>NC_142245.1:108036455-108351455 GCF_052056855.1 Sturnus vulgaris | reverse complement strand
CATGTTTCTTGCCTCCTGCCTTGTTAGCTTGCACCTCTAAGAGGAGCCCAGCTTTGGTTTATGTACAGCCATTTGCAGGAATCAGAAGGAAGCACCTGAATACTGTTTAGCTTTCTCCTCTCCACTATTCCTCCCATGCCATGTGCTCCAGGTTCAAACTATCCTCCTGGCCCTCCACTGGACTCCCTCCAGTTTGTCAGAGTTTCTCCTAGAACTGTGCACCAGTATCATAACCAGTGATTCAAGCTGTTGACCATCCACTTCCTTTGGATTTCAGGAATTTCTAAAAAAACTCATTTGCCTAGCTGCAGAGTTGCAAGCAGCCACGACTTTGCAACAAAATTTGCCAGTACAGAGAATTTGGTTGGAAGGCACCGCACCAGGACTTCATCAGCTTGCAACCCCCTCTTCCATTACTTATTCCTGCTCCCTTGTTTCAGATCTAAGCCTCTTCCAGTGATTTGTGTGCATGTGATGTATGGAGGTGACAGCAACCATAGGTGGAGCACAGGTCAGAGTGTCCATGGATGTGTCCTGCCAGCCACTGGAGCAGGAGATGGGTGCTCAGTGTGTAGCTACATCTGTGACCACTGCTGACTATCAAGCTGGGCTGGCTGGCAAGTAGAATAAAAGCTTTGGGAGGCAGGTATGAAAGCAGCCACAAGACAAATACTGCTGAGACCAGAGAGGCTTTGAGTTGTCTACAGGAGGTCCAGGATAGCTATGGGAAGACCAGGAGCCAATAAAGACGCCCCTCTGCATGCTCCCATCTGTGTGAGGTCACTGGGGATCACAGAGCCGAGTGCCACATGGACTCTCTGGGCCAGTTTTCAGGGGATCCACATTGAATGTACGTGCATATTTCCTACTAACAGGCTTTCATCCTGCTCAGCTGGAGAGGGGAGCAGGATGAGGCCACTGGTGCTGTTTGTGTTTGTGTGGAAGCTGAGTTTCTGCCTGTGATCTGAGTGATCTGCCTGACCCACCCACATTCTGTCAGGAATAGCTGCTCAGCACCACAGCTGCTGCACCTGGGGTCACAGGGCTCTTGCTGCTCTGCCTCTATCAGCCTGACAGATGTGGCAACTCCTAACTCTTCCCACTAAAATTCCGCGTGTGTGTACATATGTGTGTGTATATAAGAAATATATTTATATGTAGACATATGCACACACACGTGCGTTAAAAAAAACCAAGCAACTATGCAGAATATTTTACCTAATTTAAATTGCAGAGAGCCTGAGCCCCATTACAGCTGAGGAGTTCATTTTTTGCAGTACTAAATTTCTTAGAATGCTTTGTTAGAATAATGTCATAACTTCATAAATATTAATATACTATAGAAGTAATATGGTAGTGTTACAGCATTATAAATATTAATGTCTTGCTTCAATTGAAAAAAAAAAGGATAAGTTGCAGTAGTATGTATTATGTGTCAAATACATAAAGTATATTGCACATAGTGCAATCAAATTTATAAAATACATCTTATAGCATAACCAAGTTGTCTTGGGAAGCCTTATGGGGTTTGTTCAGTACTCAAAGAATGAGAGCTGTGATTTTGAGAGAGATTTAGACTGTAGTTCCAACAGCCCCCAAAGGTCAATTCCACGCACTGTGACAAGCTGGGCACTATTTCATCCCAGAGATACAGCTGCAGCTGGGCTTAAGGTCATGGCTTTACAGCTGAGGGAACTACACGGCTGATACTTCCTGAGCAGCTTCAACTGGCTCCTTGTCCTTGGCTCTCAACCAAGTCCTTTCCAAAACACTGTCATCCCACACATAAATCACAGCACTGCTCACTCTGGCCTTGCCACTGCATTCTAAGTAGCAATAAAGAACTTACATTATCACAGCCATGCAGCTCTTCTAAATTAAGTTATAACAGATTTATTTTATCTAAAGGACAGTTTTATCTAGGTGGTTTATATAGAAGAGTTTTTTAACAGCAAAACTACAGTGATATAACTAGTCTGCCATAATTATACCCATATAACACTTCATGATACATGTATGACTACTAATGCACCTTTCCTCATGTTTAAAAGTCTCACTGGTGTTCATTTGGATTTGAATTTCCACAATAAATTCCTTTTGATCCCACCCCTTCAGGTGATAAATTCTTATGAAAAATTCAACATCATTACAAAATTAAAATGTAAATGGAAAGAGCTTAGCTAAGAAAAAATAAAACAATCCCAAAGCTTGGTGTCTTTCTGCAGCCAGGTTTAAGAGTTCAAACAGGATCTGTCCCCACACACAGCCTTTCCTAGAAGTACTACAATGTCTTACGGCAAGAGACTGATAACTGTTCTGCACCTTCTGGTCCAGACACCAAAATTCTTGAAATCAAATTTGTGCCATTTGGCACCTCTATCTCCATCAAATCCCTTTCTGGGCCCTCAGCTATATCAGAAGTCAATGCTGGCAAGCACAGTGCCTGACAGCAGCCCCCTGATGCACCCTGATGTCAAATTAATGAACCCTTTTTTTTATCTCTAATATTTAGAAAGCATGGGATTTACCAGTTCACCACATACCAAAGAAAATTTCTCTGGAAATATTTGGCATCTGTCATGAAAGCAGATTATGCTTATCTCTGGTAGCTCCTTCATGTCCCCACACAGTGTGACAATGAGACACAGAGCAGCAATTTGGGAAGTTTGAGAATGGTCCAATTTCACCAAAACCCAGGTTTTCACCATTGCAAACACAGAGGAAAGGGTTTGGTTTTGTACCAGAACATGCAGCAAGAGAGCTTTAAATCAGCTATTATATAACTGTGAGCCTCAGCAGAGCTACAGCAGAAGATGTTCCTAAAATCAGCCTGGCCTTTGCCCACAGCTTTACTGAGAGTGACAGGGAAGTATCCTGCTACCACCCAAATTAATAGAAAGCTTTTGCACAGCATATCACACTGGGACAAAGAAAGTGGTTATTTGACCACACAAGTGACAGACAAGACTTTATGCAGACTGACCATTCCTTTAAGCAAATCAAGACCTCAGCCACGACAATCTGACAAGGTCTAAGAAACACCAACACTGGATAAACAGGTTTCTGCCCATTCAGAATAAATTATTTTGACAAGACTATGAGTACAGGGCAATGGCAGATTTATTTAGACTGGGGCAAATGGCAGGAGGGAAAGCAAAAGTGCATAACCCCATGGGAGCTGCTGCTAAAGCCATCACAGGCAGATGTGAGTGCTTTGCACACAGTGCCAGGAGCCAGCTCTGGGGCTCTCAGAGTGACCACACATCCCTGAACAATGTAGATTTCAACTGGCAGGTGAAAATGTTGAACAGTTCTTGTGATCCCAGAGAGCAAATCTGAAATCCCGTTACCTTGCATGAAATAATACAGTGTGACTTGCATGAGCAAATACCAACTTGGCAGGGAAGAGCTTTCCTACAAGAAAATTCTTCCAGTCAGGTTGTAGCCTCCCCCACTGATTTTAAAAAGCAGTTCAGCACTACAATGGTCATTTTTATTAGAATCTTTTTTGCCTTGCAAACTAAAATTCAAGGCCTGTCTCATTTGGTGCTGTGCAACGATAGGTAGGGTTGACAATCTCCACATCCAAGGAGGTCAAATCACTGGGTTGCTTTTCCACCTGGCAATTTTTCCAGTGAAAAAGCAGAAAATTTTGGGGGATAATGACAAATCACAGCCTATGTTGGGAAGGGCAGCTATTACTCACAGACATACAGCATGAGCTCTTCTGAGACACTGCAGAGAACCCAGTTTGTGATTTCCCTCCAGACTAGAGACCTCATGCTTAATTGTCCCAGAACTCACCTCCCAAGACAATCCAAAAGTTAGGCAAAAGCTTTTTCCAGCACTGGGATTTTCACATCTCCCTTTTCCTTCTGCTTTACATTCCATATTTTATTTATTTATTCTTATTGAGAGTAGATTTGTCAAATTTAATGAAAGCAACAGCTCTGAAACAAACGTGCATCCTTTTCCCCAGGACCTGCAGTAAGAGCTATGATGCTGCCCTCTGCATGACCTTCGCCTGTGAAATGCATATTTCTCTTTGCTTTGGCCAGGCCTTGGCAGCTTTATGAACCCCAAGAGAGGAAAGAAAATGAGTGGAGACTGAGACAAGATAGAAAAGGCTAAACAGTGAAAGGATAAAGCAGAGTAAGGGAAAAAGAAGGAAATTAAAAAGGGAAAACAAAAGAAGACACGGGTTAGAGTAGACATACAGAAAGAAAAATCTTTCTCATTTGTCAATTAGAAGTGTGCTCTCAGGAGCTTATCCTGACATCAAGAATCAGCTGGAAGGATTGTGGAGACTGGGTCACTTGAAACTGGAGGAACAGAGAGCAGCCTTAAAATAGTAAAAAGGAGAAAAGTTAAAGATTTTGAGCAAGACTATCCATTTGTAAGTGACCTGTCCTTATGTCCTCATGTGGTCTATTAGTTCCAAATCATACCTGCTTGCAAAAAGATTTTTTAAAAGTTCCAGGAAAAAATGGGAGCTCAGAGAGGCTGTCAAAAGAAGGGGGTAAAAAAAAAAAAAAAAAAAAAAAAAAAAGAAGATAAAAAAGCGGATTTTCATAAGTTAATAATTTTAATAATAATTTCTGATGTGCTCTATCTCTGATGACCTGGCTACAAACCTCAAGTACTGCCTTAACAGAACATGCAGTGTGTTGCATCTGCCACAGCCAGGCAAAACTGCCAGATCAGCATCTGCTGTTTAAGCCATTGACTTAAGCCAAAAGGGAATTTATTATTCACCAGCAACTGGACAACTTTAAGCCATGATAAATGTTGTCAGGATAGCAGGAATGATGATTTCACAGGTAAATTGCTCTGTTATTGTTTGATATAAACAATACTATCAATAGACAGGCATCTTGAGCATCACCAGTCCAAGCTGTAACACTGCCCAAGCAGCCTGAATTCACCTAAACTCAAGTTACCACATGATCCTCCTGGGAAAGACAGGAAATTAGCACTTGGGAGTAAAGGCAGGACCATCTCTGTACCTTGGGCTGAAGATCAAGTATTAATGCAGGAGTTTCTTTTCTACCTGCTAAAGAAGCTCTACCTTCCTGGTGCTCAAGTGGAAAGCTTTGAGCAACCTGGTCTAGTGGAAGGTGTCTGTGCTCATGGCAGGGGTTTGGAACAAGGTGGTCTTTAAAAACTATTCTCTGATTCTGTGATCAAGAATGGTCACCTCTGGCTGGAAGCCACAGGGCCAGATGGACTTCCCAGTACACTTCATCTGCTATCAGTATCACTTGCACCTCAGTTTTCTAAATATCAACTGAGGATGATCATACGTCTATATCCATGGGAAGACCAGGGAAAAAAACATCAGGGCCTGTGAATGTGAAGTAGCAGAGGTCACAGAAAGCCTGGATATAAAGAGACATAAATGCAGACTGATCTTTATTCAGGAGCACTCAGTAGCACTTCAGGATGTGACAAAAGGGATGAAAGGATATACAAAGAGAGGGAACTGCTTCGTCTGGAATATAAGTTAATAATAATAATAAAGACATCTGACTAACAGAGAAAAGACAGAACAGGCCCATTCTACCACATCACCCAAATCAGCTCTATAAAGGCAATAAGAGAGAATACAAAAGGTATTTCTTCCCACCTTTTACTGAAGCCATTCCCCATATTTGCAACTTCTTTCAAGGACAGAAATAATATTTGGCTTCCTTGGCAACGAAGAACAAAGGGACAATAGCAAGCCGACAGTGGAATTTATGAAGCCAAGTACTGCACTCACCCCTTGTATGGGGACAGCAGTCAGGCAGGGCAGACAGGCCCCAGAGAAACAGCAGCTAGAAAAGCTTTCTGGCTAAATGCTATTTGTGTTGCTTTGACACAGAGCAGTTGTTTTGACTAATAAGTTAGAGAAAGGGATTTCTATAGCACAGTAACACTTTGAAGGGCTCTTTGCCTCACAGCTGTAACAGCAGCTACATCCACAGTGCACGTTTTCCTCGTACCTATTGTATCCCAGACCAAAACACAGCACAGGCCCAAACAGATTCAGGGACAGCTGCTGGAAGTCAGTGAGGACTGTGCTCATATATGGACAGTGTTACAGTGAAAGGCTGTGATTAAGCTGCAATACCTGGGAGCATTTCCGAGTTGCTGCATCTGAGTGCACGTCCCAGCTGTAGCCCAACTCCATGCTGGATTCAGACACGTCAACCCTCTCCCGAAAAGGTGATTTGTTTTTTGGCTTTTGCTTGTTTGCCTTTTTTTCTCTTCAGACACCTTTAAAGAATATTCCCTCCTACACTATCCTGGTTTGGGTCAGGACAGGAACCTGCCCCCAGGTTTTCTGCTGTTGAGGCTAATGTTATGTTTTCTTACACTAAGGAACACCTCTGAACCTGTACATGGCATCTGCATACTTGCAGATGACACAGAACAGGAAGGAGCAGTTGATAGACCAGATGATTGTTCCATCATTCAGAGGGAATCTTGAATGTCCTGAAGTCTGCAGAAATGAGCAAACAGGAATCTCATTAATTTTAACTAAAGGAAAATGCCAAGACTTCTCATAGGGAGGAATATCCCTGTGCAAAATGTTGGGGGAAAACAGGCTGAAAAGCAGCTTGGTATAAAAGAATCAGGGTGTCCTGGTAGATGCCAAGTTGACCATGAGCCAGTAATGGGCCCTGACAGCAAAGCCAGCCTTTGGTAGGAGCATCAGCAGCAGGTCAGGAGAGGTAAAACTGCCCCTCAGCACTGGTGAGACCCAGCTGGAGTGTTGTATTCAATTCTGAATATCCTTGTGCAAAAAGAAACTGGCACACTGGTCTGGGTCCATCAAAGGGCCACAACACTCAAGGGATGGAGCATCTGTTATATAAGAGAGGCTGAGAAAGCTGGGACTGCTTAGACTGGACAAGGGGGATCTTGTCAATGTGTATAAATAACTGATGGGACAGGGAGTAAAGAATACAGAGCCAGACTCTTCTCATTGGTATCCAGTGAATGAACAAGAAGCAATGGGGAAAAAAATCAAATATAGGATATTCCATTTAAACATGTATGTGTAGCTGTGAGAGTGATCAAACTCTGGAATGGGTTGCCTAGAGACATCATGGAGTCTCCAACCTTCCAGATATTCAAGATCCAGATAGAAAGAGCCCCGAACAACCTGCTGTAGGTGACCTTGCTCTAAGGAGATAGGCTGGACAAGAAGATGTTAGAGGTCTTTTTAAATTAAATTATTTTATGATTCTGTGTTTTTCCAACCTCAGCCATTCTGTTATTTAATGGCTTCTCAGGATGCATTGACAAGCCCCAGTCTCCTTTAAAACTGCTTGGGGAAAAAAAGGCAAACCTTTATTCAGAGTAGAAATTCTGTTTGTCATCACCCCAGGTGCATTTCAGCATCATCTCAGCTCTGCTCACACAGAGATGCCCATTAGTTATACTTGAATTGTCCTGCAACAGAGTTCAGGGAAGCAAGAAAAAGCTCTCCCAGGTACATCTCCTGCACAAGCAGCATCACTGGCCTTTATCAACAATGTTATCATTCAAGCAAACTGCTGCTCCAGACAATGGAAATGGCGCTTGGCACTCTGACTGCTGAGTAAGCACTGTAACAATATCACCTTTCAGGATTTGTTTAGTCTTCACATCTGTGTTTATTAATTAGATTTACTCTGATGCAAACATGGAGAGTGCTACAGGAACAGAGTTTTAGATAACAAAATCTGAAAAATTTGTTATGAGTTTTACATAATGACTTAGTGCCCAGATGTTTCACAACCAACAGCATTCCCCTGTAGCCTGCTTGACTACTCCTTCTGAAGTTATGTCTCCAAATCTCAACAAAGGCCTTCCTGGATCACCACAAGCAATCTCTCAGCAAAAAGGAGAAAAATCAGGCAGGCATTCCTGTAATGTCTTATGCTAAAGCACACACCCAGCCTGGGACTGAAGTGTCACGCAGTGAAAGGTCTGCCAAGTTTACTGCAGGTACTGAAGTTTGGTCAAAAATCCCAAGTAAAACAAAGTAACACATGATAAGAGTCTTGGAGTAGTAAAAGTTCTGTGAAAATGTAAAAACCAATACTCATTAATAACCAGGAAAAAAATACAATTCCCCTAGGAATTGTTAGGCAGGAACAGAAGGCAATGCAGAAACCACCATGGTGTCACTGTATAATCATTCAATATTCATACTCAGAAGACTGTCAGCATTTCTAGATCCATGTCCCTCTCTCACCACTCAGAAATCATGCAGAGAACTCAGAGACATTTAAGAGAAAGGTGTTAAATTGCAACTAACCCTCCTCTACCTGGAAGACATTCAACTGGGAGGTTAGAGAGACCACACAGAAAGTGGAAGTGAGGAAGGGAGATGAAGGGATTGAAAGTGCTGTTTCTTTCAATTGAAATTAAAAAGTGAAACAAAAGGGGGCATTTTCTTACTGCCTGCAAAGCTGAACGGTGGCACTTGTGGCCACTGCACTTCTGCATTCACACGGACTAAAAATACCATAACATCCATGAAGGGAAGAAAAATCCATCAAGAACCAATGAACTCACATACAGCTCCTGATTTAAGAAGTACTTGAGCTGTGAGGTTGGTCAGACACTAGAACAGGTTGTCCAGAGTGGTTATGACGGTCCTTTGGCTCAAGCTGCTACAGCTGCTCTTGCATGATGTTTAGGGTTCGTACATCTCTGCAGTGCCTATACAGAGAGCCCAGGATCTCAGATACAGAAATCTGCATGGTAGACTCAGAAGAAGTTAGGCCAGAGAAATCCCAAGCCTACTTTGCACTGAGTTTTTCTCTCAAACTACCCAAAATATCAGAAAGTAAAAGAGCAATAATAATAATAATAATAATAATAATAATAATAATAATAATAATAATAATAATAATAATAATAATAATAATAATAATAATTATAGTAATAATGATGGCAATTGTTAAATTCTCTGGAAATAAGCTGAAGCATATTAACATGTTAGTACAGCACAAAAGTCAATAGGCTTCTATTATTAGCAGATAAAGAAATAGTGGAAAGGGACATCATGGTCACAGTCCCATGAAGACTGGACTTTGCAGAGCACTTCAGAATCAGGTGGAGGTTTATTAACTGAGTCCATCAGTCTGATTACAGTATCTGTCCTTGTTTCTGTAGCCTAGAGTTGTGGCACTGAGGTGGATTGTATTAAGCAGAGTTAAAGACAAAAGAGGGGGAAAAGTGAAACAGGAGAACACTGGAGAGCATGGAGATGAAAGACACACAGGAAGGCATTGGATTAATGGACAAGCATTTATGTTGTGATCAGCTAATGCACTGAGATTAGCATGCAAGGCATTTTCTGAAGAAAAAAAGTAACGTTCTGTCAGCCACAGTGATGTACAAAAGACAAAACAGCCAAATGTCTAGGAAGCTGTAACTCCATCTTCCTTCCACTGCCTCTCACACTTGAGGTGGGAGGGGGATAAGCCAGGAGAAAGGTCAGGGGATGAAAACAACAATGGGGAATTGGCAGAATGCCTTGGGTTCTGTGGAGCAGAACTGTCCCTCCCAGAGGATAAACCAAGGGCACAAATCTTGGGTTTCCACAACAGCCACCAAAACAAGGAGGGAAACTTCTTGGATACAATTTCAGTGTAGACATTATTTTCTGTGCATTGAGGAACAACAGAACTGTTATATCTTGGCTAAGATGTGGGGGAAAGCACCAAAAGCCTTCTATAAATTGTTTTTAAAATCATAGGGGTCAAGCAGAATTATTATCCAAAGAACGGAGCATTTTAGGTGGGATGGAAATCTTCCTCAGGACTGCAAAGAGTAGGACAGCACGAATAATTGCCAAAAACAAATTAGCAATTCCAAAAAGCAGCTTTCAGAGCTTAGTGACTCTAAGATCTCACAAGACTGAATTAATTTCTCCTAGCAGCTCTTGTTCCCCACAGGAAAAGGAAAAAAAAATGTAAGCTCCTGGGATACTTCCCATCTGGGAACAACAGCTAAAAGAGACTGATCTGCTGCTCAGAGCCTCACATACAGCTCTGTGATCCAGGGATTTCCAAAACCAACAGTAATACAAAGAGCCTTTCAACAGCCTGTCCAACTGAGGCAGAGGGGCTGGCTGGAATTTTAAAGTCTGTTTCTTTCTATTAAGACACTAGACCTAACACTAAGAGTGCAATGGAGTTATTCTTCATTCAGGCTTGACCCAGTCTGGGTATCAAGATGTTTTTCAGGTAAGACAGAGGGGGACAGGATCATCAATAATTGGAGCAACTCTCAGCATAGCTCACGTGCAGACAGGACACATGGCTATTATCTCATGGTCACTC
This sequence comes from Sturnus vulgaris, assembly GCF_052056855.1. Classification (NCBI taxonomy): domain Eukaryota; kingdom Metazoa; phylum Chordata; class Aves; order Passeriformes; family Sturnidae; genus Sturnus; species Sturnus vulgaris. Next base: position 108,341,130 of record NC_142245.1, on the reverse strand, counting down.
CAACCCTTCACCTAGTTCTCAACCAAAATATCAAAGGAAGATTGGAAGGCACAATCAGGAGGCTGATGTGAGCTGGAAGCTTTTGAAGTGTTAATCTAATATGCCCATCACTGAGAAGGGTAAAATTGACTCAAAAACAGTTTGATGTTTTCAGGTGACTTGGAGCTATAAAAAACACAAAAATCCCCATATTTTAGCACCACATCACACTCCTCAAAATCGGGTCTGAGAACATTTCAGTCATCAGGGGAAACATCCACTCATCTGAAAACTGGTGGTCTCCAGAGTAAATACAGGAAATGGGAATTTACCCAGTTCTAATGTGGGTGATACAAAGTTTACCCACTTCTGCCTTCTCGACTTGGAATACTGAACACATTTACCACCACAATGCCCATACAACATCCTCAAGCAAACCTAAACTCCTACACCAATGAGCAGAGGAGAGTATACCTGCTCTACCCTGCTCACACCTGACTCGCCACCCACCCCTACAGAAGCAGATCTAAGCTGAGACAGACTGTGTAAGGACATTATCTTGCAGGCATCAACCTCATAATAGGGCAATTAAGTTTACATCAAAATCTGAACTATCAATGTTTGCATCTCTTTAAAGTCAACAATGAGAAACAGTCGCCTCCTAAGGACAATTTGTGAGCTGTCCCAGATCCTTTTACCGTGAAATTGTGTAATCTCTGTCCTTGGTGTTGCTCAAAACCCAGCTGAACAAGACCCTGAGCAACTTCAAAACCTCTGTGGTTACAGCTTTGTTCCAGCTCCAGGAAAGCACTTAGAGACACTCCAAGCATGTACTGAAATCCTCCTCACTTCAGCAGCCAAGGGACTGATGATTCCTATCTCCCCAGCCCTCACGGAAATCCCAGTCAGACACAGATGCTGAAAAACTGAAGAGAGTTCACCGAGAGGACCACCAAGATGATTAGAGGGCTGGAGCACATAACACAGAAGGGTAATGAAACTGCGTTTGTTTAGTCTGGCAAAGATTAAGGGCAAGACCTGACTGCAGACTTGCACTTCCTAATGGGGCTGGTTATTGAAGAGAAAGCCAGATTCTTCCCAGAAGTGCACAGAGAGAGGATAAGACGCAAAGGCCAGAAGTTGCAACAAGGGAAAACCCAACCAAGCTAAATTTTTCACCACCAGAGTGGGTAAATCCTGGAACAGGTTGCCCACAGAGCCTATGGAAGCCACATCCTTGGGATATTTTCAGAGTATATTGGGCAAGATCACACCATCCTAACACAACTTTGAGATCCACCTTGCTTTAAGCAAGGGCTTGAACTACAACATCTCCAATGGTCCCTTCTGCCCTAAATCCATTGATTATTCTCTGAATTCCAGCCCCTTAAATATATTTAAATCTCTCATACAGGCATAATGTACCACACAGTACAGCAGCTCTCCACAGGACAGGTATGATTTCCTGAGTTAGGGAGCTTCTCCTTTTTCTCCTCTTTCTCCACAAATTTTAATCAAAGTTTATCTTGCCAAAAGATAGAATGTTTTATTAAAGTGTTTTGAACAATTGGAAGAATTAAAGCTTGTAATAGTAGACTAATTTCTCCATCTCCTGCTCATCTGCAGACAGCTCCTAAGATTTCCATGATTTTCATAGTCTGCTCTGTTGGACTGCTGAGAATGTTATAATCTACAAGCCTTAAAATTGTATTTCATACTGCATATGGCACTTCTGTGAGGGAGGAAGCACTGAGCATGTTAGGAATCAGCCCAATGGCAACAATAGGGGCTTTTGTACCAGGGAATGGCATGTTGCCTGGGAATGGGCCAGAACAACAAATTGATATGGCAGGCTTTGCCTGCTGTGGAAGTATTAAATCTCAGCTGATAGTGGAACTATCTCCTTTCTCTGAAAAGCACTATGATCTGAGCTATGCTGTCCTTTAACATAAAATGTAAATGACCCGTGGACACAAGGGAAGGCTGGTGTAAGTCCTATTCAGCCTGAAGGCTAGGAAGGTCATCTCCTAGACAGCTCCTAAAATTAAGCATAACAATATGCAACTCTCCCAGTCCCAGACAAGTGAGTCTCTGGAGCAGTGAAGCACAGAGAATTAGATTCAGGAGCACAGGTCCTCTCTCAAAGCCTTTGTTTGCACATCAGTACACTCAAGTCAACTCCCTCATTAAAGCCAGGACTACCTTACCTTAGGGCTATCATCTTATACCAATGCACACTTCACAGAAAGGTAAGGGCTGGTAGATTTAGCTAAAGCAGCAAAAGCCAGGACACATACATTCCTAACAGACATTGTCTTTAAATACAGGAGTGAGCAGGTTACTTCTGCCAGTGCTGTTTAAACCTTTGACAGATATGAATTCATCTAAAGATAAGAAACATCATCTTTTTAATGTCTGAGTAAGAGCTTCACAAATCTGAGCCATGACAGTTTTAAATCCCACCCAGGTATTCCTAAGCAGTTAGATCTTGGACTGAGCTAGGACTTAGCCTGGGACAAGCCACCATGACCCTGCTCCTCAGAGCTGTACGTGCTGAACTGGAGTGAGAGTTGAGCTCATAGAGGAGGAGAAGCAATTACCAAACAACTCTGCCACAAGGCCTGGATGAAGCTTCAGAATTATTTCATATCCCTGACACTTCATCAGAAGTGCACAGTGAAAAGGAGATGGAAGCAGTTTGGGATTTTAAAAGAAAAAGGGGTGGAGCGGGGGGAAGAATACCAGCAAGACTGTCAAAATGCACATTCAATGTTCATCTATCTTCTAAGTCCTTGTCTTAATCCTTTTTCAGGAGAAAAGTCATCCAAGCTAATTAGTCCAAAGGTTTATGAAGGAAATAAGTAAAGCAGACAGCAGAAAGAGACTACTCCTTAAATCTGTAGAGATAACAAGGGAAGTTTCCCTCAGCATTAGACCATAAATTTCCCAGAACCAGCCTTTCTCCGTTTTATTGCTGAGACCAGCAAGTTTCTTAGAGTTCTTGGTTACAATGGGAAAAACGTAATTACTACACAGACTGCCTTTAATTAGCATTTCTATTCTATTCAAAGAAAGGTGCTCACCTATCAGGTTGTCATGATAAATAATTGTCCTTTTCCCCTTGGTCCAGGTGTGCTCCACCTGATCCCTGTGGCAGAGAAAGGAGAAGGTAGAGGAAGTGTGGGCAGCACCTGTACAACTCAGAGTCTTTCATGCTGTCCTTTCCCAGGACTGAAAACTGGAACAGCAGAGGTGAGAACTAAGAGGTAAAAGAAGGATGTGAGGAGACAGGGAAATCTGACCCATTTGTTTGCAAAAAGAAAAGTGTAGGTTACATCAGCACTGAGCAAACTCACTACCCACTCTAGGAAAAGGACAGGGACACCTAATTTTCCCTCAAATCTCTCTCTCTCCCCCTCCCTGTGAAGATGAAGGAGAATTCCTCACTGAGATTTCCACCTTTTTTCACTTCCATATATGCCTGAGACATGCAGCCCATGAATTACAACTTAGACAGGCTAACTCAGTGCCCTAACTAGTGAGTCATCAAGAGCACAAAGAGCTGATCTGGGCAGTCAGGCTCTGGTTCCTTGCACAGACAGCACAGAAATTTTCTCTATTGGCTAAATAAAGCAGCAATGACAAGTTATCCCAGAGCATCCCCTCATATCCACCACAGTCAGTCAACAAAGCAGAAGGGGCAGTGGGAGTTGTTTCAGAGGAGGTCATCTCCTAGAAAATGGCCAGCCTGGCCAGTACAGGCAGGCAATGAGGTTTATAGCCATAACAGAGGGGAGAAGATTTGTGCCTGCAACACCAGAGCTCTTCTTCCAGTTTGTTTTGTACATTAATAAGTAAGGATTTTGTGGCTTCAGAGATTCACTGTCCTTGTATTATATCACATCAGGTACAACATTTACAGGCTTTAAGAAAATCAGCCTAAAAGCAGCACTGGTCTTTTTGGAAGTTCTTACCAATAAGGGAGCCTTACAAAGACTCTTAGGAAGGGGGATTTGCAGGGGATTAGGATTAAGCCAGTTTCAGTTACTGAAAAGTGAACTTCTGCCCAGGGAATTAGGGCTGGGATAACTAATTATTTGGCTTTCTTTTGCTTGTATCTTTCACTACCAAACAATTGAGCATGCTAGGGAGACAAAGAAAGGAAGCCAGACCTTCTGCAATCAACAGGGCCACATACTGCCTGAATGAGTTTAATGTGATGGGAAAAAGAAACCCTCAGAGAATGTCCCCATGTAGCCCTCTAGGCAAGAATTCCAAGGGGCAGGGTCACTCCCAGGGCTCAAAGAACACTTTGAGGCTGAGGGAGAAGTGAAGATCAACTTCCATCACTTTTTTTTGAAGACGTGCAAGGGTCCCTTGAACATGGTCATTACAAAGACCATGAGAGCACAAGGGACACCATCTGAGGTTCCACACCACATCACACATATTGCTGCTATGCTAAGTAAAAAGTGAGTCTGCAACCTTAATAAAGCACGAATGTGCCAAGAATGGGCCATTTCTAATGGATAAAGGGATAAACTGGGTTTTTGTGGCTCTGGCTATGTTACTGAACTACTTTGTGGTGTTCTGGAAGTCTTCCTTCGTTTTTTGTAACTTCCCATTCTGTCCTCTCCCATTATGCCCCAGATTTTGTCCCTGAAAGTCTCACCAGGTGCTCCTACAGAACCTGTTTTGCCCCCAGTATTAGAGTACCAATACCTCAGCACCAGAATTAATAATTTTTGAATCCACTCTCTGCTGCAGTTGCCTTACAGTCTGCAGCATGAAGAACACACGCCCATGAAGACTAACACCTAGATTCTTAGAATCTTAGAACACTTAAAAAACTGTTAGGGAGGTTTTGGAGAATACATGAGCTAGGAGAGTCACACAGAGAAATTCTGTCTCTCACAATCCATCCACTCTTTGCAGGAGGGTTGTATCAGGCATTGCCTTCTGTGCACAGGTGTTACGGTAATGGAAAAAAATAAAATTGAAGTTCAATTCTCAAGTTCAGCAAAAAAAAAGTCTCCTGGTTTCAATTGACTTCCCCTGCTTTTCTGTGCAGGGGAAGTTTAACAGCTGCCCACTATTTGTCTTCGATTTTCTCACTTGCAAGACTTTATTTCAAAATCCCAAAAATGGTCTCTTCTGCTGTAGGTACAGTGAAAAGAGCCCATTTAGCTGAAATTAACCAAAGAGAAATTAATTTCACTCATGTAAAACAGCTTATCATGACAAAGTGAAAGCTTAAGCCAGAAAGGTTTCTAACCTCATAAACCACAAGCCTCTAGCAAGGGAAGAATCAAGAGACTTTTATAATCCAGCTCTTTGCAAGAGCAGCCACTGGAGTACATCAGGACCCCTGAATCACACTGAGAGAACAAAACCACAGCACAGAAGTTTGAGGAGCTAAAACTGAACAGAATTATTCACTTCCAGAGCCTTATAAATACTGATTGCTGGAGTAGTCAGAGCTTGATCAAGTTTTAAATTCAAGACCTGGCATCATTCTTGACATTGGATACTATTTCAGCCAGAATCTAGTGATATTAGGTCATTTGGGTCTAAATCCAGGCAAATATTTTATGTATTTGACTTTCAACTCAGGCAATAGAAACTGCTTTTGAAAAAGTGAGTGAACACTCATTCATGTCTCGGTAGACCAGGGCCTTGGTTTATGCAGATCTGAGGCATTAAACCACCATCTCTGCCGTGCTGAGCAAGGTGAACTCTTCTGCTTCTGCCTCCCAAAGAGGGGTCTGTGTAGATGCACCTGTTACCTGAGTCAGTCTAAGAAAGGCCATGCAAGACACCAGCACTTTAATTCCACAAGAGTCTTAAATCCCCACACCACACAAAGGTCTGACCTTCTAATCATCTCCTTCATGCTAATACTATTCATAATTTTACAACAACAACAACAAAGATTAGGATCTCAGTTCCAGAGAGAGCTGAGATCTTTACAATTTGGCTCTTTGGCAATTTTCCATAGCCAAATATGCTATGGACACTGCAGCGTCCTCTTCCTTGCAGATATTACTCTAACATCATCTGAGTGATGGCACTCAGTCTCACACATGCCAGGATACCTCTGGTGTTCCATCTTCCCTCTCTGCTTCCCACAGAGAGGAGTTCAAGCCTGCCTGGGGAGACTGTGAAACTGTGTCAAGAACGAGGAAGAAGCGAGAAAGTAGGATTTTATGAGACAAATCCACAAATCATCCTAGGCACCTGCTCCCATGATTAGACTTAGAGCAAGCATGGGGCTGTTTCAGTCTTCTGCTAATTAGAAGTGTATCCAAAGTGGGACATGAAATAGGGAAAATGCCAGACAGCTAATATGCTGATCATTCATTTCCATGTATGAAGAGGAAAGCCAGCACAGCTGCCTTGCTTATCATACCACACAGGTAAATCCTCCTGACTGAATATCAGCAGTCCCTCCCCACATTGACCTCCTCCAGCATTTGTTCCCACCTCCAGGCTCTGTATTTTGTCTAGCAGAGAGCAGGTGAGACTGGCTGTGTGGTCTCATAAAGAAAAGTAATCTTTAGCCCAAACTTGCCTGCTTGATCCTTCTGCTTAACAAAAAGAACTAATTCAGTTTTCAGCCTGATTTACATGGGTGCTTAGAGGCATCTTGGTTCAGAAAGCAGCAGCTCAAGTGCCCCTGGCAAGCAGGGCAAGAGGTGTGCTGCCCTAACTGCCCCAAAACAGAGGATCTGGGGAAGGGACTCACATGCAGCCTTCAGCTACTCTCTTGTTTTACCACAGCCTTCCATGTGGGCATCACAGCAGCTGAGTGGAGGGCACATGCAAAAAGAGGGGATATTTTAAATTTAGATGTGCCTACCTGCATAGCTGTGGGCTAAAGGAATTAGAACCCATTTAAAAACAAAACAAAACAAAACAAAAAACAAACAAAAAAAAAGATATTTCTGTGGGTAAGGATACAAAGAAAAATGCAATATTTCTTGTTTTCACTATTGTTTCATTTTGATGGGGATGTTTGCTGACTCATAAACGTGCCAGGGCAGCTACAACCTTAGGATAGCTGACACAGAAGTCCCTGGGCTGTCCTATACAGGATAGGTTCTTGTCCATGAATTCTCCATCTCAGGCAACTGCCATAACTACTGGAGTCTTATCACAAAGTCATTTATACTGGAAAAGACCTTCAAGACCATCAAGTCCAACCTTTGACAATTACCACCTTGTCAAAGAGACTATAGCTCTAAGTGCCATGTCCAGGTCATCCCTTGAACATGGTGAAGGTCAGGTAATATCTCATACACCAAAGGGATAATTCACAGGATAGAAGAGCTTCAAATGGGGGATTTAAAAATAAATTGACTCTATAAATTGGGCCTTCAGGCACTTGTATATGGCTCTTCCAGCTTCAAGGCAAGCATTCAAAAAGAATGTTCATTCTAGAAAAAGTGTAAAGAGTTAGCATCTCTGATTCTGAAAAAGTTAAAGGATCTTCAAAGCCAAAAGCCTCAAAACATTTCATGACATACAGATTTGTTCTCTGTCTCTCCCTATCCAAGAGGTCTCAGCATCCCAAATCCCCATGTTGCCTTTGAAATACCAGCCTTAACTTACATGAGCCACTGTTTTCCATACATCAAATTAAGTCAAGACAATTAGCTGAAGAACAGTGAATAAATACTTGTTTAGATTAATACTGTTCTCTTTCTCATACAGAGAGGCCAAGTCAGTCCAACATGAATGGTCCCATCTATCACTAACAAGTTGTTCCACATTTACTGAAGACTTGATCATGGGTGACTAAGTGGCTTTTTTGAAACTGGGACGTGTTGATTTGTAAGTGGAGAAAAGATCAGAGACCTCCATTAGTATTCCCCCTGCCTGACTGCACTGATTCCCAACCATAAGGGAAGGGGGATTTTCTCTGTGTTTTTTCACCTCCCTGTCACAACAGGAGTTTTAACTAGACTTCAAGTAATGTTTGGATGCAAAACAGATGTCACTTCCTCCTCACATCCCCCTGAAGGAATTTGGTGCTGTTTTCATGTGTGCTGTCTCCCAGGATCCTGGGGATATCCAATTTCCCATTCAAACACAGGCAATAGAAAAAGCTGAAAGGCAGATTCTTGTGGATTTCTCTTCTGTCCCATGCCTGAACCTGTAACATGAATGAGGCTTTTGGTAGCTTTGTCCTTCCTTTTTAATAACAACTTCATTTACCTCTTACAAAAGCCAGTCTTTCCTCATTGCAACCTCCTAATAAGATTCCTCCCACATCACTGAAGCCCAGTTGTGCCCAGAAACTGGTTTATTCAGGAAACAAAAAGTTTGTATTACACAACTGCTGGCATTCAATGCCACTGCACCCCACCCCACACAGCTCAGTTCTTCAGCTGGTAGAGATTCTCTTCCAGACTTCCAGAGTGGCAGGACAGCCTGAACAGCCACATACTTTCCCTCCCTGCACAGTTTACGTCTTTGGGAAAGAGAAATCTCTTAGGTGAGAAATTAAAATTCTGCTGAGCCAATCGGCCATTCCACCTCATCCAATTACTACATGCCCTTGTCAAAAGCCCTTCTCCAGCTCTTCTGTAGCTCCTGTAGGCACTGAAAGATGCAACAAAGTCTCCTTTGAGGCTTCACTCCACAAGACTGAACAGATCCAACTCCCTCAGCCTGTGTCCACAGCAGAGCTGCTCCCTCTGATCACCTCATGGCCTCCTCTGGACTCATTCCAACAGGTTCACATCCCTCCTGTGTTGGGGGCCCCAGAGCTGGATGCAGCTGGATGCTCATGGGGTGCCACAAGAGCCGAGCAGAGGGGGAGAAACCTCTCCCTTGACCTGCTGCCCACTCTGCTTCTGATGCAGCCAAGGACACATTTGACTTTCTGGGCTGTGAATGCACTTTGGCAAGTTACATTTGAGATTTTCATCCACCAGCACTCAAAATCTGTCCCCAAGGCTGCTCTCAGTCCATTCTCCACCCAGCTTGTATTTGTGCTTGGGATCGCCCTGATCCAGGCACAGGATCTTGTGCTTGGCCTTGTTGAACTTCACATGGTTCACATGTGCTCACCTCTCCAGCCTGTCCAGGCTCCTCGGGATGGCATCCCTTCCCTCCACTGTCACCTGTACCACACAGCTCAGTGTCACCACCCTTCCCTCCACTGTCACCTGCACCACACAGCTCAGTGTCACCAGCAAACCTGCTCAGGGTGCCTCAGTCCCACTGTCCAAATCATTGACAAAATGTTAAAAAGTGGCAATCCCAATGCCAGCCCCTGAGGAATCACACTCCTCCCTGGTCTCCACTTGGATATTCAGCCACTTTCCACAACTCTTTGAGTGTGACCATTCAGACTATTTTTTATCCATTCAGTGGTCCATCGATCTATCAAATCCATATCCTTCCAGTTTAGACACAAGGATATCATGTGGGACAGTCTCAAATGCTTTGCACAAGTCCAGGTAGATTACATCAGTGTGCTTCCCTTATCCACCTCTGCTGTAACCCCATCACAGAGGGTCACCAAATTTGTCATGTATAATTTGCCTGTAGTGAAGCCTCATCTTTTGAAAAATGGTGAATTCCCCCTTCTGTCCCAGGCTCTCGCTCAAGCCACAGAAGCACTTTAGGTGTCATGAGCAGCAGCTGAAAACCTGCACTTTTTTTAATGAGTGTTTCTTCCTTTTATTTTCTCAAAAAAGTTACCTCCTTTTCCACATCCAGATGCATTAAAGAAAGAAAATTGAGGGATTTATTACCCCTATAAATGCAGAGTCTAATACAGTCTTACCATCTGATTCAGAACAGACAATAGAGGCAGAGAGGAAGAAAAGAGACACAGAGAGATGAAATTACTTAGGGAGTTCCCACTGCAATTCAGTGAAAGTACCAGGGAACAGAAGCCCAGCCCTATGCCCTTCTGATACCGCTGTACTCATCTAACCATTAGACCATGAAATCTCCATTTTTTCATGGCTGAGAAGAGTTTGACGGCTCTAAGCAGTAATAATAGGAATAATCCATTTGAGTATCCTAATTACAAACTTTGATTTGGCCTTCTTACTGCAACAGTATAGCTGTGCCAGGTCAGTGTTTCTCACACTGCGTCACACACAGACAGTCATAATAACAAGTTCACTTCAGCCCACTTTCACCAGCATTGATGTGCCCTTACACCAAAAAATGAGTCAAAAGGAGGAGAGCAGCATTTGGCTACTCAGCATTTTGGCTGCTTTGAATTTGGCTGCTCAGTGCAACACTGACAGCTTTGTAATAAACACTGCAAATGTTTTGGAATGACAGGCAGGACTTTGTGCGTCCTTCCTTGATCAGGGACTGTTTGATTTCCATTTATCACACTCACACAAAGCAAGGTGTGTAGACAATGAGGGCAGGGAGAAGACTTCAAAGCAAATTCCTCTCCACAAGGGAGTGTGGGGTTCCCTCAGAAAGGAGCTGTTCCACTTGTCAGGCCAATTAGCGGCAGCTCCGCTGCTTTGGTGGGAGAAGTGGGGGAGAGGAATGAAACCCCTTCATGATTCTTGGAATCACCCCTGAAATATCCTGGGAAAATCTGCATGCAACAGTATCTCCTATTTCCTCACAGCCCATGTGAGGAGACTGCCAAGAAACACTGGGTTCATAGAATGCCCAGTTCATGACTCTACATTGACAAGCAGTGAGAGACCTCCTCTAGAATTTGCCATGGAAAATCAGGGAGAAAGGCAATGCACTTCAAGTGCTTTTCCAAACCCCCAAGCCTTTGACAGTTCTCCCCAATAATAAACAATGTGGATCAGTGAGTCACAAGGAGCCACACACTAGCACCTCATTTAGAAGTCTTACAAGGAGCAGCTGAGAGAGCTGGGGGGCTCAGCCTGGGAAAAAAAGGTAGCTCAGGAGGGTCCTTATTGCTCTGTACAACTACCTGGAAGGAGCTTGTAGTGTGGTAGGAGTTGGTCTGTCCCACCAGGTAACAAGTGACAGGATGAGAGGAAATGGCTTCGAGTTGTGCCAGGGGAGGTCTTGATTGGATATTCAGGTTGTAAAGTATTGAAACAGGTTGCCCAGGGAAGCGCTGGAGTCACCAGCCATTCCTGAAAGGGTTGAAAAAAAAAGTGTGGATATGGCACTTGAGGACATGGCTTAGTGGTGAACATGATGGTGCTGCTGGGCTGATGGTTGGACTTGATGATCTGAATGGTCTTTTCCAACCTCTAGCAATTGTACTATTCTAGCAGGGGCAAAGCAAACCAATTTCTTGCCAACCATTAAAACAGCTGAAGTAAAGCTTGTACTTGCAAACGCTCCATGGAACTAAGAATGGCAGCTATGAGGACCACTGACTCTCTGGAAACACTGGTCCAAGCTTTTGTGTGGCATCAAGTTATTTCTTAAGCAGTCTGGCTCCATTAATATGTGACAGGACATTTCCTCCCCAAGTTGCCCTCAGATCATGAGAGAAGGACCAGAGGAACTGTTCAACTGTTCCTCCTTCCAGAAAGGACAAGCATATCAGAGCTAAAGGCTATGTAAAGTTAGCCCAATCCCTGAGCTCCTGAAGAAAACAATGTGTTCTCTTTTCAAGTGATTGTTGACATATTATCTGTGTGCAAACTCATACACAAGGGCAGCCTTGATGCTTTGAGGCCAAATTTGAGACTGTCCACAGAATTTCACCCTCTGCAATGGCAGCATCAGTGGAGCTGGTGATGCTAGAGGCAGCCCCAAGAGCATTCTAAATTTTAGGTTGTGCTCAAGGCCTTGCTTATCTCACAGCTTTTCACTTCTGCCCATCCATCCCATTCACCTTTGTTGTAATGCCATAACATTGAGACTGCCTGGAGATCTTCCTGAAAGGGAGCTCTCACAGGCTGCTGCAAGAGCTGGAGACATCCACAGTGCTGTGATTGCAGCACATCCTGCACAAAAACACCTTCTGCAGCTGCCACACCATGCAGTCACCTGTGGGTACACACAGGTCCCACCAGAGACTCCATAATCTCCAGCCGACCCAGGTGATTTCCTACCCTCCTTGAGCTTCACATATTTGCAATCTGACAAGAAAGGATGCCCTGATCACCTGTGTTTCTTGTACAGCTCAAAAATAATTAGTGGTGGATACCACTCTCTTGCCCCGAAACCACTGGCATGGCCTGGCCTTGGCTAGGTGATTAAACCCTGTAACCTTCAAAGCAGCCCTTGGGACTACGTGCCCATCCTTAACTCCACAAACCGGACTCAAACTGTTCAGGAAAATGCCAAGGGACCTGTCTAAGTATGAGAGACTATCAAAATACCTTGGCACTATGGTCATGATCCATGATTTCATCTGTAAACCACAAGGGAAAAACAAGCCAGAGAGAGGATACAGCCAATACCAAAACCATGGCTTAGCAGGAACTTCTCAGGAACACTTCAGTTGTTACTGTACCTCATGCAGAGTCTAAAAATGACTGGAAGATATCAATCTCCAAAATCTATGGCAAATAATAAAATCCAGGGAAAACTATGGCTTATAAAGACAGAACTCAGCACTTCAAGATATCACCTGCACACTGAAGCATTCCCACATTGTCAGAAAATAACATTAAAGAACAGTAATATTGCACTCACAAAAGCAGGTTCCATTGTCTGAAGGTAAATCTTAATTTCTCTATTATTCATCTTCAGAAAAATGGTTATGAACATTTCCAACAGCACAAAGCTGCCTGTTAATTTGATTTCATCCCCTAGATGGACTAATATTGGGGTAGATGTTTGGTCTGAACTCATAAAAACATATTCAGAGCTCCAGCTGAGTATATGTGAACATTTCTGCCTGCACAAGCAACAGCTATTTTTCAGGCTGAAGTGCCATCTTTTATATTCTTCACTATTGATTTCATTGTTGGTTAAAAAACTCCTAAAGCACTTAAAAATTCATTGTGATCAAAGGCCCCTATCTGTTTTAGATTATTAAAAATAAAATTTAAAAAAAAATTAAAAACGTGACTGTGCATTTGGTTATTGATTTTTCTTTTCTTATTACTTTTTTTTAAGCTGTTTGAGAAAAAGGTTTTTTGTTTGTTTTCTTCATTTAAATTTGTCACCTTATTCAAAATTTTCAAATTAAAAAACTGGGGTGGGAAAAAATTCAGAGAAAGAAAAGAATTTGTAGAACCCATTTCCCTTTTTATTTAGAGTAAAAACTGTGTCTGTTCCTTGGCATTATGTTTTACAGTGAGGTGTTTTTCCACCACCACAATGATAATTGACACTTGTGAGCAGTCATTTGCTAAACGGCTTTGAACTCTTTGGCTGGTCTGTTAAGGTTGAGGTGAGGTCATGGTGCCTCTCAAGAAGCAAAAATTTCCATTAACCCATTTGCAAAGTCCGGCACTGAACAGCCTGGATTTCCCTCCATCAAACCTCCTCCCAGGACCTGCTGAGCTGCATTTGTGCACAGGCAGCTCTCCCTTAGAAAGCAGAGCCCTTTGCAGGCAAAGCCCTGCTTTCCCAAAGAAAGAGACGTCCAGGGAAGGAGGGAGCAGAGGCAGCTGGGCAGGGAACAGCAGGGGCGCGAGAGCTCTGCTGCCCACGGGCTGGGCACTTCCCCTCTTTCAGGACTTTCCTTTGAAAGCTGTCAGAGCCAAAAGAGAGTGGCCTATTCAAGTTCCAAATGCAGAGGGTCTCTTTGGCATAAGTATTTTTAATCAGTAAAGAGCAAACCTTAGCACTGTGTGTAACCCAATTACGGAGGTTTCAAAGCCAAGCAGTGCCATTAAGGCTTTTTAGCCAGACCTCCACCATAACACAGGCCTGAGGTGTTCACACGACAAACCCTTCACTGGAGCTCAATAACTTCAAAAAGAAGCATTCACTAAGCAAACCCTTGCACTTCAGATTGAAAAGCTCCAAACAAGCAAAAAATCTGTGGCATATCTTCACAAGCTACACTAACAGTTAATTACCCTCCTTGTTAAATGCTCATGTCTTGTTTCCAGTGAACATTACTCACAAATGGATACAGGCCCAGGCACTCTGTAGCTGAGGTAAATGAGTGTATTTTTCTCCTCTCAGTTCCTTTCCCTACACTTCTGGAATGCAAAATGAGATCCACTCATGGCAATTGAGCTGTTGACAAGTCTTCCCAGCCAGGGACATAGAATTAGTGTTACTAACCTTCATAATTTAAATTACAAACCCAATGGTAATTGGTGTTTTTCTTGGAGCTCCATCTCCTGGAGACAGGTGATTATGGGAGAACCCTTACTTTATTTCCTTTCAAAGCACATTTTAGACACCGTGGAAAAATCTAAGAGTGCTTTGAGTAACTCCAGCAGATGTATGGATACAACCTTAGACAGATAGAATTAAGTCTAATTTTACTTACTTCTTAATAAAGTAATTATTCTTACTATAGCAGATGTCATGATGTGCTGTCGTTGAATGTTTGGAGGGAGAGAAACTGCAGTTATCCCCAAGAGAAGTAAAGGCTGAGAATATCAAAAGATCCAAAAAGCCCTTCTTCTGAGGCTAAGGAAAAAAGAGGTGACCATGAGTTTTGAGGCTTGGACAGTCACCACTAGCAGAAATGGCACAGGCACCAAGGGAGCTCACATCAGCACTGCTGGTAGCTCTGGGAGGTCGAGCATCAACTATCATCACTGGAAACATAGAAAAACTGCTTTGCCAAAGGGCATCTTCTCTAGCCAAGAAGACCTACAAAAATTCTTCCCTGTGAGGGTGGTGAGGCCCTGGCACAGGTTGCCCAGAGAAGTTGTAGATACCTCCTCCCTGACAGTGTTCAAGGCCAGGCTGGAGGAGACTCTGAGCAACCTCATCTAGTGGAAGGTGTCCCTGCCTTTGACAGAGGGCTTGGAACTAAATGATCTTTAAGGTCCCTTCCCACCCAAAATATTCTGTGATTCTATAGCTATATGCTAATATCAGCTGAGATGCAGAAAAATCAGCATGCACCTGATCTGAGCATGTCAAGGTAGATGCACATCCTGCATTTTAAAAAGTCCTGATATTAAAAAGCAAGTGTTGGCACAAGACATGCAAGTTCTACACAGCAACTGAGAAATTATGACTACTATAAACTATTGCTGCTACTACTTAATGATGATTCATTAATTGAAAAGGATTTGTGTTACTCTATTATATTATTTGAATTTATTATTTGATTTGAACTAGTAAGTTTAACAGAAGACAACAGAGACCTGATTGAAGCTTCCATACAGGCTGGTCCATGTGGATTCTGAAAACCAAGGCAAACATCTTTTACAACATGGGGTGACCTCCATGGTTTAATAAAAGGCAGCACCAAGTAATCTGCAAGAGCATACAGGATGTTCAGCTTTCACATTCCCCACGTGTTTTTCTTCTTCTGAATCTGCACTGTCAATGTTTGTCTCCCAGTTCAATTTGCCTCAAGGGTAATATAACAGTCCTGGGGTTCCTGAAATGCACAGGGTTAAGTCAGGCCAATTCAATCAGTCTCCCACTGAGCTCAGACAAACAGCCCACACCAGGCAGGGGGGAGCCCTCTACTCTGAGAATGACTCCACACTATTAGTAGCAGTTGACACCCTCTTCTCTTAATAAAGTCACATTTTCTAGTGTCTGCTGTAAGCATGGAATGTGTTTTCTATGGGAATTCAGCCTCCCCTGCTCAGTAGGAGAAAAATCTTAGTTCAAATATAGCAAGTATCAGCGTTATTTTTGACTATTCAACAAAAATTTCTATTCACTCTAGGCTTGGTAAACAGATTATTTCCTGATTTAGTGCTCTGCAGAAGACCATTTGACAGATTAGCTCTTCCTTAGATGTGGTCCCAGGAGGCTCTGTTGGAGGTCTCCTCTGAGTAAATGCTGATTTTCAGCACTGTAAATGCATCACCCTTTTTGCTTGTATTTGCTTTCAGCGTGTGGCAGGCAGAAGGTAATCCCACAGCTGGGATGTGGTGCATAATCTCACCCATGTGAGAAAATCTTATGTGATTTTCTCATTTATCTCTGTGCTGTACAAGGTCCCACCTTACCGGCTCAAGTCTCACCATTAACAGAAAAATTTCCCGTTGAGTCTTCTCTCAGCTGAAATCCCCTTGATAATCCTTCGTATTGAGGTAGCACATATCTATAAAAGGTTTAATTGTCTTTAATTTATTAACTGTGGTTCCCCTTTATGTCAAAATACAGTGGAAGGGGAAAATAACTAACTTCCACCTATGCTGCTTCTTCAGCAATGGCATCAAATAAGAGTCTACCATAAATCTCTAACTTACAAGCACATTTTAAAAGCACCAGTTAATCCTTTTAGAAGTTTAAAAACAAGTTAAATATTAACTTTATATGTACATGTTTTAAAAGTTTATGCTCCTTTGGCTTTTTGTTTCAAAAGTGGTTTTTGTGAAAACAAGAAATGTTTTCAAATAAGAAATTCCAATTTGATTTGGCTGAACCACTGCTCTTTTTTTGTTTTGTAAAATTATATAAATAATTTATTTAGTTATAATATATGTAATTATACTTGTATATTGATATTTTTATATAATAAATTTATATTTTTTTTAAAACCAGATACACACCAAAATTGAAGATTTCCAGAGAATCATTAGATATTATTTGAATCTCAATCTCCTTTACAATGGAAATGGACAGTGTAAATACCTCAAAACAGAGAGGGATAAGTGAGGAATCCAGGATTTGCTTTTCAAAGTAGAGTAAAAAGAATGTATCCTCCTCCTAGAACTGTCAGATGGTATCAGCTTCTGGCTACATCTGCAAATGGGAAATGATAGTGGAGAATGACAATTCCTAGCTGCACTTGATCAAGACAGCATTTCCAGCAGTGACAGCTGAAAACACAGCGGGATTGATGGGATAGGCAACCTTCCCAAAGGCATGTGCAGAGGCATTAGGCACCTGTTTGCTTTATTGACAGGGCAGGCTTTGTTTCAGAAGAATAGCAGGCATATTTTATCTTCATGTCAAAAGACACAGTGGCATTAAAGGGTAGAGAGTTACCTCAGGAACAAAACTAGAGTCTTTAATCATCCCAATCTCCATTGTCTTGGTCACTGGAGCTGGATTCAGTAACTTCACCCTTGTGTTCTTACTCCCCACTTCCACCAAGCTGACTTGGAAAGGTCGGGGACTCCAGCCCTCACTCTAAAGGTGGTAATTACATTAAACTGGCAACACCAACAGGTTCTCAGAGTTCCAGGTCAAGTGACACCAGAGAATAAGAAGGAGATATTAATTATAGAGAGTGGATAATTGCTTCCTTAGCAGCTAATCCTCCCATTTATCCACCCAAAAGGTCAGATACAGAAACCCAACACCCTTTCAAAGTACAGTGAATAATCTGTCCTTGTGGCCCTAGCAAGAACTCTTGGCTATGTGTTAATCTGGAGTACTCAGGGGCAAAGAGCCTGCGTCAGCATTTAAAGAAAATGTAAACACTCATCTTTCTTCCTGGCCACCTGAAATAGGCTCCTCAAAACAATCAAGAACAAGCATAAATGCAATTCATCACAGCCTGTTTCTGTTGTTTAGCCAAGACAAGCAATATCTCAGTGTCTCATTATGCAAAGACAAGGCAAAACACGAGGGCTGCCAGTCTGTCTCCACATAAACTGGTGTAAGGCACAACTATGTTTAAATAAAGATCTGCTGGCTGAGGCATTAATTTCCATAATAAATCCTATTGATCAACCACCTTGGACGTACAGTGTGCAGAAAGTCACAGCAAAGTCTTTCAGGCAAAATATTCCTGGTCTTTCACCACTCAGAGGAACCCACAGCACCCATCACACAAGCAGACTTGCCCCAGTATCTCTAGCTCTTACCTCCAAACTGTGTGCTCCATTTTATTTTGGTCAGACTAATCTTACCTCTCCATGCACACACCTTTTCACATGGCAGGCAGAGGGACAGCAAGCCACATAGTGGGGAAAAACCGTGGAACCAGGAAAGAACTGGAAATCTGCTCTCGCTGTGATCCCTTCTACAACTCCTATACACATTTCTCTTATCCCAACTGCAGAACAAGACCACACTTCTGAATTAATATAAAATTAAACCCATCAAAATCACTTTTAACAACTCTGAAAACACAGAGGAAATTCTTGTATTACAATGCTCAGCATTTTGAATCACAAAAGCCATAAAGTCACATTTCCTTTTTGGTAAAATTAGACTCCCACGGCAAAGCTTTGTTCCATTCCTTATTCCAAAGCCAAACCATCCCGTGACTTTAAGATCCAGATTCAATACAGTATTTGACTCTTCAATCCTGCTTGGAATTTACTTCCCACCAAAACACAACCAAGAAGCCAGGAGTTTAAACAAGAGCTTAGATGCTACTTGATTAAGATCCAACTTAAGTCTCAGCTCTTTAAAGTCTGTTTGGAGGAACTGACTTCTGGAGCTGCATCTCACTCCTTGCTGTCCATTAAAGCAGCAATAACAAAACTGAACGTGGAAGAAGCTGAAGTCCAGCCCCTCAGATGAGGAGGCATCATTGCAGAGCAGTATATTCACACAAGAAACCACTTCAGACCAGGACAGAGCAAGGCAATTTTGCTTTTCTTTTTTGCATTTTCTGTAATGCCTGAACAATTCAAATAAGCCTCCACAGATTTTTATACAAAATTGAGAAACAAAGCAATGGGGCTCACACTAAAGAGCTGAATGAATGCATCAGGCAGACAAAAGGATGTTCTCCATAACATTTTTAAATTATGTAATATATTTTATTTCATTTGTCATCAACAAGTCTCATTTTTTCTTTCTAGATAGGACCTTTTGCTCCCCACACAGATGGGAATATCAATTTGTTACAGAAAAACAAACTTTTTGATTTTGATATTTAAAATCATTTGGCTCACATGGACAGTATTCTAAGGCCATATTTCCCAGTCTTTGCTCTCTTTACTGACCAGAAAGTGACTCAGAAGAGCAGAGGAAAGCCAGTGTCTCAGCAGCAGCTGAGATACAGGCAGAGATAGATACAGCCTGTACTTCCCTCTTTAGTCTCTGCTGCCTTGGAAAGAAAGAGCAGGAGGGAAAACTTCACAGCCTCAGATCTGGGCAGAATTTGATCTTCCCTTCAACACAGGAAACACCATAGAATCAAACTCTGTAAATAATAAATCCAGGTCAGTTTTCAGCTACAATCCTGTGGCAAAAAAACTCCACTATCTGAAAAGTGCCAATTTTGTGTTTGAACTACATATTTAAGGTATTCTCCCTAGATTTAGACTTTTAAAACTCCTTTCCCTTACACTACTTGTGAGTCAGTCTCTGCCTGCAACATTCCTCAGAGAAATACCTTTGTTTTCTTTCCTGTGAGGAAAACGCCTGTACTGTGGGCACCGCCAGGGCCTGGTAAATTGGCACTTTGTTATGCTTTTCCACTCCAACAGCTCCCTGCAAGCCATCAGCTGCAAAGCAAGCTACAGAGGCTGCCAATTAATTTACTGGGCCATTAATCAATGTATTCTATACTGGTAACTCTCAAGCAGATAAAAGCCATGCAGGACCAGAGCAGAGGTCCCAGACTGCCCATGCCTGGCTGAGCTGTACATGGTTCAGCTTCTTCTAAGGGTAGAAAGGAAGAGGAGAGGTTGGAAAGCAGCTGGGAGGGCTCCAGTAGATGTACAGTGGTACATTAAAATCAGATGTTGAAGCTATTTTCCTGCTTCCCCTCCTATGATGGAAACATCCAATTCACTCCAGAAACTGACAGTCCTTACTGTGGTTAGTTGACCAGGTGCCCAGCCTTTGGCTAGGGCAAGTCAAATAGGCTGCTTATTCCAAACAGCTTTATTTGTGAACAACAAACCAGATGCAGGACAGGACACAAAAATCATATCTGAATCCCAATATCCACATTTCTATCCTGTATATACAAGTGACAGAAGCATTTTGTATCAAATGACACTTGGAGTGTCCATCAGGTGACACGGGATCAAAAGAGTCCTTCTGTAAGACTGCCACATGTCACAATAATAGTTCAGGTGGCCAGAAGCTATTCCCTGTCCACACATTTAGTGGACTCAGAAAAGGTGATGTCTCGGAGCAGAGAAGGTCCGTTTTCCCAGCAGAGACCTCCACTGCAGGAAATTTAGGACATATCTAAGTGCCTGGCCTCCTGACCACAGGTGCCCAGACGTGCAGCATACTTACATCTTACTTCCAGCTAAACCACTGGGGCTGGAAGCTTTACTCCAGGTCACTGGGCTGGCAGAGAAGTGTGGGAACCTTCCTCTGCCCAGGCAAGCATCACCCTGTGCTGGTCCTCAGGCTGTGAGGGTACAGGGCTGGGCACACAGGGGACCTGCTTCAGGCACATGCTGGCAGCCACCACCACCCAAACACGACCCATCCCTTCTGTGAGGGACCCACAGTGCTGAACAGCACCAGCCCAGGACCACCAATAGAGTGCTCATGGGGGCTAATTCCAGTTAATGTTTATGTGGGGTTTAACCTGATCACTTCCTTCCAGGCTTTTACTACCAGCCCAATCTGAATTTCCACTGTTCATTGACACAAATGTTACCAGAGAGAGGAGCATTGAATGTCTCCAAACCCATTTACCCTCCACCCCACAAGGTACAGGGGTGGGTCCTGTATAAACAGGTTTTTTGTTTGAGGGCGCCTGAAGGAACAGAGCCTGACCTTTCCCCTCTGGGGGAACAGGAGGCTTCAATCAAACCTTGCTGAGGGTTGGGGCTATTTTCCCTTCTCGAGGGTCAGGGTGATGCTTGAACTTTCCTTGCCTCAGCTTCCCCACCCACCCCATCAATCTCCCCTCTGCCCTGTATGACATCTGGGGCCACTCTGATTTACAACAGCCCTCCCCACGGCTGCATCTTCATGGGGACTTTCCCTGCCACTGCTGAGTGCCTCTGCTCACTGGAGTGCCTGGCAGTCATGTCCCCTTACAGCAGCAAAACCCAAGAAATCTCTTGCCAGATTAATGTTTTCAACATTAAATTCTACATGGCCTGCTCTTAGCCATTTCCAGCCTAATGCCTTCCTAAGCTGTATGTATTGTGTCAAAGTGCTGCTGTGTGGATTGCATTTATAGGTTAAAAAAAGTGTTGATTTTTACTCATGATAATGCAAATAGGACTGAAGATGAGGGCTAAGAAAGTACAGCCCTTATTGCTCTTTGGGGATGGAAAGGATGCAGCTCTGTTTAACCTGAGGCACTCTCAGGCTGTACACAGACCACTATCACTGCAGCATCGTTGCCATCAGACACACACTGCTGTCCATTTGCTGAAGATCCAGCCCCTAGAACTTTCATAATACCAAACACACCAAGCCACTTTGAAAAACTTCCTCCTTTTCCTTCTGCCAGGAAATACAGGTGCTGACTGGCTGTGTCCCAGCTACAAGTACATTTTTCAATACGGATTCTTATCATAAATATACTTTTCATTATTTCATGGCCAGATGAAGCCTGGCCATTGCTTTAGAGACTAAGAGCTCTTATCAGACTGTTCCAAGTTTGGGCACTCCTCAGTAGAACTGTTGTAATGGCCCAGAGCCCAGAACAAGCTTTTTCCTGTGCTGGATGCTCACGAAAAGAAAATAGCACTGGGATGTTGCCAGGTGAAGTGGCCAGAGTGTGTAATTGGATTTCCTCAGCTTTTGTTTTAGGCAATACAGCTAAACTCGGCAAAGACTATGTATTGTTTTTTTCCTGGAAAAATATTGGTGATGGTAGGTGACAGAGGTAAGGAATGAGTGTTTGTGTCAAGCATGGAGCAAAGTGGAAAGGAGAAGGATTCCATCCAACTTCTTCCCATTTACCTGTAGATATCTCTTGGGACTCAGCCCTGCAGAGAGACTCAGGATGGAAAGTGCCTCAGCATGTGCCGATGCATCAGTGTGCACCAAGAACATTAAAATGAGTGGAAATTAAAGGAGCCACTGGCTCCTTTGTTAAAGCAAAATCTGGTAACAATACCTCAGGTTGGGCCAAGCCAAAGCAGAGATGTTCCTGTCCCAGAGGTCACTCTTGAAAACTACAGGTTATTTTCTTCTCTATTCTTTCATCCCCCAAACCTCTGTCTCTTTCTTACTTTCATAAGAATGAAAAGACTGATCTCAGAAAATGAAGAGCTGAGCCCAAAGCATTGTGCTGAAAGAGCCTACAGTCTCATCTCCAAAACAAATATTGGTATTTCTGAATCTAAAATCTTACATATTTGTGGATAAGGGGACACCATAAACACAACTTTCCCCACAGAGATATTTAAATTATCAACCTCTTCTAAAAGAATGAGATGTCAGGATTATTTCTTCTTGCTCAGACACTAATCATCCAAGCACATCCATATAATGCCAATGCCTCATTAACTTTTGCTGGAGGACTGTCTCTTACTGCCCAAAACTGGTCTAAAAGGGAAAAAAAAATACAGCAGGCCTGGACAGATCCCACAAGTCCCCACTCAGCTGAGAAATCAAAGGTTTTTCTGCTCAGAGAAATTGCATGCCAACTCTTGCTACAGCTTTTGTTCTTCAAAGCTACTATTGGCTCTCCTTCCTCCCAAATTAGTGGAACCACTATGCCAGGCCATCTGGCACATCAAAATTCATCTTCACATTTCGTTATCCAACCCACTGACCCCAGTGTTTCCTCCCACTGACTAATGAGATTAGCCCATCACCTCCTAATTGCAGCAGTTACACCTTGCCTGCTTTATAACGCCCAAGAAAACAAATCCCCAGGTTGTTCCAGAGTGAGTGTCATTCTGTTCTTTAAACAAGCACAGCATTTCTAAGAATAGTGAATGGCACATAAATCATAACAATGAGTAGAGTCTTTAGGATGGAAAGTGAAAAATAGAAAACCCAAATACACTCATCTCAAACCACTGAGGCCAGGTGGCTCATTGGGCTTGTTTAGCTCCATCAAAGCAGTGCAGGGAGTTTTACCTGGTGTGTCTCAGGGTAAGGGAGCAGCTGCAAGGCTAATCCAGCACAGACATTCCCTGTAAGGGCACTAACAGAGGGTGGTATTCCAGCTTCACACCTCACACCTCTAATGGAAGTTTTTAGGAAGTTTCCTGAAAAAAATGTCCTAAAAAGACAGAAGGAACCAGCAACCATTGCTGGGATACCAGTGATCTCTAGAAGTAGTTGTAATGCAAGTCAGATGATGCATCCCCCAGAAGTCAAAAGCAACAACTTAGGTGAGATGAAGGTCTCTGGAACAGTCAAGGAAAACAGAATTCCACTGCCAATGGTACAATCTGTGCCTCAGTTTCTTCATCTGCAAAACAGTATTATTGGTATATATTCTCTACATTCATTCTTCATGAATGATCAATGACCTCTAACTGTGAGTTCATCTTCATAGGTTTATTGAATGTGCTTGAACACATTGAGTGGAAATCTGCTGGAAATTCAGGACTAGATAAAGAAGTGGGAAGAAAAATTACAGCTTTCAAGTAAAGCTAGAACATTTAGTAAAGTCACAAGCAAAAAGGACTTGGCCTGTCTTGCCTTGGAGGCACACCAAGCCCTTAAGGTACTTAATTTGCAGCCTTGCCTTTTATTACTGCAAGTTCTAAAGCTTCCAGAGCAATCCTAAAAGCCTCATTAGACACCAATAGTTATTTATCCACAAAGTACTAGCAAGACCAAGCCATCAGACTGAGAATAAAAACACAGCAAGCTTTGCTTGTGCCTGGAAATGGGGAAGGCTGTGTCCTCCCCTCACATAGCCAGGCAAGATTGTGGAGAATAATCTGGGAGAGTAAATTTTCACCTCTGTCCACCAATTTCGTGCATGCTCAGTCTCTGTTTAGACATACCATCAGACAGATATTTCCCTACCTCTTCCCACCACATTTCTGTGATAAGTGTTCCTTCCCCACGCCTAACCTCTAAGAAAACTTCTTGCCCTCATTGCACATGTCACAGGGGCTGGAGCACAGCTGAGTTCTCTTATCAAATGAGCCAGACACCATTGACATGTCAGCTTCTCCACAATGCAAATCAGGCTCATTGCCACCAATGGAAAAACACCCAAAATGAAGTGATTGCCCCTTGGTAGCCACTCCTTCAGAACAGAAGAGGGTGTTGACCTCACTCTTGCTCCACCACCACCAGACCAAAGTGTTCAGGAAAAGGTCTGATCTCTCTTCCCATCCATCAGTGCTGCCATAATGCCAATGACATACAGTTGGGATGGAGGCAGCTCTGATGTTCTTCAGAAAACTATATCAGGAAATGAGCCAGAAAGGCCTTGAAACAAGGGACCAGGCATCTGGCCAGCCTCCCTCCCCATGCAGCATTCTCTAGCTTGAGCTGCTTTGCCCAGCAGACACAGAAATGCAGTCCTGCACTAATCCACCAATGTTGACAAGGTTGAGGAGGGCTTTATAAGGCAATTCCACATCCAACAGGCATGGATATAAGGGTAATACCTTCTCACTCAGGGTACTAACAGCATCCTGCAGCCCTCTCTAATCCTACAGAAGAAAAGTAGTTTTCAATCAATAGAAAGGTTTTGCAAAAAGGAACAAGTCTGAATTTAAATAGAATTCTGAAATCTAAGAGATCTTCAAAGACCACCTAGTCAAACTCTCCCAAAGATTTTTGACCAGATCAGATTGCCTAAAACCCTCTCCATTATAACCTTGAACAGGGATGGGGCACCCCCAGCTTCTCTGGACAACCTGTTCCAATGTCTCACTACATTACATCATAAAATAATTCTCTCTTGTGTCTAGTCTAAATATTTCCAATTAAAGCCATTACCTCTTGTCCCATCACTGCAGGCCTTGGCTAAAAGTCTCTCTCTAAGTCCCCTTCAAGTACTGAAAGGCTGTGACAAGGTGTCCCCTGAGAATCAAGGTGGATCAAGCTTATTTGGTCCTTAATAAGACAAAAATAAAGTTTGGACCAAGATAATCCTGATACTGCCCTGCAGAGCAGAAGAGGATGGACCACAGCTGAAGTGGTGAAAAAGAGTAGAAGCGTTTAATTCTCTAGCTCCTCCACCAGAAAGGCCTGGGGACAATAGAAAAGGTAACAGCCCATCATCAGGCCAAGCTGACAAAGAAAATGCTCCTACCAGACACATCTGCCTGATATAGGCAGGCAGCCATCATCAGTCTTAGAGGCTGGCAACACTTGCTGCAGCTGTGTCTTATTAAAAGCATTGCAAGCAACTTCACACACGTGGAGATTCAACCCTCTGAATGCTGCCTTTGAGCCTGCAGCAGTGCAAATAAAGGCATCCTTTCCAGGAGAAACTTTATCGAACTAGTCACAGACAAGATCACTCACTCGAAAGCAGAAGACAGACAGGACTATCTAACCATCTGCTCAGAGTTATGTGTCTGCTTTGGGAAACCTTTCTGTATCAGAAAGTCTTCAGAGAGGCAGCACTACTCATGAGGGAGTACACACATCCTTCAACTTCTCAGCCCCCAGACTATTTAGAAGTCACCACAATTCAGGTAACTGTGCAATCTGGGCTCCAAGAAAACCAGCAAGGACTCAAGCTACAGTGAAAGACATGTGGAGACAATCAGGAGTCATGAAATGAAAAGGGACGGGCATGAAAACAGAGGCGGAGTCCCACACATCCCAAGCTCTCACAGGGCAGTGTAGAGGCAGGGACAGGAGTTTTGTGACAGTCTCTTTAATCACAGGCTACTCTCACACTTGAATCAGGCTTGGGGCTACAGGCTCAGACTTCAGGACACCCAAGGATTGTGGTTTCAACTGACTTTATGATACTTCATTTCACTGCATGTCATTTCTTTCCCACATGCCTCATTCCCCTCTGTGCACATAAAGGATGGAAACCTTGGCAAAAAGACTGAGAGAAATTCAGGGTGGGCATTAGTTACTATTTTTGACAGCATTAAAACAATATATGAAAAGGGGGTTTGGGTTTTTTTTGTTTTGTTTTTGGTGGGGTTTTCTTGCTGTGATTTGTTTTCCCTGAGCTGCAGCTTAGAGGGGGAAAACAGAAGACAATGTCCCATCTGGTGCCTGCCTCATGGAGTGACAGAGGCTGGCTCTGCCACAGCACTGCAGAAGCTGTGCTTTTGGGAGAGTATTGTTTTTATTTCAGGAGGGAAAAAAAAATAGAGGAAATGAGCAATCCCAGAAGGAAAGGGTCTGAATGCTTCCTCAGGCTGCACCATGAAGAAAAGAGATTGCTATTGTCAGAGGGTGTTTCTTTGTTCTGATCTTTCTGAGAAACCTTAAAATATATCCAGAAATGTAACAAGAACAGAAAACAGATCTGTTTCTTTGGCTGCCCATTTGCAGTTTGGCTGGTGAGACACAGACTACAGCTTAGCAGTGCTAGTTACCCTGGTTAACCCTTGTTCTTGATAATCACATTTAATAAAAATTTTTAAAAAACACTTTTTACCCATCAGGAGTGGGCATATAGAGAAGCCAACTTTCCCTCATGAGAAGAGCCCACTGATTTTTAGTGAATTACTCACCAAGTCAAGACTCCTCACCACTTCAGCATCAGCTCCCAGGCTACTCAATAGCAACTAGGTACTATAATAACAGACCAGGCTCATTTTTCCATTGGTACAACTTTCAAATATCACATCCACAGTCTGCCCTCCCTGCCAGATTGCTTCAAGCACAACCTTCCATCCAGGAGTCAAGCTCCTAGCAATACCTCTAAGATCAGAGAAGTAGGACATACGAGAGATGCAAGGGCACAAGGACATCCTTAAGGATCAGAAAATGGCTCTCAACCCAGGAAGCAGTGAGATTTACCCTTCTTAGCATCCTCAGCAAGGCTCCATCTCATGGGAGCAGCTGGAATCAGCTAGGGCTGCACCTCTAGTCTCCCAGAGCTAAGGACCCTCAGCAAGAGGAAAAATTGCTGAGATAGATAGATAGATAGATTGATAGATAGACAGACAGACAGACAGACAGATAGATACAATCCCAATACAGCTCAGCACTGCTCCTGTGCCACAACATCTGTCCAGGAATCTGCTGTAGGCACAGCTGTGCTGCTCTATTGCTGGCACTGTGTCCACAGAGCCAGCTCAGGACTCTCAGTCCCACCTGCTTGATAAAGCAGCTTGGACATGGCTGCAAACAACCCCTCAGGAGCCAAAACTGGCATGAAGAAGGACAGACAGAACAGACACGGGTCACAGGTGAAAAGGTTTGTCTTTCTTTGTCCTCAGAAAAGAGTTTCCTGTGCTCATATTTTGGCGAGGTTGGTGTGAATAGATTCAGATGACAGCAGTGCTGAGAGGCAAAAAAGGATCCTCTTCCTCACAGGTCAAAGCAGTGACAATTGGCCCTTAATCTTCAATACCCTGTAACAGGCAACTTAATCGGTCTTGCACTCCAGTGACTTAAATCAAGATAAACATTTTTTAAAAATCTTATCATTCCTATTGTGATACCATGCTGACCAATCAGCTTGTTTTTCAGCTTCAGCAGGCTTTGCTTGAGCAGAAATAATCACCCCAGCTCCATCACACAGATGTAGGAGTGCTGGGAAAATGCAGAGAAGGCTGAGTGAACAAAAGGCACTTCAGGCCTGCTGGGGTCAGAATGTGTATCTGTTTGGGAGGTTGGACTCATCACTAATCCAGCTCTGTTTCTAATGAGACTGGTTCCCATTACGGCGAAAGGAGATCCATGGCTTAATTTGCCAAGGGGACCATTGTCACGCAGCTTAGGGAAGCAAAATAATCTTATCAGTTTGAACTTGAACCTTGCCCTCCAATTATATGGACAATGTTTATGAAAAGAGAGATAAAGAGATTTTCATTTATCCAGCAAGAAAAATGGATTGTCTGACACCAAGCATTCAGTTTCCTGCAGCTGCTGATGGACCTTTACAATCCAGCCACTCGGCTGTACCATTGCCAAATGCAGTAACTACTATCTGTGCACATTAACTCTGGACCAAACCCAGGGCAAATGGCACCAAACACATTTACCGTGCAACTTATTGGTACAGCAGAGTCTCTGCTTCTGTAGTAAAACCCAAGTGAAAGCCTGGGGCCATCAGCTAAAGACAAGCAAATCTAAATCAGAAAAAATGTTCACCCCTTCTTGCTGAATGTCTCTCTGCATCCCTCTCCAATCCATCAGCTCCTCTTGGCTGCTATAGGGGCCATCCTCTTCTGGGAGTTCTGCATCCCCCACATTGCAGCTAAAACAAAGAACATTATGGCAAATAACAGCCAGGGTTCATCTATTCTTTTTTCTATACAATTCATTCCATCAAAGTTGTTTAGCTGAACAAAACCCCAGCGCTATCCTTTATTGTGAGGCCAACAATAAACTAACATGTGAGCACAGCGTGGGTCACAGATGTGTGCACTCCTGCATCAACTGTGGAGCCACTTCCTCGCCCCACTCACTTTTATAAGGCTTTAACCTCTTTGAGCTGGAATTCAGATGAGCACATAAACCAGGAAGCAAAGAGTGTTAACACAACACAAGTGGCCCCTGTACAAAGGATACATGAAGAGACAGACATGCTTTGGAAACAGTCAGATCAACAACCTCGGTTTCCAAGGGGTTACCCACACAATAAAAATCCTGAGAGAAATAAACTGAACAAATCCCAGAGGATCTATTTTTAGCAATATCACTTGCACTGCAGGATCTTTATTTGGGCCTTTGAATAGACACACATACATTTTTTTTTCCCTTCTTTTATGGAGGGACAGAAGCAAGCAAAAAAAGATTTGGAGGGGGAAATGTCTTCAAAACTCATTTTAAAAGATCTTTTAAAATGTGTTTCGAGAACTGACCCCAAATTTGTAACTTTATTTTAAGAATTCTTATCCCAAATAAAGTAACCCTCAAATCATGATTGCTCTAGGGCAAAAAAAAAATACAAAAAAAGAAAACCACAACAAAAAACTATGCAAAACAAGACCCTTCTCACAAATGCACTTTATGGCTCAGATCATATCTGCCAGCTGAAGGTTTCCTATGATATCAACCTCTAGCTCATACTACACATAAAATACAGGTGTAATGTTGCCCTTTCCTTAGTGTACTGTGTCTGGCTGTAATGGAGTTAATTTTCTGGTAGCAGCATGTACAATGCTGTGCTTTGGATCCACAACCAAAACAGTACTGATAATATGTTAATGTTTTTCTATTGCTGAACAGTTTTTGCACTGCATCAGCACTTTGTCTGTCCCTCACTCTGCCCTCCAGCAAATAGATTGTAGGGTGCACAAGATTTTGGGAGGTATACAGCCAGGTAGGTGACCCCAGGCAAGCAAAGAGTCATCCCGTGCCATGTAGTGTCATGATCAGCAATAAAACAGAGTGGGGTGGGGTAAACCAGCTTGGGAACTGACTGAGCATCAATCTGCCTGTGGGAAGCAGTGGGTGATTGCCTTGGCATCACTTATTTTGCTTTCTTTTTTATTTCTTCCACTTCTCTTTCATTATTTTTATGTCATCCCAAGAGTTCTCTTGCTTTTACTCTTCCCCCTGTCTTCCCCTGTCCTACTTGGAGGCAGGAAGTGGAGGCAAGCAAGCAACTGGGTAGTGCTTGGCTGCCTGCAGATGTTAAACTACAACATTCAGTTATGTGCACATGACTTTGCATCTGAATCGTTCATTTTAACCTGTGCAATCTATGTGCATCTGCACATAGATATTATAGATATTATAATATTGGAGAAGGAATTGTGCTCTGAATACCACACATTTCTTCCTGCTTATCACAGCTCAAGAGAGGAGGAAAAGGTAGATATTGAACAAACTCTGAAACACTGGGCAGTTAGAGCTCCTGATGCCAATCTCTCTGCCTTGGATCTTTATGTGTGCAATGCAGGTAACATTCCAGACTACTTCCAGAAGGGTAGGTACATCTCTGTAAGTAACTCCCTCACAACAAGCAGAATACGGTTTAAATAACATAATAGGATTTAAGTACCATTAAACATACGGGAAATAAGGCCCCAGGGCCATAAAGAATGGAAGAATGAAGAAAATAATTTTCAGGCCACTGTTCTGTGCCCTGGACAACATAGGAATCCCAAGGAAGTAGAAAAAAAGAATGTTCTCATTAAAGAGTTATGTAAGTACCCAAAGGGCTGGACTCAAGCACTTAAAACTACCTTAATTTTAACATTTCTTAACTTCCAAATGCTTGATTTGAATAATAATACTGTTATTTGAATGTTTCGCACAAAAGCTAAACTTTTTCAAAACCAAACAGCAGAATTTTGTCCCATAGCATCCTATGGGCACTGCCAGGGCCACAGCAGCATGTACAGGCCCCACACAGACCACAGAGGGAAGAGATTTCCCAAAGACTGAGGCCCAAAACAATAATCCATAACCCAGCCGTAGGAGCTCAAATTACCACCTATCACTTTAATTGCACTAAGTGTCTGCACTCTTGGCCCAACACAACTTTTAGAAAAAACATATGAGCCAAAAGCCTTTGCAAAATACAGCAAACATGGGAAATTAATGTCGGGAATTGCACCTGCTGTAGAGCGCCCTTAATATCAACACCAGCCCACAGTGTAATGCAGAAATCACAAAGGAAACATTAGCAGAAAATCCCCACACTGCTGTGTTTGTTTTCATATTTACTAGTGGGAGTAAAAGCCCACTTTAAACCCTTGAGGCTGATAAAACACATGTTGATAATATCATAGCAGCAAAACCACAGGCATCTGATAGCAGATGAAAATAAAATAACACGAGCACACAGGGGGTCTCAGAGTAGGTGGTCTGAATGACCCCTTCTTGACAAGTAGCACCATCAGGTACCTAGTCTGTCAAGGATTTTGGGTATCTCACCTCAAGTCAGCTTCCTCTTACACTCTGAGAATTCTGATTCTCTTATGGGCTGCTGGAGGAGTGAAAAATCCCTCTCCTGGTAAATAGTGTATTGATATCAGTTCAAAAGTTGGCACACAAAAGTACACAGTGAAGTTCTTTGATTGTAAATGGCTGATTAATCTCCTCTGGGTCTCTAGGCCTTCTTCTCTAAATGTAACATTAAAAAAGGAAATATATTTTTGGACTCTTTCTTTCTCCTTGTTAAGGATATGGAATACTTTGCCAACACTGGATGTGAGTTCCCCTGCCCACCACAATTAAAGTGCTTGGATAATATCTACTGTAAATTCTTCAGCAGAACCATCTGTTCATTCAAACACACTTCTTACACCTGAGCACTCGGGGGGTTTGCCCAAACTGCAGGTCACACACACACTGCTCTGTCTTCATGCAAGGATCCAGATGGATCTAAGAGGGATTATTGAATATCAAACCTCAGCATCCGAAGAAGCCTCATCAACACTGACACCACAGCATCTACTAAGACAGTTCAAGAGCATAGAGTATATCTGAAAAGACTCAGCCAAGATTTATTTTCCTGTGCAACCCAGACCTACCAACTCATCATTGTCTCTCTGATGTGAGAAGACACACACTGGGCTCCAGGCAGCCAGGCACTGCACACGCCAAAAGAGGAGACATTCATCGTTTTAATTACTACAAATGAGTTCATACCCTCAGTTAGTGAGCTGAGCCAGGCACATTTGGGTTAGCCCAAACCCAGGCTGAGAGAGTCACAACTCACCATCCATCCTCAGGCAAAAGGAGCAGCTAAGTAAATAAATAATAATAACAGGTAACCCAAGCAACTCTCTTAAATATGTTCCCAATTATTACTCCTACACTGGTTTTAATCTGCAAGAAGATGAGCTGGGATTAACTTCTGTGCTTCTGTGCAGCTCTTGGCAAGTCAGCAAAGCCGCCTCATAGCTGAGCAGATTTTGGCCTGTGGCTGTCTTTTGGAAAGAACACAAAAATCCCAGACAACAGCAATGCTGGATCAATGAAGCACAGCACTGGCAAAGACACGAGGAGCCTTGTAGTGTTGTACCTAACCAACCTGACCAAAAGTCTTCTCAACCACTTTGAGGAGCACATTGGGTCTGTTCTTGCAGGCAGTCACATACCTTTCAAAGGACACAATCTGTGAAGGTCTTGGGTATTTGTATAAAGAAATTACAAAAGCACAGAAAAACAAAACAAAATAGGTAGTTGCTTTAAACAGTGCCTGCCCCAGGGACTGGGATTGCTATTTTGGAACAGAAAACAGAAAGTTCAATCTCTACCTGCACAAACATGCCAAGCATAAGCAGCCAGTCTCAAATAAGACATGTAAACAGCCCTGGTGTTGGCCAACTAAATCACTGTACACCCACCTAAACACAGCACAGGCCAATCTTCAGCTCTGAACGCCGAGCACTTTGGGAGATCAGACCGTGTTTAAATTAACATCAACAAAAGGATCAGCATGAGTGCCAAGTGTAAATACACAGTTTTTCTCTTCCTGCAGAGACTAAGCTTATTCTCCCCACCCTCCAGATTAAATTGTGAGTTTTGCTTCCAAGTATCTCAGTTGAAAAAAGGATACGTCAAAATTCTCATCTTTTTTTTTATTGACCAAACTATTTGTAACATATCAAATCTGCTTTCACAGTGCCTTAAGTCAGGGAAAAACTTTACCTGAGGATATAAACAGTTGCTTTCTTTAATTCTGTAGCATTTGTGTATAAGCATCTGATAACACACAGACATAGGAAGTATGCTGTCAGGAAAATTTTCTCAAATTGTTTGTGCATCTAGTGTGATACTGGGATACTTTGAA
Source organism: Sturnus vulgaris (assembly GCF_052056855.1). Taxonomy (NCBI): domain Eukaryota; kingdom Metazoa; phylum Chordata; class Aves; order Passeriformes; family Sturnidae; genus Sturnus; species Sturnus vulgaris. The sequence goes on along the minus strand of NC_142245.1, from coordinate 108,308,477 downwards.
GTTATTAAAATTACCACTTTTTTTTTTCCTTTTTTTGTTCATACTACGAATTAGTGTTCCTGGTACTAACAAAAATAATAATTTTCTATATTATTACTATCTAGTATTGATCTAGTACTGCAATTAGTAGCTACAATAAAAATATTGCCAGTCATCAGACAGATGTTGAGATCCCTGAGGTCCCTTGGCTCTTGCTGACAGCTGTGATGGCTAAACCAGTAGATTTCCATGTGACAGGAGCCAGATGTACACATATGGCTCTGGAGCTTGAAGTCATTGGTTCATTGAAGTCAACTTCATACATGAGGTTTCACACAGACCCCTCATGAGACATCCTGGCACCCACAACAGCCCCATCCATCCCTCCCAGACTGTGTCTCCTTTCCCTGGTTCCACAAACACCAACCAGCAGCTGTTTTTTTGCAGCAGTAACAGCAGTATCCCTGGTGACTGCCCAGGACCACAAACACAAGCAATTGGAAACATGTGTTTGTCATCCTGAAGCTCAGTTTGGTCCCCTCAGCTGTCAGTAAAAGTAAATGCTGAGTATTTTTACAGTCAGTAGGCACAGATTCCTCCTACAGCATTTTTATCACAACTGTTGGGAAACCCACAGTGTTTTCTGGAGCATGCCTCCAGACAGAGGTGGACAGAAACCTGTATCTTTGCTTAACGTGGTATTTGGTGTTACCATAAAGCTGCATCCCCGCTGATAAAACAGAACAACTCTCTCAGGCACCAAAATAGCCCCAGCCATTGTGCTGATCTTTTCCTGCTCTCCCAAGAGCAGCAGATCTGGCACTTGATACTCACCCAAACTCCCACTGATTTCCTCCTCCAACACCTCCCAGCTCTCTGAGCTCTTTAGAGTCTTTTCCACCGGCAAAGTGACATATGTGACACAAACCCCAGTTACAGCTTCCCCCTTTGAGAACCCCTCAGCCATGGCTCCCAGACACAGCCACTCCCTTCAGCTCCCATCCCGTGCAGCCACATCTCCAGAGCATTATCAGAAGAGGCCAAGTGGTTTTAAACCACCTTTGCTGAGGTTTTGGATTTTGTCAGCTCAGCAAAGGAGAACTTCTCTACCCTAGCACAGGCAGTTTACCCTCAGTAAGCCCAACTGCAGCACAGGCAGCTGTGATGGATGGGGTAACTCATACAGCCTCAGCTGAGGAGGAAAAGATCACCTGGGGCAGGGACGTCTCTAAGCAGCAGCCTGAGGTCCATCCTACCTCATCACTCAGAGCCCTTCCCCAAGACAAGGTATGGAGATGGCCTGGATTTGGCCCAGTCTTTAACCAAAGTCTAAAGTATGTCTGTTTGCCCCTGAGGTCAAAGGCTCAGCCCTCATTACTGAGTTACAATTCCTTTTCCAGTGTGGTGGCGTATCTGCCTTTCCCTTGAAAATGCCCTCTTTTACGGCCTCAAACCTACAACACAAACCTTCAACAAATCCTGGATCCCCCTTAACACCCTGGACCTATTCAGGGCTATTAGGCATTCAGAAGCTGTTAGCATGTAGATTTCGGTGATAATTTGGTGAATGGAGTTGTCAAACAAATTGCCTTTATTACAGACTGATTAAATGTAATCAGGGAGAAGTGCCTTTCCCCTCCCCAACTCCAGCTCTCATCACTCAAACAAACACACTGAGCCAATTAGCAGGGAGGTGGCAAAAGCAGCTTTCACTTGAAACCTGATATTCTTGGGGAAAAGGGAAAAAAAAACAACCAACCACCACTAGCAATAATAACAACAACAACAAAAATCTTTGTGCTTTCAAAACCAAGATGGGCCTCCAGGGAGAGGTTCCAAAAGCTACCCAGGGCTCACCTGCAGGGTGTGGATGGGATTTATCAGTATTCATCTGGCTCGATGCCAGATCAGCTCCCTTAAGCAAAGTGCTGCTCACATCCAGCTTGTGCCAAAATCTAATGCAAGGAACATAAACATTAAAGCAGGCCCAAGGGGAGCAGCACTACCGGGGCTGGTTTTCCTTTCAGCTGGGTTTTCCTGTGTCAGAAAGGGCTCAAGCTCCCAGCCAAGCTGTTTCCATGCCTAGAAATCTAAGTTTTTGGCTTAGGTCCTTGCAGTGGATTCTCTGATGTCTGCAAATGCTTGAGTTCACAACCCTTTCTGCAGTAGTGGAGGGACCTGTCTCCATTAACATGAAACTTGTAGTAATCACATAGATCTGATGCCACTACCCTTCTGCCCAACATTTCTGCCTGAAATCAGCTAATGAATGGGAAAATCCTTGAGGAGAATTGAAGCACTGCATGATAACAACACAAGTTTAATTCCCTGCAGATAGGCAGCTGGAAGTTAAATGGTCACCGTGGCAGCAGTGGGCAGAGCAAAATTCAACATGTGCTTGCATGATTTATCTTCAGAGACAGAAACATCTTGGCTGAGCAGAGAGAGCACACAGGATATGAGCAATAGCTGTTGACTAAGCTTTCAATGCCTGCACTTAAAGTTAGCATCAAAGCCCACTTTTGGCCCCATTTTCATTAACCCTGTCCCTCTGAGGAGCAAGGCCTGTGCACTGCACATGGATCAGTGCCTCCCAGAGCCCACACAGAGGAGCTATGGCATAGCTTCCCCTGGCAGGCCAAGGACATTGCTCTGTCTTGGACTCTTACTAAAATTAGAAAGGGCCTAAAATAAAGGTGAAGTTCTATCAAAGAGCAAGGATTTTGGAGAATCCATTGCTACTACTGAGATTAGGACTAGAGGTTTATGGTTAATGTACAGAGAGATTCAAAGATCAGATTCTTACCCCACACCTCATCACAGTACTCAAGTATCACCTTGAACACAAGGAGTAAGTGACACATCAAGACAGCAGGTTCTAAGCCTTCAAACAGTCTGAGCACAAGAACAGATCACAGAATGAGATTAATCCAAGAGTCCATTCTACAAGCAGCCACAGAGAAAAAGTCCAGGTCTTCTTAAGAAGTGGCTGCAAAGTGCCTGATAACTCCACTCTCTACCTCAGGATCTGCTTCCTACCCCCACACCCTGCTGCAAACATCAATGTTTAAAGAACTATTAAAGAAAACAACTTCAAAACTCTTCACATAGTTCAAATACTTCACTTAAAAGGAATTTGAATTCTTACATCTCAGATTGCACCAGTCCCCAGCAGGACACGCACTGCTCATGTTCACGTTGTGCCCTTTGAGCTGTTCAAACAGGAGGGATGGAGCCCCAGTGTGAGACTCTGTGCCCAGGGGTTAGAAGTCCCCACAGCCCTGCTTGTGCTCTCTTGTGAGAGCTGAGAATCAGTTAACCACATCTCTGGGCACCTTCTCAGTGCCTTGCCAAGACCTACATAAAAATGAAATCTTCCTGCAGTTGAGAGACACATCCCTTGAAGACCCAGCCATGGGAGAGTACTGGGAGCAGTGGGATGTGGTTGGGTGTGAAGTTCTTGGTAAGTCCATTATCCAGCCCTATGGCAGAGCTGCAGCATGAAAGTCAGGTCGGTGCTGCTGACTTATGATCTGCTTAGAGCTCAAGACTGGTTGTCCCTGAGCTTTCCTTCCAGAGCTGGATCCATGCAGTCTGGCCACCACCACACAGCCATGACCTATTACAAACAGCAGCACATCCCTGGTAATGCTGAGTCAAACCAAGCTGAGAAGCCAGAGAAGTTTTGCTGCTATACAAGGTCTACAGGTCTGAGTTTTAAACCCCCATTCTTCCCCAAAGAGCATCAGCTGCTCTGAACAGTACTGCTATTCATTTGCAAGTTGGAAAAGCCTTTACATCCCAAAGAGCTGTGTCATCTCCCTGCAGCACCAACTGCTGCAGAAACCTCTGTGGGGTCACAGCAAGCTTACATTCCTCAGCAGTAATACCCAATACAAATCCACTCATCTCCCTGGGGTGCAGACAATTTATGTTTTGGATGCACCACCTCTAGATGGGATGGGCCACAGTAAAGCTATGTCTTCCCCAAAGATGTTCACCTGCTCAATTCCAGTCATGTCAGAGAAAAATTCAGAACATGCTGAAGTATAGAAAAGTGTATAACAGACCAGAAACAATTACAGTCAAATAATGTTAGAAGGATGCCCCCCTTCCATTCCTTAAGCCAGCTGACAATTCACTTGTAGGGATAACAGTGACAAACAAGATGCTCCATCAGGTAGGAAGAGTTACCTGGGCTGCTGCTCCTTCAGAGGGGCCCATGCTGCAAACCCTCATGCATTGGAGGGAGGTGAAGGGGGTCAGTGCAATATGTGCTGGGAAAGTATAGAGTGTTATTCGGGAAATGCTGTATCTTTTCCTACCCCCTTTCATCTTGTGGTTACTCAGCTCCTGAGCTTACAAAACTATATTTGAGCTGCTGCACACTGGGTACAGCCCTTTCCTGCAGCAAATCATGTTTCCTGTCCTGCAAGGTACAGTCAGTCCAAGAAGACTGGGGACATATGCCAAGCCTGCTATCAGAAAACATAGGTTGGACCTGGCAGAAGGGTTCAACAGTTATGGAAATTCATGGGAGGTTGTGCTGTTGGAAATACAGACCCTGCTTCAGAGCACAGCCTTGCCACACACACACACAGGAATATAAGCCACCTCTCCTCTCTCAAAACATGACAGTTCAGTTGGATGCTACAGAAAACATTATTTTGTTATCAGCAACTTTCTTATCCATTTTTTAAAAGAACAGCATCTGCTCCCCCTGCCAGCACCACTGAAGCCTATCGAATTTCCTTCCACTGTTCCAGCTATGTTGTACAAACACAATGTAAAGCACCTTTGCCCTGGGACACCTGTACACATTTTAACGCTTGGCAATTTGGCCTGGCTGCAAAAACTTTATCTACATTTCAGAAAGACAACTCCTTTCCCTGTTGCAGCTTTTGCTCTCATCATGCCCACTCCATGCACCCCTTCTGCATCAACTTGCTTGCAAGCAGGAGCACAGAGAAAGCTCAGTGCCAAGAAAAGGATAAAAGCACACTAGAAACAGGGAAATGCCTCAGTCCTTTCCATTCAGAGGCAGATCTGCCTTGAATGGGAGCCCCCAGGACTGATGTGCCCCTAAAAAAGACTGAATCACAGGCAAGCCGGCCCCCTTCAATTCACATTAAGACTTCCAGCTACCGTATATATTCTTTCCCCCACCCTCCACCACAAGCTCCTCCTTTCTAACACAAATTTCTCACAGCACACAGACACATGCACTCCCAGGGAGTGAGCAGCAGTGCTGGGATGTGTTGAAACCCAAGTCCAGTGAGGTTCAACCCTTGCAAATGACACTTTTTCATCAGCAGACTATAATTGGCTGCTCTTATCCACCACAAGAGTTTTGCAAAACACCCCTAAAGAGTATGCCAGGCTAGTTCTTCACACTAAGACCCAAAATTAGAACCAATATCCAAAAAGAAAAGTGGCCCTCACTGGGCACTCCCAAGCAAACTGAACAGCCCTGCTGAAGTTGCAAAATAAAATCTATTATGTTTTCTCAGATCCACATGCACATCCAGAAAGAAGAGAAGTAGAAACATAATTTTAAAGCGACTAATGCAGCTATAGAGTTGTAATACTTACATGGGACTCCACACTTTAAAAGTGCTGGGTACTCACCTGTTGTGTACAACTCAGAACAAGTGCTATAAACATTTTTAGATTCAGAAAATATTAATAAACGAGACACTTTCTTGCAGCTTAAGAAAACACAGGGTCAGAATATAATTTGTTCTGTGCATGCACCTCCTTTATCTCAACTCAGGGGACTTTTGCAACAATCAGGAGCTGAATGGTAGGAGGAGGGAATCTGGCCCACTACAAAATAATTTAGGCTTGCTATGTTAGCTTTAATTTATGTCCTAAACCTTCCCAGTCTCCTAATCCACTCCTTATCACTCCTATGAGAAACAGCACAAAACCTGCTAAAAACTTACACTGGTTTATACCATTCCTGCTACAAACTTACACAAGTTGACTCTATTATTTTTCTTGTTCCCAAAGTTAGTCAGACTAACTCTTTTGAAATAGTTTTGTTAATTATTGAGAAAGGCTTTTAAGAAACTCAAAATCCTCTTATGGAAGACACACTTCATCTTCAGATTATTTTTAAAAGATTAAAATTACTCCCCATATAACTACCCCAAATCTGCTCACATCCCCTTTCCCTGAGCTGCTCCTGAGCACTGGAATAAGAGCCCCCATGCACGAGCAGCACACGAAAGGATCGGCACTTCTCCCTACCTGAGAAGTCTGCAGAAGTCCTGGCAAAGTTGCTGAAAGCTGTCAAGCACATGAGTCCTAGGAGGAAAGTGGAGGTGGGAAACACCTCTGGGCAGCACATCCTTAGGTGTCCTCACGGCTTGTTTTGTTCCAGAGGAAAGGAAAGCAGTTTCTGCCCCTGCCCAGCACTCCTCATCGCCCGGAGAACAGCGTTAGTCCCATGGCTTGGAAGGCTCGCAGCCAGCGGCGGGGAAGGAAAAGCACTCGGCACACACACACACACACACACACACACACATCCCTGGGAGTGAATGAATCCCGGCTGACGAATGAGACAGACCTACCTGAGCCTTGGCGGAGTTCCCAGGGTCCTAAAAGCCACCTCTTTGCCCAAATTTGCTGCAGACTGTTGGAGCACAGCTGTCCAGCTGTGGCACTGCGAGCTGCAGGGGGGGCATTCGGGGAAAGGGGTGCACCGGGGGGCTGGGATGGAGGAGCCCAGCTATTGTTGGATAAGATATGCAGGGCTATTGTCTCTCTGGTGCTGACAGACAGAAGGATGAGCAGAGTTTCCAAAGGAGGGAGGCCAAAACAAAGCACCTGAATTCACATAGATTTCTGGTATGATGGGTATTTGTAGCTGCTGCTGAAATGAGTGTGAACAGCAGTGTCCTGCCAGACTGGTGACAGGAAAATATTGTGTCCCCTGTTGAGAGTGATCCTATAGTGGAGGAGACTTTGCACAGGCCCAGGGATCAAACCCTCCTGCATCTCATCGCAGGACTGGGAGTGGTATCAGCCACGTATCCAAAACCCTCCTATCTTTTGACAGCAGAAAGCCATGCCAGGCTCCCTCTAATCCACTGGATTCCTCAATCCTCCATCAAACTCAACAGAGGGTTTTTCAGCAGGACCAGACCTGTGGTTTTCCTAGAATCATGGGATGGTTTGAGTTGGAAGGTACTTTATAGATCATCTAACTCCAGCCTCCCTGTCATGGGCAGGGATACCTTCCACTAGACCAGGTTACTCCAAGCCCCATCCAACCTGGCCTTGAGACCCAGTAGTTCTGGCTCCTTCCATAGCAATTACTTTAACCTCCAACTGGCATGGCCCTAGATCACTGAGCCCTGCTCACCCTGCAGAGTTAAAGGAAGGCTTCAGCTCACCTGGAAGCACATCCAGTATTTGATCCTGCCTGATTTTCATCCATATCCAGGCAGCATCGAGCAAGTCATGTTAATTTGAAAGATCTGAGAACTGGGGACACAGATAGATGAGTGGACTCTCTTGTCCCTGAGTACAGGAAGGAGGTCCTGGGCTCTGGCCACCAGCCTTAGCTGCAGCTCAGGCATATGTCTGCATGTAAATAATGGACATATTCCACATATGTAGGCTAGGGCAGAAGCTGAGTGTTGGTGCAGACAGAGGAGGATGTATTTCACAGGCAAAGCCAACACCAGACATTTAGCAGCCTGTGTATCCATATGTTCAAACCTAAGGAGCTGCACTGTGTGGGGCTGCCAAGGGGAGATGGGGCCAAGCTCACACACAGCTGCTGAACAAAGCTGCAGCTCCTAGCCAGCAAAAATAACCTCAGTGGAAACATCCAAAGAAAACCACAAGTGGTTTTTACTCCTCTGTCCTGTTCATCCACATGGAATTAAGTGAAACTCTCAAAAAACGTTGATTTTAGAGCTAAAAACAAGTGTAAGAAACTTCAGTGCAAAGGGCTCTGGGGGTTTTTCAGAGTTGAATGAACTTGTAAAGTGTTTCTTATTCTGAAATTTCTGACAATGTTTCAGCTGTTCTCAGATGAATATCAGACTGGCTGCCTGATTATATGTGAAAGACATTTTCAAGAGTGCTGCCATGAATACCAGAGTAATTTTTTGCACCAGAAGTCTGTCCTGGGATGGTCTCTGTACTGGAACCAGATCCCAAGGGGAGCTGTAAGTCCTGTGGCGTTTGCCTTCTGCCAATAAGGCCACTTCCTCAAGTTCCAAACAGCCACACAGAGGATGAGAGCAGTGTGGTAAATCTGGAGTTTGACCTAAAATCCTACCCATGACCACAGGAATAAGAGGCTGTTCAGGCCTGATCTGCACCTAAGCACCTCCTTCCCACAACACCTCTTCACACACTGAGGGTCTCCAGTGAAGCTGCAGGTGTCTCCTCAAGGACAGCCAGTGGTGACTCTGGGCTGCCCTGACAGCACAGACACAGCCTGAGGTCCAACAAGCTCTGTACAATCCAGCCCCAGCCCCTTCTCTCTGCAGACAATTCTGCACCCTTTTTTGCAAAGGGCTGCTTAAGCAAGATAAAAAACCTAGAAACTTCTACAGGCTGCCTTGCTCTTTATTTCACCTGATACTTTAATTCCACCTACCAAACCTCTCTGACCCATATTTTTCCAGGGTTGACCTAAGTTTTAAAGAGAAAATACCAAGAGATTTGACTCCTGGCATCTATGTATAATTCTTATCTCACCTAGTTCTGCTGCCCTTGCCAAGAAGAAGATTCACCACTGCTGTCTTACAGGCATGAGATAACCATACCCATTACCAGATTATCAGTCAAAGCTCCTTATCAGCAGGACAAAGAAACAATAGGACCCCTGGAAATTTATCAGCCTCTGGAAAAGGGAAGCACTATTTGCTGAAAAGAGCCCACCCTGTTAGCAGGTGTTGATTTTACTGATTAAAGGGTAATTAGGTTTGGCTGACTCAGTATATGGGGAAGAGAAAAAAACTGGTGACAAAGGGTTTAAGGCTAAACATGGGCAGCGTGCTTGAGCAGCCCTTTAGGTTATTGTGAATTAAGTTTAAAAAGGGGAGGAAGTTTACATCAGCGTTGTTTTTAAGTAAGTCTGTACAGATGCCTTCCAAAAGGAAAGAAGAAAACAACTCTTGCCGAAAAGAAAAAAAAGATTGGCCTTTGAAAAACAGACAATTCAGTTAAAGCCCATCTCCATAATGCCCTTATTCCCTGGGGCATGTGGGAACATCAGCTGTGTTTGGAAGGCAAAGAGGCCACCTGCCCCAGCATAGCACAGATAAAGAATGTCTGTCATGGACAGTCTCATGGGGTAAACATGAATCAAGGCAGCACCAAAATGGAACTTTACTTTTAGGAGTAACAGCCCTTGAAATCCATCCATGTCTTCAAATAAGCCTCTGGGGATAGGTAATAACACATATAATGATAAACATTCTCTTGGATCCCTTGTCCCCAAAGCCACCCAGAAGTGGGAATAGGCCAGTACTGATGCAGTCCAGCATTACATTTTGGCTTGGAGGAATGATATTTGCTCTTTTTCCCCTCCACAGATTAACTGTGGAAAAGTCTCAGTAAGTCTAAGATGCTTAAAAACTGTACCTCAGTCCTCCTTTTTGACTATGTTACTTAAGTGCATTTTTCTCTCCTCTTATGCTCCTCTCTTGCAGACCCTCTCCTTCTCCTGCTGCACATAAAACTGCAATATCTTGAAACACGCCTGCAAATTCCCAAAGCAAAGTACAAATGCAACTGGGGAAACTGAGGCAGTGAGAAAGGAAGTAATTTGTCATTCAGTTTTGTGACCTCAACATTACCCAGTTCATAAATGGTAACCAGGAATGGATGCAGTTAGGATGATTCCCAGTTTAATGCTGTTTGTGCTGATCTTGCTTCCTTCCAGGGCTGATTTTTGGTAATGCTTTTCTATTTTTTACTGACCCAGCACCATTAACCTCTTCCTTGCTGATTAAACCATCAACAGCCAAAGGCTGGTCAGTAGAAGAGCTGGACCAGGAATATCTCTCAGCTAGAGAACCAGATGTAGGATTGAAGCCATGTTTGTTTACACAGTCATAAGCAGATTTATTAGTACAAATGTTCTAAGATTAGTCTTTCTTTCTAACCCTGGTAATATTATTCACTTCTTACTCTTTTCTCCATAAGGTCTCAAAGCACTCCCCAAAAGGCCCTGTTGCATTCTGCCACTTCCCACGTGGACAAAGAACAGTCATATGTTTGAGGTCAGTGCTTTTTCAATGTCAGCTAGGGGAAATTGACAGAGATAAGAAAATATTGGTACTTTTTAAGTCCAGCCAGAGCTCTTTCCATTTGGCCACATTCCTTCTAAATGAATGTAAATTAACAACAAAGCATATGTGCATTTATACCTACAGAAATATATGTAAGCTGGGTGGTCAGAGCTTCAATATAAAATAGCAACGTTTTCCAGCAGAATACAGCTCTTTGTTTTCTTTTTTTCTTAATCTTTCCCCTAAGAGTGTCTTATGGAAACAGATGGTGTTGCTCATTGAAGTAAGCACTGTTTGCTTTCATCAATTTGAAGGCAGAGAACTTCACATAATGCAGTTTTGCAATACAACACCAAGTATCTCACAAGTAAAATCCTCCTCTCTCTCCATATTCAATGCTAAACAACAGCTGTGCAGAATATTCAAACTGAAAAGCCTTTGAAGTTTTCACATTTTGTGTCACTCAATCACTTCAGTTTACAAAACGAACATAAAACCTGGAGGACTTTGCTCCATACTGGGACAGGTTTCAAGTGGGGCTAGTGCTTCAACCAAATACTGTGTAGAGCAAAAGCCCCAAGTGATGCATTTACCCACTGAAACATTAGGAAACACTGAACAAAGTGGTGAAAAATCCTCCAATGCACGAAAATGTCAAAAGTAAAATATTTGGAGGCTACAAAGTGATCCACAACAAAGCTGAAAACTTTCTCCTCATGTCTCACCAAGTAACTGGTGTTGAAACCTCTTTCAGTTGGCATTCTCTTTTTTATAATGATTCCATGTTCTGTGTTAGAGGATCCTGTGCAATCTGGTGATTTTTGTGGGATTGGCATATCCAGTTGTGCGTTAGATGTTCTCGAGTTAATCACTGTATTAGAACTACAGGAATTTGGAGTCATCTTGATCTTTGTACTACACTGCAAGTCACATAAAGGTTTAAAGAGACAAGTTCACTGAGATCTTCAGGACCTGCACTGTCTTCTGATATCTGTAAAGTGAAACTGTTCTCCACTTGACCTGACTTATAAGTCCTCTTCTAACAGTTTTTCTGGATAGATTTCTCCATTAATTGAATTATGGTAGGTACTAGCTTTACTATTTCCCACCACTATATTTCCATTAGTCTATTCAATAACACTCTGGGAGTGCTTCTTAGATGAGAGGCTGAATTTGACATCTGCAGATTCCTATCTCTGACCTCGCTGGTCTTGGCTTTGAAGAGCAGAGACATCCCAGCTGCTTCAATGTGAGCAGCAGCATGTTTTTCCTATTATCTCACCTATGATAATCAAGGGAGAATTGTCTCAATCCTGCTGCTATGTAGGCATGAGTCACTTCAGGTTACAGACCCCTTTTAATCTGGATCTCCACTAGGTTCTTCCCTTTTGTTTTTCCTGTTTTACTACTAACCCTCACAAATAATTTACATTGTCCTTAATTTCCACAGGAACCAGAACTATTTCTCAGATTAACTTGTCTAGAAGTTCTCTGCCTGTCCTGTGGGAGTAACATGCTATGATGTTATTTGATAAAAATAGGCATCATCTCAACATTCATTCTTAAAATGGTACCATGGGCATTTATCCCAAACCTTTGACCTCCACTCTGAGGGCATGCAAAGGCAGTAGCATGTAGGACAACGAAAGAGTCCTTCAGCATTCCCCCGTGTTCTTTTGTCCCCCATGGGCACACATCCTCTACACACAGCCCATCCTTACAGAAACTACTCTAATAATTTACACTGGAAAAGCTATTTTTGTTGCCCAAGACTTTTCCCATAAAAAGGACTGTTTCCAAGCATTGTCATGAAGCCTATTCATAAAATCCACCTCTGTACTAAATAGGCTGAACCACATAAGGGTCTGAACACAGACACTGTCACTCATATTTTGGACTAGTCCTTGGTTCACTTTTGTTCTGGCATCCAGAACATTTCTGAGCATGGCTTGGGAGTTGGCAGGAACTTTGGCCATTCCTAATAAGCAGGAAGGAATCGTGGTTTGGAGTTTGATAGCATGAGCACAACCAGATGATATGTTCTAAGAGACCCAGCAGTGTTTCAGGAGTTTGTAATATCCTTGGTGAAGACACAGTGGCACGGGCTGAGAACTGAAAAAATAACCTGAGAGCAGACTGTCTGCCAGTGCTACAGCATCTTCTCCTTCTGCAACCCTGGCAAGCCTGATTAGAGCTGCCCAGGAATGTCAGTGCATCCTACAGTCTTCAGACTCCAGCACAGCTACAGCCCAGGATGCCACGTGTTTGTGCTCCCACCTATTTACAGTGATCAGTAGGACAGGCCATTCCTTCAGGAGCATTCAGCATAGACTGTGCTCAAGTTTGATTTGGAGAAGTCAATGAAAAAACTTTATTGGCTTCCCTGGTTCCAACATAACCCAGAGAGATCAGCTTTCGCTTCAGATTTATCATTGCCTCAGAGCAGAGGGTATTTCCCTCGGTTTTGTACAGACAGCAAATTACACAAAAAACCTCTGGCTCACAGATCACAAACTGGTAAAAAAATCAAAGGGAATCAGAGGAAATGCTTTTCTGCTGAATGGGGAAAATTAATCCCAAGTGTAATTTCACTGGCATCAGTGCAAATTCAACAATGGACTACATCTACCATTTGCAAGAAGAACAGGTTTGTGTTCTCCTTTCACAGGTACTTAAACATACATTTTCCTTTCCTCTTTTAAACCTTTCCCATTTGAGAGGGCTGTTTCAAGAGTAACATATGCTTTCACATGCATTTAGTACTCAGGCCAATAATATCACCAGGTATTTTTTTCACAGTGGTCCCAAGAGACTATCCAGTGACAAAGTCCAGGTGTTCTGGGCAGTGCAGAGAGCACTGGACTATGTCATCTAAAAGAACCCAAGGAATTTACAAGGGCATTGAAGTCCAATACAGTCAAATCTAGCACTCTGTGGCAAACACCATCATTAGGGAACTCCAGTTAATTTGCTTCTAGGGCAAGAGATGCTTCCCACTGCAGAAAGCTCATCCTGAAATTTGGCTGCAGCATTATTTTTGGGCACCTGGTTCACACACCACTGATACCTAATGTGGTAATGCTGCTCACCAGACCAGCTACAAAGGATGCAGAGGAAGGAAACTCTACAGATTTTTACAGCTTTTTTACAAGAGATTTGCAAATGTCAGAGCTCACCAGGCTGGCATTGCCTGCACTGACAGCAGTGTTATGTGCAGAGCTGTGTGTATATGGGCGTAGCTTAGTGGTTGCATGCATCCAGAGACTACATAAAATAATTATAAAAACTGGCTTTTCTAACACAAGTAACTTGCCTCAGGAACACCTCAGCAGAGGCAAAAAGAGACTAGAGCCACTTAGATTCCAAAGCTTTTTTCAGTTTTTGCTGGACTATCCCCTTGTGAAGACTCACAAGCCAGCATCACCCTCCCAGCCTTTCCCTGCCCAACACTCTGTGCTATGCTCTGCCCTGGGTGTTATCTCATGCACAGCCCTTCCCTGGTCATTCTCAATCTCAGGTATTGTTGTCCATGGAGAATCTCTTATATTTATTACTACACTTTCTTTCTTGCTTCACTTGCTAACCCCATCTTGGACATGCATAACTAACCAAATTCCCTTCTCCTTTCTCACAGTGAAAGGTAAAACCATTTTTTTTCAGTTCACTGAATCTATCCCAACACAGCACACCAGCTCATCCCCACCTAATGCTCCTTTGGAAAATGTACCTTCTGACAGTATAGGAAAAGCAGCTTTGTCCATTAAAAGGAGTTTGATTTGAGGCAGTTTGGTTTTCACCCAAAGAAGATTGCCACAAATGGTGCTGTGAATAACTAGGAGAGCTGAGAGCTTCTTCAGCTGGTTTAGGAAGCCAGTGCCCAGAGCTGCAGCTGCTTCTGTGGTAGAAGAGGCAGAGACTCAAAGGTTGTAAAGCCCAGTTCTCAGGTGAAAGCCTTGCTGTGAATCCAGAGGAAAGCAAAGTGAGACATGAAACAAAGGAGCAGTTTCTCTCTCCCACCTATTTTCACACAATAATACTGCACACAGCTGAGCCAGTGCAGCGGAAAATAATGTTATGATTTCTAAAGGGCTTTTGCAAAACAAAGGATATAAGAGACATTTTCTCTTCAGGCTAGAGAATAATGTCACACAATAATGAAGAGCAGAAATTGATTGGTTTTGTTAAAAATAATGAAAAGCCGCAACTTTGAGCAATTTGATCATAAATTTTTTACTTGCTTTTCCTCCTGCATATGGAGGTTGAGATGGTAGATAAAATTTACTATGACAAACCATTAGTATTAATGCTTTAATCAAGAAAAACAAATGGTCCCCCTTGAAATCTCCTGCCCACCTAGAGAGAGTAATGGGGTTATAAATGGAGAAAGAACAAATATTGACTCTATGAAATGTAAAGGTACCTGGGAGTTCACCCATCAGTCTTCAGATTACACTTGCCTTCCAAGATGAATGGGACTTTTTTTATAATCCATTTCAATTGGGTTTTTTTTAGCATCTCAGGAAACAGGAGGGACACATCAGTGGTCTCTTTAGGTTCTCAAGGAGTTCCAGACTGTTTCTGAAAGACAAGACCTCCAATTTCTGGAATGAGGTAGATGCTCCCGATCCAAGACACATCTTTTAGTTTGAGGTAAGTGCTGAAGGAGCTGCCTGGACTAGTCAATGAGTTATTTGCTTAATGGTGTTTCTGGGGCAGCTTTCTGTAAAATGGCTCCAGAACTCAGCCTCTATCACTCAGAAGCTCAGAGGCAAGGACACCCCTTGGCATCTGGACCAATACAGGATTCAAGAAGACCCAATAATTTACTGCCTAAGGGAAAGACCTCTGGCATCATTTACTGAACTTAATCTTACTTTGTCTCATACTCTTCATAACTCTCCAAATGCATAACATCTCACTCTTTTAACCTCTAAAGTAACTATATACTTGTCTTCTACACAGATTATTGGATTAATTTCAATATTGGCTTTCATACTAGACACAATTCCTCTATAAAATTTCTTACTAAATCAGAAAATTAGGAGAATCAAGTGTTTTATAAATGCTGAGATCAGCCAGTGGTGTTGTTGTCCCTTCCATAACCTGTAAGGGTGTCATGCATCCCAGAGGGAACTGAATTCTGACTGGGCACATAATCAAGAGCAAAAGACCCAAGAAAAACTACAAAGCCACACAGCTCAAATTCTCAATGATCTGAAAACACCACAGATTCCAAGAGATATTTAAAGACACTTCTGTCTCTGAACATGGAGCCAATATCTACTGAGGCACAGGCAAAGCTACAAACAGACCGGTTCACATTTCCTGTATCCCCCTACACCCTGACAGAAATCATTAGCACATGATTCTTTTCTTCTCCCATACAGGTTATACAATAACAATTTACTCTCCAGGGCTGGAATGCAGCAAAGGGAAAAAGAAATGGAAGAGCATAGGTGTGCATGAACACAGTGGTGATGTGCTGTGGAATCCATGGCCATTGTCAGAGGCCCTCAGGAAGCCTCAGGCTCAGAGGAGCTGGTGTGACCACTTTCCCAGCAGTGCACAGAGGGGAGAACATGCACTGGCCTGGCAGGGTTAACTGCGTGTGGCTCTAGCAGGATGCACACTCCAAAACAACCGAGGCCCGGGGCTGCTTTGACAGAACCAAGGATTTTCCAGCCCATCGCTTTCCTGAGCTCAGTGCTGGGATGCTGTGTCTGAAGAACAGCTCTCCCTCTCCTCTTTGCTTGCTCTGCAGTAAGGTAAAAAATGTAATTGTGGATGCTTGTTGGCCACCTTAATGAGCAGCTGCTCTATCCAGAAGGGTCTGGCACGTGAGGTCATTTTAAGCAACATTTGGGGATTTCTCTGATTATTTTCAGCTAGATCAACTCACCTTAAGTTAACCAACAACTCATGTTTCATTTATGGGAAGCTTCCAGAAAGACTAGAACTGACATCAGATTGTTTAAAGGTTCTAATAAAATCCACTATACTCCAACCTTTCCAGAATAGTTTCTAGAGCTGCTTTGGAACCTGGGATAAACAGGACACAGAGGAATACAGGCATAGCCTTGTGTCTCTGCTGACACAGGTTTGCAAGACAGCCTGAAGGATTCAGATGCCTCTGGACAGTCTGAAAGGAGTTATGTCTGCTCCACCAGCAACTGCTAGGGCTACAGCAGCTATGAACAGCTGTTCTGAAAAGGGCACAATTTAGCTAGAAGGTGAAGTGGAGAGGCCCTCCATGAGCCAGTCCCATTTCTTTTGTAATCTGGGGACAGCCAGCTGCCTCTTCTCAACCCCTAATGGACAACAAAGCAGATCTCCAGAGCAGCTTAGCCCCCCACAGATATCTCTTTTTGTTTAGAGACACAGTAATATCAGCAGGTGTTACCACTTTTTGCTGTGTTTTCCTATGAAAAGATGTCCACGTTCACTTGGACAACATGAAAATTAACTCCCTTCACACTCTCTAATAGGCCACAGACAACTGTGTTGGGGCTGCTGCAACGTGGCTTCAGGTGTTCAGAAGAAATCTCTGGGATTTCAAACTGTAATGCAGACTGTTTTGGAAGGTGATACTGACAGCCCCGATCCTGGTGGTGCTGGGACTGGAGCACTTCATTCCTGGGGACATGAGAAGGTTAAATCCAGGTATGCAGGTCAGCTCAGGCCAGTAAAATCTGCTGGGCATCTCCACACAAGAAATGTGCACCCCTCCCTTAACTTCCAAATGCAGCATATGTCTGATAAGGTCTGCTCTTCAGGTTTTGTTACAACAAAGCTGAGTTAAAGCACAGAAATCAAAAAGTGAATGACTCAGAGTGACAAAGAATGCAGGGAGCAAAACACAAGGTCTCCTTCCTCCTTAAACACTGTCTTTTTTTCCTCTAATGAGCAGGACCATTGTTCAGTGAAATCTTTAGTAAGGAAGTACAAAGATGGATCAGTTGTACTGCTGACCTGGGAGAGACTTTATTGATACATCTGCAAGGTCACATCATCAAGGGAGAAAGACACTGAAATGCTGATGTCAAAAGAGATTTGAGTTTGAAATAGGCTGGAGGTGGAAGTTTGTCCAGCTGGATTAATGAGGGTGTTTGGGGTGGCTGTGAGCACTGCTGAACTGCCATGTTCAGTTTTGAAACAAATACCTCAAGAAGGTTGTTGAAATAAGGAAAGAGACTTCAAACATGAAGGATGGCATTCAATGGAAGATCTTGGGCACATCCTACTTCCATAGATGAGAGAAGATCAGGCTAAGAACTATTTTCTACCTGTCCTGCTTTTCTTCCCAAAGAAACTCAGATTTGACTAGTAAGGAACCATAAGTGAGCTTCCCCAGGACTGGAGTAGAAATATGTTCAATTCAGTCAGAATTAATTCAGAGAAATACTGAGTCTGATTAAAGTCTGTTTAATCACTAAATAAGCTGAGTTTGAAGGATCATCAAGTCTACCATTTGCCTGAGAGCATTGTCCAAACACTTCTTGAACTCTGTCAGGCTTGGTGCTGTGACCACTTCCCTGGGGAGCCTGTTACAGTGCCCAGCCACCCTCTGGGTGAAAAACCTTTTTCTAATACCCAACATAAACCTTCCCTGACACAACTTCAGGCCATTCCCTCATGTATTATCACTGGTCACCACAGAGAAGAGATCATTCTCTGCCTCTCCTCTGTCCTCACCAGGAAGGTGTAACTGCAATGAGGTCTCCCCTCAGTCTCTTCCAGGCTGCACAATCCAAGTGCCCTCAGCCACTCCTCATATGGCTTCCCCCAAGGCCCTTCACCATCTTCGTTGCCCTCTTTTGTTATATCACCTGAGAACAGTGATGCCTTTCATTTATGAACTTCACTCTATTCCAGTGATTGTAAAGTGATCCGTATTTTAGATTTTGTTATATAGGCAAGAAGGGTAGGGAGGCAGCCCTTCTCCTATTCTGTCTGATGTGACAGAATGAAGAAACTCGAGGTGAGTATCTTGCCTCTGTATTTCAAACTCAAGAAAGCTGTTCCTAAAAAAAGAGACCCAACACATGGTCCAGTGTCTTGATGCCAGGGTGCCTCAACAACCCACACTGGAATTGGGAAATACACAGGGGCAAGTTTCTAGGCCCTTTTGGCACCTCAAGAGAAGTGAGGTTCTCTTGGGAAGCCCTGAGCTCAGGGCGGTTCCAGCCCATCAAAATGGTTTTGTTAGCCTACAATCCTCTGTGGTCAGTCAGGGAATTAAAAGTGGTTCCCTGACACCGAAACATCCAATTCTTTTCTTTAAAGAGCTACAAATCTGCAGTTTTCCAAGTCATAGCCCACACATCTCCTTACAGCTATTTTGTTATCTCCTTGATCACCATTAAGTTATTGGAATTACCCCCACATGATAATTCCTCACCTCCTGAAAAATATTATTCTACCTTTTTAATAGTGTTTACATATGGGATAAGATCATAAAAAATATTAAACTTGAGGAATGGTGTGCTCTGTGTGGCTGGAGATTTTTTTGTATTTTAAGGGTCAGAGTGCCCTCTTCTGTCCCATCCATGTCCTGCTCATTGTCAATTGCTCACTGTTAATCGGCAGATCACAGGAAAACTGTGACTTGTCTTCTGCACACCTTATCGTCTTCTAAAGCACAGTCAAGAAACCAAGCAGCAGATCACAAAGTAGGAAATTACTCTTGTTAATGTGGGGGCTTGGGCAGTCATCTGCAACAAAAAAACCCCAGGGGTTGGGGAACATCACAGACAACATGGTGGACCTAATTAGTTCATGAGGTCAGGGATATTTTGAAGTGAATCTCTGCGAAGTTCACACAGCAGGGTGTTATTTTAGACTTGCATTTAAAATTCACCTTCCTCCTGCCTCTGTAGCCGCTAATTGAATCCAGACTGATGGCCAAGGAAACCTGACTGCCACAAACATATTAGAAGTACCTCGACAGTACTTTTGCATATAATGCTTTCTAAACTAATGTTGGTGAAAAGCAGTTGGACTGCGGGATATCTGAATTACGGACAGAGATAACAACGGCCTCAAAAAAAAAATTTAGTTGAGTGTTTTTATTATGAAAACACACAGAAGAAAGTGTGTTTCTGGAAAACATACCACCACTTCGATGTGGCAAAGCCAGGATTCATGAGCTGTGGTGGATCCCTGTGATGTCCAAGGAGCCACCGCCGCTGATCCCAAGGGATGCATTGGGAGCTCCAGCCCCGCATCCCATGACAGCACCTGCCCCTCTCCTCCCGCCACACCCCAAACCGCCCTGAGAGATCGAGGCGAAAGCGGCCGCTTTGTTTCCCTTCGTCCTTAAACCACAGAACTGTTTGGGCTGGGAGGATCTTTAATGTCCTCCCACTAAACCAGCCCCATCCAAGCCGGCCTTGATCCCTTCCAGGGAGGGGATGTCCCCAGCTTCTCCGCGCAGTCTCTTCCAGCGCCTCACCGCCGTCACAGCGAGGAATTTCTTCCCAATATCCAAGCTGAACCCGTTCCCGTTTAGCGCCGCCCCGTGAGGCGGCACCGTCTCCGCGCTCCGTCCGGCCGCGCTTTGTCCCCCCGCGCTCGCCGTAGCGGCCGCGCCGCAGCCGCCATGGCGGCCGCCTGTGGGAGGCTGGTGCCGAGGGGCGCCGCCATCGCCCTGCCCCACCGTGAGCACTGCCCGGGCCCGAGCCCCCCGGCACCCCCGGGCCTCCCCCCTGCCCGGCATCCTCCTCCTGCCCTCCCTGGCCCACAGAGCGGCGGGGAGGAGGCTGCCGCCATCCCTGGCCTGGCCGGCGGGTTGTGGTGCCATGTCCTGCTTTGGTTGGGGCGGTTCAGCTTGAAATTACGGGTGTTTTAAACGTTGTTTTGTATTATACAGGGTGTTTTTCTTTATCGGGGTATCGAGTGAGCAGCGATGGAAAGCCACCGAAATTCCAGCCGCCTCCGAAGCCCATCATTATTGACAGGAAGACGCAGAAGGAGGAGAGGAGGTGAGGGGGGTCCCACTGCTCACCTGAGCTTGTAGAGCCTCACCTGGGCTGTGCTCGGGCTGGTCACTGTGTGAGCACTTACTTGAAGAGTCAACGCAAAAAAAAAAAAAGGAAAAAACCAAACCCTAATACAATTAGTAAAATTCTAGCAAAGACCATTTGTGTTGAAATATGTTCAAAACACCCTAAAATACGGTATCTGGAGTTTCTGAAAGCAATAAAACATGAAAAAAATGTAGAGCAGAAAATACTTTTAAAATTTCAGGTTAATGTGGGAGATTATGTTTGTTAAATGCATCTCTCTAGTTAAAGGCATCTCTTCAGTGTGCCAGGGGTGACCGGGACACAGGTCCCGTGTCTGCCTTGGACCTTCAGGCCAGTTGTGAGCACATGCATCACTGGCTGGGACACGGACTTGATGTCTCTGGTGGCCTTCATGAGATGTCTCATTCTGGGAATTTTTGGTGTCACCTCAACTCATTTCATGGAATCACAGAATGGTCTGGGTTGGAAGGGACCTAAAGATCATCTTGTTCCAACCCCCCTTCTCTGGACCAGCTTGCTCCAAGTCCCATCCAGCCTGTTTGTGAATGCTTCCAGGACTGAGGTATCCATAACCTCCCTGGGTTTTAAACCAAATTTTTACTGCTTTAAATGACCCAGTGGTTCAAACTGCATGTTATGTTTGGAAAAAGAGTGGTGGTCTTGTACTGTTCATCTGCCCCCTGCAAAAAACCTCACTTTAAGATGCATCTGTACAACTGAATTGAGTCCACTTTCATCCATCCACTCTGAGGCCCGGTGGTGTTGCCATCCAAACCAGAGTGAGCACATCCAAATATCTGTTGGAAATACTTCTCAGCTCAAGCCAATGCATGTCAGGAAGTGTGCACTCAACTCAGAAGTCAGATAACTGAAGTCCAGGCCATGGGGAAATTCTTCAGCATGGTTTAATTTTTTTGTAGCAGAAAATAGTTTTACCGGTCCATTTAAGCTTCTGTAACACAAAAGGATATTTATGTGGTGTGTCCTGTAGAATCAATTTGTGAAAACTGTAATAAATTCTTCCATATCTGTTATTATAAAGTCAACAAATAATAAGTGTTCTGTCATGGGGATTACAATTAAACCATGAAATAACCTTCCTAAGCTGTGACAGCACTAACTGAACTATCCTCTTTCAGTCAGCTCCTCTGAAACCAACACGTATTACTGATTTGGGGAAAAGTGTTTAAAAGAACAACAAAAAAACCCCAACAAAAAAGCCACATAAATACCCCAAACCAACATCAAAACCCCACAAAAATTCCTTCTGGATAACAAAAAACAATAATTAAATAAAATTGATGACTTCATAGACTGTAGTTCATATGTCTGAAAAAGCAACAGCTGATAATTTTTAAGCCAAATTTTTGGACTTGTATTTTTATGCAAATGTTTTTGTTTCATACTTTTAAAAGTTTGGCTTTTCTTACAGGTTCCTGAGCCCTGAATTTATACCTCCCAGAGGGAGAACAGATCCTCTTAAGTACTATATAGAAAGGAAGGATATGATACAGAGAAGAAAAGTGTTCAGCATCCCAGAATTCTATGTTGGTCAGTATTAGCACTAAAACTTTTATAATTCTGTCAGTATTTTGCATTGCGTGGGGTGTTAGAAAGTGTGGTCATATGTAGAATAGCATAAAACATAAAGTCTCAGGTGTATTAGATCGACTAGGACGTGTTTCTGTACATAATACTCCGTATTTTAATCTCATATTTACATCCTGAGTCATTAAAAGAGTAATCCTAACGCATTCCCTATGTGATTTTTTTTCAATCCTGGCACTTGAGCACATGGTTTACCAGTAGAGCTAAAGAAAAAAAAATATGTTCGATTAATTATATTCAATTTGGATAGGGAAGAGCAAAAAAATAATGTTGAAGAAAGTTTGCAGTTAACCTTCAGTACCATTTCAACCTGTGTTGAATTCAGGTCACATTAGCAGTTTTTTCTGTTTCTGGCAGTTTTGATGGGAAACAGAAATATTTTCAAAATGCACCAGAATAGATGCACTTTGCTTGACTCTTTCCACATTTTGGTACATATTAACTGGGACAGGCTGTTTATTTTAATCCATTTTTTTTGGCAGGCAGTGTACTCGCTGTGACAACTGCAGATCCCTATGCCAGTGACAAATCCAAACGGTTTGTTGGGATCTGCATCCAGAGGGGAGGCAAAGGACTCGGCGCTACCTTTGTCCTTCGGAATGTCATAGAAGACCAAGGTGGGGATTTAGCTGTGCTAATTATGCTGCAAGTGTTCAGCAAAAAATGAGTTATGTAGAAATTTAGTCTGTGGAAAGGAAAACAGCAGATTGAAGTGAAAGCATGAGTCTGTCTGTTAGAGTACTGTGCAAATTTAAAACTGTGCACACAGAAATGTTGATGTGCTCTCTACTTGAAGGCACAGAACTGCACAGTAATTTTTAGACATTCTGTGATGGTTGTGCTTATGTCTGAGCCTGTGCTGTCTATTGCCAGCCCAGTTTGAGCACTGTGTGTTTGCATGAACTGGGGATGTAGGTGTGAACTGCTTTAACAAGCAACAGATTAGAAGAGTTTTATCACAGGTTCGTATTCTGGATTATGACAAAATCAGGGGCAGTGCAAATAGTGTCTGAGGGCAAATATGAAAGGGGTGGCTGCGTCTTCATACACACTACACCTACACTGAGATGCATAAATAACAGCCATTGTAACCAAAAGGAAATAAAGTTTAAAACCCAAACTCATCTTCCTTAAATTCAAGCCATTCAAGTCTCTTAAGCCATGCTCTATCAAAGATTTGATTTACAAAGAAACGTGCAGACATAGTGCACGAGTACTAGCACACGTGCACACAGCACTATAGTGTTCTGAGGACTAAAAAGCAGGAATGTGTAACTGAAGCAATGCTGCTTGGGTGTTAGTATTTCTCCTGACTTTGGTTCATTAAACCAGGCTTTCTGTCTCCCAGGGGTTGAAATCTGTTACGAACTGTACAGTCCTCGAATCCAGGCGATCGAGGTGCTGAAGCTGGAGAAGAGGCTGGATGAGAACCTGATGTACCTGCGAGATGCCCTCCCCGAGTACAGCACTTTTGATGTCAATATGAAACCTGTGCCTCGTATGGAGCACGAGGAAATTCCTGTGAACAAGGTAGGAGCCACGTGCTTCAGTGGGAAAGCACAGGATTATTTACAACTTCCGTTAATGACTGTTATCCTGGCAGGCTATAGCAGCTCATTGCTACATCAGTTGCCATGGTGACCAAAGTAGGTAAAATCAGGCAAGGCTTTGTGCCATTTCTCTAAAGAAAGAATGGTGAGAAACACCTACCCTCCTCTGGAGTTAATTTTTAAGACATACACAGAGGAGCAACCTCCACATTCCTCTGTAGAACTGTGCAGAGAGGAAAGCTTTTCTGACAGGAATGTTATTGTTAATGTGGTTACTGATTCAGGAGTGGTTGGTGTCAGGAAACAAGGTAAGAAAGATGGAAGAGTCACCTAAAATCTGCATCTCAGGCAAGATCCAGAAACTACCAGACCCTGCCAGAGTGTTGTGTAGGAACTCAGTATGGTAATTCCTCCCTTTCCTTCTCATGGTACTTCTATTTTTTCTTAACAAGGAGCAAAACTACAAAAGATGAGTTAGCTTCAATTTGTGTTTCAATTAAGGACTCTCTGATAAATCAAGACAGCGTTAATTAAAAAGTTTTACAAGATACTATGATGACAATCATAAAGTAATAAACACTGACACATTGGTCAGTTTTCTCTTACTTTCCTCCTGTTAGAACAGCAGTTGTCACCTTTCTCTTAAGATCACAATCAAAAATCTAATTCCTCAATACCTTTTTATTGTTTTGGGTTTTTTTTAATTTTTTAATCTTTCACTCTAGCTTCAGGTACGAATGAAACCTAAACCATGGTCAAAACGGTGGGAAAGACCCAAATACAATATAAAAGGAATAAAGTTTGAGCTACCAGAACATAAAATGAAAGCAGCACAGAAGTGGAGCCAGCCATGGCTGGAGTTTGACATGCTGAGAGAATATGATACGTCAAAAATAGAGGCAAAGATTCGGAAAGAACTGAGTGAAGAACTTGAAAAATAATAATGTTTCTTGCAGTCTAGAATTCCTGAGAAAATTAATATTTTAGTTTACTGTATGGATGATCAATTGTCAAGTTTTGTATATACATGGGCAAAGCAAACAATAAAGTTAACCTTTCCAGATTTCAGTGTGAACAGATTTCTGTGGCTCGAGTGTCCACTGCCCTCCCAATGCTTACAGCTCATTACAAGGAATCTTTCTTCCAGAAACAAACATCTACAGAACTAAACTGTGATAGAACATCAATTACATTTTTGTCATAGCACAAGGCTGGTGCTAGAGACAAGCTGGGATGAGGCAAAGCAGAACAAGAGAAAAGCAATGAGATCATGAGCTTGTGGTGATTGCTGATCAACAGTTGCATTTTTTTTTGGCATTCTGAGAGGAAAAACAGCAGAAATTGATTATTAGAAAGCAGTATTTGCAATATAAATCCTGAAGCTACCGTGGATTAGTGGAGCTGGAGTGGGGTTTTTATCATACATCTTAATAACATTTTTGTCACATATTAAAGAATTGAACTGTAAGAGTCATTACCACAGTAAAATATTTTATTTTCAAAAAACCCCAAATTATTTTTAATCTTTTATCTGTAGTACTGATCAAACCAATTTACAATTAATGTATTTTATAAAAATATATTTTTAACTTAAAAAAATATAAAAAGAAGGCATAAGGATTAAGCCTACAATAGTTAAATTCTATTCCCAGAAGATTTTGGAGAAATAGTCACAAATATACAGATTCTGTGATGCACTACAATTTTTACAATGAAACATCCTTGTTATTCTGTAACAATATTTATTGCAAATATACAAAATTATAAAACATTAGAAATAATATAATATACAAAATTATAAAACATTAGAAATAATATAATATCCTAATAAAGATATGAAGAAGTAAAGTTTTGTAGAGCTTACTGGCAAGCAAAGGGAGTTTCCTAGAACTCCAGTTACTAGAAAGTAATTGAAGTTGTTCTGTTCTTCTCATCATCACAATGTCTGTGATGAAAATCCTGATTCCTCACCTGCACACTGACCTCCCTTGTTTCTGTATCAGGGGCATCATGAATTCCTTTTGACTAAGAATGGCTTAACAATAACCCTACCAAAATTACTGTGGACCACAAATGGCTGCTGAATCAGAATGGTATTTAGCAATTAATACTGAAAATAACTTGTCAAGTTATCTACTGGCAAGCAGTGATGAAGTTCACAGGCCCTTTCTGTTTGCAGGATTCTTTCCCTACAGCAGTAAAGCACTGTCACACATTTTAGAATGCCTGAACCGTTGCTTTGACAACTGAACTTCTAAATACTCCCTAATCTAGGAGTAGATGGCAATAAAAGACATTTGGAAAAAACACCTCATGTATTTAACACTAAGACAGTGATTACCACTACCTGGAGTAGGCAGGATCCACTAATTAAACTTCATATTAGAATTGGTTTAGTGTGACTACCAGGCTTGTTCCAGTAATGTAAGCATTTCTTCAAAGATTTCTATTTCCCAATCATTACTTTAAGGTGTTCAAGTTTATGCTCTTCAATGAAGTCTTTTACAATATGCAGAGCTCCAATTTTCACCAGCAGGAGAAGAACTTCTTTTATTTCATCACTATTTAATAAAAAAAGGAAAAAAAACATAGCAGTGATAGCAATTGAGAGACTTTTATGAACCTATCTAAAGTATCATTTTTGTTTCATGGCCTTGGCTACTCTGATCATTAACAGCACCCAAGGTCAACTACCTCAAACTCTGACAGTAAGGACTGCTCAAGTGCTCCTTCACATCAGACTCCATCTTTTCTTTTACACAGATAGATATTTACATGACATGAGCATACTTGAAAGTGTCAAATAGATGGTATTTAAGAAATTTTAAAATATTTTAACACAAAGTATTTGGGGAAGCACTTGAATCCCAAGGACAGCCTCCTCCATTACCTGTGGTTGTCCTTGTGTAGCACACGGGCACATTGCAGCAAGTGCTGGCTGAAGTTCAGTAGTTCAGGGAGAGTTGATCCACCCTTGAGATTTTGGAACCATCTTTCTGGGAGGGATGCAACCACCTGTTCACACAGTATTTGGAAAAAGTTTAACAAGAATTTCAATATAACCAAGTCACATAATTTCTAACATTCATTCATTGATGTCCTTTTTCCTTCAAGCCAACGTGGATTATTTCTCCAAGAAGTTAAGCTTGAGAACCTACAAACCAGTATTTACTCTAAAATGCTCATATGCAGCAAGGTTGTTAAAAGAAAAAATTAAAATCAAATTTTAAATGTTTAAATTTTCTTGTTTTTAATATTCCATCTTCAGTTTTGACCCCCCTTCATGAAAAACAAAAGGCTTTTAGCATACACCCTCTTCCAATGAATATTATCTTTTACCTTATTACACTTTTCTATATTATCCGGCCCTAGTGGTGTGTTTAGGATGTTCAGGAGAAGGTAACGATTCAGCAGCTTGCTCAGCCCCAAATCACGGACCTTGTCTTCCTGGACAATCCCATCCCAACGAACAACATTGGAGAACAGCTGCAGTAATGAAGAAACAAAGAATCTGTAGAGCTGCTGGCCCTAAGTGTGCTAAAACTGTTAAAAGTTTCATAAAAGAAAAACATAGAAAGGTAATATGTGCATCCAATTCAAGTCCTCAAACTCTAGGATTTACACTCTCCCAACTTGCCATCAGTTAGCCACTAATGAACTGCATAGAGTAAATAACCTAATTAATTTTACAAGTGCATCTATATATATGTATAGATATACCTGGATACGTGTATATTTGACCTCCCAAGGGCTGGAAGAACCTTTACCCTTCTGGGAGGTTTAACAATTTGCTAAGTACAGAAGGCAACTAAGCAAACTGTCCATAAGAGAAGTGAGAAAGTCACTACAACTGCTCAGGACAAGACTACACACAGTCCCTTATGACATGATGATGCTACAGTTTGTGGCATCACAAAAATTTTTTTGTAGTTCACGTCAGTATTATTAGGCACTGAGGGTTTTTTTTCTTTTGCCTCTATCACTATAAATCCTTACAATTGTCATTTCTGAGGATGGTCTAAGGCTGTGTTGTGAAGGTGAAATACCTTGAGGTTAAGTTACCAGAAAATTAACCTGCTCTGAATGAAGGAGGAGGATAGGCAACGTGAATAGCAGGAAAGCTGGAATATTGTCTGGGATGTTAATGTTTCCAGTGAAATTAATTTCAGAAAGGCAAAACAGAACAAAACCAGCCCTATTTTCTCTACCTTAACAGCTGACCAAAACCGTCTTTCTTGAAATTTTGAACGTAGTGATGACTTGTCTTCCACAGTGCTGGTCATTGGAAGAAAAAGTTAAAATAAAGATTACTTTTTGTTTGATTTAAAAGAAGATAGACATCTGATCTCTCAGACATGGATGTCTGCAGTATTTCATCTCTATCTGTAGGGGAGAAAGGTAGAGGAACTAAAAAAAATACAAACTTAAGAGAGTCACAGGGTCAGCTTACCTTTTAGGATACAGAGGAATAAAGACATCTTCCTCTACAGATTTCTTCATTCTTAGGACAACCGTGTTCATCAAATCCTATTAAAAAAGAATTATTAATGTGTCCTCAGAAGAAAGACTTTGTATTCCATTTGTAACAAGCTCAAAGATTATTTATATTTCGTTCATCCAGAGGTCTGATATCAGAGATAAGCACAGCTGTCATTTGTATATAACACACATTGAGATCCTGAATAGAAAAATAGGAACAGCAGACAAATCACAACAGTAATTATCTATAGGCTTAGCCTAGAGGGTTTTGCTATATCCCTAAGCTATATCCCTAGGTGAAGCCTTTTTTTTGCACATT
Organism: Sturnus vulgaris; assembly: GCF_052056855.1. Taxonomy (NCBI): domain Eukaryota; kingdom Metazoa; phylum Chordata; class Aves; order Passeriformes; family Sturnidae; genus Sturnus; species Sturnus vulgaris. Next base: position 108,280,258 of record NC_142245.1, on the reverse strand, counting down.
AATCTGCAAGGCAGCAGGAAAACTGTACAGATTAAAACCAAAATAAGTTATACATATGGGATCTCCATTAAATGTTGTTAAATTCTATGTTAGAAAAAAATCACCTTAGCTAGGATAGTATGCATTTTTGAGCAATGTGTTTTCAGGTGCCACAGATTGCCACCTATGTTTTTTAAAGTATTTATTTTAAGTTCTTGCTAAGATCAATTGTATCACTTGACTTCAAGCCATAGTTCCAAACAGAAAACTTTGGAAGGCATAAACATTTTCTTTAAAATATTTTTCATATTCAGGGCTCAAACATCCATATCATTTCACCACTTAATCCATCCCATTTTCACTAGATAAACTTCCTGATTTACATCAGAGTAAAACCAGAATCAGGCTAAGAAGGGCTTCCTAGAGTGACTGTATATATAAAACTAAGTATTAAAGGATTGCTAGGATTACACAGTAGTTTTTCTCCTCACCAATTAACCAACCTTTGGGGATTCTCAACTTTTAAAATTCTAGGCCTACTTTATAAATAAAAGCTTAAGAATGGACCACTGAAGCACTGCTAGCATTTAAAGGTCAAATTTGGAAAGATAATTAAATGCAAGCCATTGTTATTGCAGCAAAGGAAGATTAGATCTACAAACAGGTTCTGGATAGATACAGGCAGAATTTTTCTACAAACAGTAGCTAATTTCTGCCTTCAACAAGGAAAGAATCAGAGAGCTGGAAGTTTAACTGTTAAATCATCTTAATATAAAGAAACAAAACAAAGAAGAAATCAGAACCAAACAACTTCAGGAGAATGTTCTCAGTGCCCATAGGAGCACATACAAAACTACACACAGTGAGTGAACTCCCCGTTCTTGGTACCACTGCTTTTACCTCTCTTGCTCGGCTGGGCTCATGTTTTGAAAGGATTTGTTTTCCAAAGATGCTATTGCAAAGCTGTACAAGGTTCTTTGTCTGTGAAGTAGATAAAGGATCCCACACACTCTTCACAAATGCTGAAAAAAATAGGAATTTATTTCATTCATAATATGCAAGTACTTATCTGCCCTATTTTCAAGCCATTACAATGTAACAGAAGTAAACATATGAAAACCTCAGCCTCTCACAATAATTTTGAAGAGGCCACCTCAGCCCCACACAATCATTCCATCTTGGAGCACTGTGGTATCACCAACGTTATTTGATATTATCATTCTTATTTCAGGTTTGATTGTGTAGCTGCAGTGAACATTTTCAGCAAAGTCTTATCATACCTGTAATTTTGGGAAGAATAGTTTTTTCAATCACTCTTGGCAAAACTTCTTTATCATGATCATCATCTCTTTTTGATTCAGATACGTTTTCTGCATCACTGAATTCTTCTATAGCTCTGAACCAGGGCATCTCTTCCAACTCTGTAAAATTCTGCTGAAAGATGACTCCTGTTAGTTGTTCAGCATTAAGAGAAAAGCTCTATCCAGTAACACCCCAAATCCCCACTTAATTTCACGTCCACCCTCATCACTGAATGCGCCAAAACAGCAAAACTAGATTTAAAGCTACAATTTAATGGGTGGGATTATTCAAGTGTCTTCAAAGAATCCAGGAGAAGAACTGTTTTTACAGGAGGTGTGGCAAAAAGAAAGGGGAAAGTTAAGAAGATTGCACAACATGCTTCAGCTTCTGAGAAAAAACAGTAGCTTTCTTAATTTCTAATGCACAGTGCTATGTATAGAAAAAAATAATTTTTCATATTGATATATCATACACACACACAAAAATTTCAGCTGATGCACCCACCTCAAGAGGATTCCAACTTATTAACTGAACTCTGATCAATGGATTTAATAGCTTAGGCAGGCAGAAACTGATGTAAGCATCACAGTAAGAGTCAGGAAACTTCTCTTTCCATTCCTGGAATTTCAACAGGATTTTTCTGATGTCACAAAAATCTGCATGCACATCTTCAAAGATTTTCCTACTATCCTCTAAAACGTTATCTATGGATAATATTCATTGGAAATAAAGAGAAACAATCACAGAACTTATTGAGGCATAAGCTGAAGAGTTTATGCATCTATAGGACATAAGAGATATTTTTATGAGAATTGCATTTATTTTTGACACACCTGACACTGAAATGGTTTAAAAACTCCTCCCACAAAAACCCAGTTTCAGAAAAAAATAGTGTCAGAAGACCAAGGAAAGGCAAGTTTCTTCATGATCTCACAGATTTATACAACCACTATGTTTCAAACTTTGTTTCAGAATGATACAATTTCAGGCATGAAAACCCTTCTGCTGTTACCTGAAGAAAAGCTATTATGCCTTTCCCTCCCCCTCTTCGTCCATTCACTCAAGATAATTAAAACACCAACCTTTAATTCACTCTCCAGCTTCAGGAAATAAATTGACTGTACAAAACATGTTGCAGTACTGCACTGAGTACTGCCAGATCAGCTTTGGCACAATCTGACAGAACTTACCTCTAGTTTAAAAAGCCATGTATAGTGCTGCCACCACATAACTGACACCACAAGAAATCTACAACCATTCATTCATTCTTCCCAAGTCATTAGTCACTGCCTGGGTGCATTTTTTTCTACAGCGTGCGAATAAAAACATGGAACTCAAATGAAGTATTCCTCTACTTTCCCTTTAAAAAAAAAATCACTGAAGAAATATCAACAAGAGATCTTCTAGGACACGACATTAGGACTGTCACCAACCCTTTCTCTTCTGGAACTCGTCCACCTCTGTGGGAGTCAGCTCCTCATCACTCGACAAGCCCTCGTGGTGATCTCCTTCTCCTGACTGCTCCCTCGCCTGCCGCCTGCACGTCCTGCATTTTGGAATGAACTCAGATGAGTTATCCTCTCCTGTGTGTGCACGACAAAGCTTAAAAAAAATCATCCAACTTAAAACAAGTCATGAGAACAACAGCCTAAGGAGAGGCAATAGGGGAGCAACAGTGACTGTGGAACCAAAAGGACTCCTAAACTGCAGAAAAAGGAAGAGATTTGGGCACTGACATCCAAGAGCTTAGAGCAACATCTCCAACCTCCCACGTGAGCCTGCAATAACCTTCCCTTCACCTCATCACCATCTGAAACACTGAGCGTCTGGTGTTGAACTGTATCCTGCCTGACAGTTCAGTGTGTGTTTACTGAGCTCTCCCACTGTCCTATCAGTCCTGGATCACTTGTTCAATAGCATATAGGAAAAGGTGATAGCACCCATGTGCCAGTGAGGTTCTAAAAGCTATTGCTGTGGCATCAAGAAAAACAGGCTGCAAAATCAATTGTTTGAATTTCTACCTCAAGAAAATGATAAATTAAATGGAAGTGACACTGCATAAATACATTTAAACAGCTATTCACATCAACTAGCAATAAAAGTTAACTGCTTGGAGAGGAAGTTGTTATTATTATACCACTTTTCCTCCAGTAAAATTTCCAGGTACTTGCTACTTCAAAGTATAGTTATGACTCGAGGTACCAATGCAACTATAAAACTTTCAAAGCTCCCAATAATATAAAAAAAAATTGGTACCAATCTCTGAACACTGTAACATCCAAATGTAGCATCTATCTGACCTACACTGATAGCAGACCTGGGACTAGGGGTTGATTTGTTTCACTCACCACCACCTCGCCAGCAGAAACAATTCTGCCCAATTTTGCTAGTTATACAGTAATACAAAACTAAATTTCTGTAAAAGTTAATAATATTACTAATTAAAACAGGAAGAAAAAAGCTCCCCTCATAGTTTTGTCTCACTTAAGACTTTTTAATTTAAAATATCCAGCCCTATTAGCATTCAGGTTCAAATCAAAATGAAGAGAATTACATTAACACATAAATGGCTTCCATGTACTTCAAGTTTTGGAAAGCAATACTGAAATATTTTTAGTGTAATCTCACAGGTTTACATTCGGGTCAGTGCACAGCACATTTATCAGAGTTAAGTGCACCTCAGTGTAAGAGTTACCTTCGATGCTCACACATTTCCAGAACCTGTGTTTTCTCATAACCTTCCATTCCACCTTTTGCTGGTTTACCATCCCCACCTATCAGAAGACAGAAACAGCCAAAAGTAAAGTGGTACGTTTTTAAAGTTCCTGTTTTCTTTTCAATCAGGAAACAAAGAATCTCCTTCTATTGTTTTGGTTTTGTTTTTTTAATTTGGAAAATAACCAACAAAAGAACAAAATCAAAACTGTAACAGTATCTAGAGTAAGTCAGAGTAAATTCCTTGTAGCACTAATAACTTTCTGATATGTGTAAAACATGGCAAAGAGAAAGTGTGCTACTACTGAAGTACTATCATGTAAGAAAAAACAGCCTTTCTACTATATTAAATACAACCAGGAACATAAAAAACAATGCTATGTGCTGCTAAACATGCAAGTACAGTCTCATTTGTAATGAGCTGGAGGTAAAATCGTTTTAATAGCAACTCTTACTATGGCATTACCCTTTTCTCCTTACACCTGCTGTCAGTTTGCCACACCATTTTACAAAACCATCCAGGCTGCTACTTACTCTCATCAGCAGTTTAACCCCTGAAGTGAGAAGACTGAACCCATATGATTTAGTATTTACCAGGATCCAGTGCATCTGGCCTCCATCTGTTCCCAGCAGCTCCAAGCATATTGCTCTCAGCTTTGCCTAAACTGTTTTAAAGGGTTTGGTTTTGGAGGTCTGGTTTGTTTGGGATTTTTAAATAGCAGCAGCTAGACATTCACACAGCATACAAACAATACCTTGGTGTGGAAAGAAAATACAAGCTGAGAAAACTGTACTAATTTTTCCTACAGTGACTGAAACACAGTTTTCTTTTAGAAAAAACCCTTCCATAAAGTAGCTTCTCTCTTCATGCTGTGCCACATGTGTGTCACCTCTTAGTTTGGAATCTCCAATTTGAGCACACACCTAGACTTACAGACACTCTCAGGTAAAAGTGATATTGCCAATTACACATTCAGCTTTTTCGGATATTCACAGAATTCCATAATAAGCAAGCTTTCTCCAACTTGAGACCTACTGGAAAACTGACTCCCATTTTTCTTTTTAAATATTAATGGTAACTGAACAACTAAAAATTGACAAGGCACTCAGCCACGTCCTGTTCAGAGAAATTAAACCAGAGAAAAAACAGTGGGATGGGCATTACTGAGGTAAGAATTCAAATGAGGTACAGCCACCTACTGACAACGGGAAGGGAGATCAAAGGTGACAATTAAAATCTTAACCCAAAAACGAACCGTATTTCTGCTCAAAGACAGAAGTTATTTTCTCACTGAAAATTACTTTGTACTAACTTGTCAGATGCTGAATATAAGCAGATTCATTTTTCAGCTCCTCTTGCCTTCGCTTTGATACTCTCACGGCTCGTTGCTGAAGAAGGGCGTGTACAGCCCATTCCTGTTCATTAATGTCCTTCAGCTGCAATACAGTAAACACTAATCAGTATTTCAATTGATTTAAATCTCACAAGAATGAATGAAAACCGATTTCCATGGGTTTTTTGTATAGCTGTGAAATTAGAACACAAGTATCATAGATTGACAAGTAAGTTCCTGGTCATGGGAGTTTTTCAGGCTGAAAACACAAAACTACATGCTAGTTACACATCAAGGACTAAGATTTCATACAAAAGGGTTCACCAGGACACTGCTGGTGTCCCTTGTTTCATTTCAGTTTGCTTTTGAGGCACTAGCCATTGAAGAAAATGTGTTCAGTAACTAACATTTCTTCTCTTTAGAGCTACCTGAAGAAATTCACAACTGCAAAGTCACAGAAAATTAAATTTAAACTAAATTTGATTCTGATAGAACTGATTTTTAAGTAGGTGGTATCTCTCTTTTTCACTGACAGAACACACCTTTGTCATCTTAAAAAAAAAGAGAAAAATATACGTACTTTTTCATTCAAACAGTTTATCAAGTTTTCTACATATGTTTTCATGGCCCTGTAGAATTTGTAGTTCAGAGCTGCATCTGAAGACTTCTCCAGCTCCTGGACAGACATCTTTGAGCTCTCAATATCCTCCATATATTTTTCATACTCTCTCTGGTGGGCACGGTGCACATCCTGTAAGGATGTTATCCTGAAAGAGAGAAACCCAGACAATCAGAACTATTGTCAACTTAACAGCTGATGCATTCCAAAACATTTTTCCCATTATAATCATATACAAAATCTTTGCCTGTACTAATAATAGCACTTGCATTTGACCTGAGCAGCACTGAAAGATTTACCCCTGCCAACATTTACAGAAGCACAAGGTATGGACAAACATCATGCTTTGGTGCCCCAAATGTCATTTATGTGGTGCTGGTTTTGAAAGCACCACAGATATTTCACCTGGACTCCTCAATACACCACACTTCCCAAAAACACAAACCCCAAAATTACATGGTATCACATTATTAAATAGATTCTACCCAATGTGATCTGGTAAAAACTACAGCTCACATCAGCATGTCCATACCAGTTAATAGAAGTTGCATGGACAGAAGTACCTGTAAGCATTCATAATGTGCTATTAAATACAAACCAACCAAGAACTCTTACTATTATGTGATAAACACTGAAAACTTCTGTCTACAGCTGTCTCTAGCAGACAGGTAGCACACAAACATTTAAATACATTACAACTCTGCTTCCTCTCTTTTTTACCCCTTCCCTCCTTACATATCCCAAACGTCTGCTCAGTTTGAGCAGGCCTAAAACAGAATCAATGCACAGACCACAATTTCTTTCACCTCCCTGAACACTTCCCAAAGAAAATAGCTGAACTAAGCTATTGTGTTCTCCTGTGCTACAAATTAAAAAGAAAAAATATTAATCTATTTCAGCACTTAATATGTTAAAAACATCTACAAAGTTTACAGCAAACAAGTTCCTCCTCCCCTTCCTGCTGTTTTCCAGACAAGTTGCCACTCTTGATAGCTGTATTCTTATGTTTTTTTACTTGATTCTGTACTTCTCTTGCTTCAGTTAACTCAATTCCCTTCAGGTGATTAAAGCTAAGAAAGCATACAATTCCACAAAAATATTTAGTCCAACTTAGTTTCACTTCTCTAGACAAATGCATCACTGATGTTCTGTACAAAGCAAAGATTATACAGAGAGAGCCTGGTGCAAGTTCACAGCACAATTCATGTTTCACTTGTATTAAGTTACTTGTCTAAACTTATCTGAACAGCTGCTTCCCAGTGCTGGGAGGGATGACAGGGGATGGCTTACCTTGGGATGCCTGACCCCAGCTGTCCTTCCCACACACCCTCCAGGCAGTTCCCATGTCCAACCCAGGACACTTCAGGCGCCCACACAGCAGCTGAGCTGCTCGAGAGAAGTCACAGCCTGGCTCACAACTAAAGATAAAGATCCAGGCACGTTCTGGACAGGCTGCAGAGAACTTAGGCTGTTTTAGGAAATACTGGGCTATTTTTGTAGGTGGTATAAGAACTACCATAGGAGGGGTGGGAGTGCCTGCTCCACCTGCTCCCTCCCTATGAAGTTCTGTTTGCTGGGCAAACGTAATATCAAGCCAAGGCTCCTGCCAAGAACTGCCAGTAAGCAGAAAAAGCTTCTGCCAAATAAATGAATTTACTTTCTAAAGTTCAATTTGACAGAAACACTCTTGGAAAGTCCAAATGCTCCCCTGAAACAAAGCGTTGCCACATAAAGTAAAAAATTTGTAGTACTCCATCAGACATCATTACACATGAAAACAACCCAAAAAAAGCTCAATGTTCTGGAAAAAAGAGTAAGACTTCAAAGCTGTTGTCTCATTGTGACAAAAACTCAGACAACTGGTAAGTTAAGGAGTTACCTTTCAGTCAGTCGTTTCTTCACAATTTCCAAATTCACAGGTGGTAGAGAAACAGAGGTATCAAACTTGGGTTTCGTTGGTTGATATTTACGCACAGAAGCATCATCACAAATTTCCTACAAGAATTAAGTGTCAATTTTACCATTTACTCCATTTCTCCCTTTGCAACTCTAAAGATCAGCGAGACATATCATTTAAATACTAGACATCTGATACAAAGATACATATTTCAATCACAAAAAAATCTAGACAAAACCCAATCGATTCAAGCTTTAAGTCCATAACTAACAAGGTCTGTGGATATAAATTGCTGCTGTTCCCTGAAAAGCAGAATTAACTTTTCCATAAGCAAGTGGACTATGAGGACCTAAGATCATACTGGATTTGAACATCAGTCTCAGAACTTTCTCCCACTCCTCTACTCTCCAAATTGGAAAAATTTCTACAACTGTCAATTTGGACTTCAATAAAGGCTGGTTATTCATACATTTCTAGTCTGATCCAGAGTGATCCAAGCCAGAACAAAACTTCCAGCACATCAGAATATAGTTTACTTTGGCAATTACTTACTGGGAAAAAGACAGCATTCTGCTGAACTGTGAAGAGAGCTCTCAGATTGACACTCAACAGAAATTTAGCAGAATAGAAGAATAATTTTTGCATTGCAACTTTGCAACATTTGTATTATTTGCATACTCTTGCATTCAAGATCTCTTGCGCAGCAGCAAAAAAATCAAGAGTTCAGAATTTTCTTCTCTGTTTCTTATGATCTCTTATCACAACAGATACCTACCTTTGGGGCTGATATGACCACACTGCTTATCAACAGCCAGACAGAGATTACAGACTTTCATTATTATCTTCCCATGTTTCTAATCATCTTTCCCTGAAGAGCCAGGGAATAACTTCCTAAAATCCTCCCTAATGAGAAAGCAGGACAGAGACAGAACAGTACGCTATGCCTATAAGCAAAAAGCACCTTCCAATGGTTAGGAAAGCATGTGTCACCTGAGAGAGTTTAACAGCTTTCTTTATTTGCTGTTCTTCCCATTTGGCTTCATCATCACTTGATCCATCACCCAGAGATACTGGAAATTAAAACAACCATTATTAGATGTAACTACACCCTTTATTTTTCCCCCGTTTGTGTTCTCCTCCATCTAAAGCAACAATGGGTCTCCCAACCAATACTGAGAGTGATACACACAAAAACCAGCAGATAGAAAACCAGTAGATGGAGGACTGCAAAACTGAAAGGCTTGGAAAAGGCTACTGGGATTTGTGGAATTCACACTAACATTAATTTCCCCAACTGTTTCTCAGACAACTACTGCTGCAGTAGGAGGCATACAAACATCTTGTTTCCATGTCTCAAAGCAAAGCTGTGCATAACACATGTAAACAAGAGTATAAGTATAGACTGTGACATTACACCCAACAAACCCTTGAGCATTCCAGAATATACACTCAACTACAGATACAAAATATCTCATTAGCATTAATTTGAATGGCAGATTCTGCTCTTAGTTATGCATTCCTTATAGCCCTTATTCAAATACTACAGTAAACATGTGCTTCATAAACAACACTCTAAGCAGCACTAAGGGAATAAAAACAATGGAAAAGCCAATTATGTTTTGCATGCAGTAGGCTTGTTTACTTCTGAAGGGCTGAAATACTGGTTTGTTTTTCATTTTTTAAATTTATAATGTCAGTACAGGGAGAGTACTTAGAAGACCAGACCAGAAGCAGGAGGAAGGACTTACAGTAACTTTACTCAAAGTAAATGTCCCTTATACAAGGCCATTTTTTTGCAGTCAACAAGGCCAAAAATAATTTTGTAAACGTTTCTCAAAGTATCCTGCACCACCACAAGTGAGACCTAAACCAGGTTATGACCCATATAAACCTCAAGTACCAACTGTACAGCCTTTTTCCAGGAGTCCTGAGGAGCAAAGCCTCACTCCTCACTGGACAAGTCCCATGTGGATCTAGAGACTAAAACAAAGCCTCTGAGAGAAACACCACAAACTCACCCATGTCTTCAGTCATTCTCTGCCTAAGAGTTTTCATTTTAGGAGCAAAATCGAGATTCTTTGTTTCAGACTCATCTTCACTCTCCAAATCACTGCTTCCTCTTCTCTGAGAGACCTGAGGACTGTTTGAAACATCCAGGGGGAGATAATCAGCCTCTGTCCTGGCTAAGTGACGCTTCCTCCGAGCAGCCTCAACGTGAGCTGCACTGGGGATACTGCCTGCATCAAAGAGAGAAAATCTAAGGAAAGACTAAAAGCAACACTCTGTACCTAATGCCAATCATCACAACTGTTCAGCACCACGGTACAAGTCTGGATACAGAACACAAGATGGTTTCCTACATGGTTACCATGTAGAATATAAGGAGATGAAAAAGTGTCTCTCAGCCTCAAAGTGAGGTTTTATTTTCACCTCATGAAGGGAACTGTGCATCACTAAAGAGGAATTTTCTGCTGCCTTTCTTCTATAACCAGTGCTTATAATTTCTGCTCCATTCCCAAAATTAGCACAGAAAAACAACACATGTTTGCAACTAAAAATACGTGGGAACCATCCCTATTCTTCCAGAAGGGTAACCCTGACTCGGGACAAACAGATGCCCATACCTTAGGTGTTTTAAGCTGAGTGGAACTCATCTCACCTAACTTGTCATGTACTTCAAACACAGAATGGTCTAAAATAGCTTTCCTAAAATACAAAAAAGCCAGGGAACTAACTTGGTGACAAATCCTTCCTCCTCTGTGGAGAGCTGCATTCATTTTCAGAATCTGAGCTGTTGTAGTCCTCATTCAGTGAAGAATAAGTTTCATCTTCATTCTCCTCCTCCTCTTCACGAGTATCTTTGGTGTTGCCAACTCCAGGCTCCAACTGACAGATTTCTGCATTATAGGGGAAAAAAGTATGATCAATTATTTCAGTTTCAACTGCTGGAATATGATGTGCCCTAAGTGGTTACCAGAAATTATTTACATGTTGCTGCAGCAAATACTGGTCACTTGTTTATCTCCACCTGTTCTCATCAAAACATGTCAAATTGTAACATTCCAAGACAGCCACTTACAAGCCAATTCTTGTATTGAATAAAAGCATCTTTGATGATGCTTCCCATAGAAAGACTGCAGGTCCTTCTGGGACACAGAGTGTATTTACATGCACAAAAGCAATGAGATCAGCTCTCAGATAACTACTAATTAATATTCTGATTGCTCACAGCGTATTTGGATTCTTGACTTGAAAAAGTCCATTTAGAAAGCACTTTTTTTAAAGCACTAACAATGAGGAAGTTCTTAGTTAAACTACAAACACTTATATCGGCCTTATCTCCAGTTATTATCAAATTCTTTAAAAATATTGATTTATCTTCATCTGCCACTACACTTTCAGGAAATCATCAGATTACTGAACAACAGAATGTACCACCTTTTACAAGAATATGATGTTTTTCTAAGAAGTTACAAAGAAAAATTACCATCTCAACTGTATCACAACCTCAAAAAGAATTATTGCTCAATCTCAATCTAATTTACTTTTATCTAACAATAGCAAATATGGTGTATCTGTGAATTGACAGAGGGGTCCAAAGGAGAGTACATAAAGAGAACTTTTAGATACATTTGTTTCTAAAAAAACACAAAAACTCCAAATATTCCAACAGGAAACATACCACAGAATGGTTTTGGTTGGAAGGTACCTTAAAGATTATCTAGGGATGATCTAAAGGTCATTCCAATGCCCCTGCCATGGGCAGGGATACCTTCCACTAGACCAGGTTGCTCAGAGCCCCATCCAGCCTGGCCTTGAACACTTCCAGGGATGGGGAGTCCACAGCCTCTCTGGGCAACTGACTATATTGCAATGAAACTAGGGATACTACCAGAATAATCAAGGCTATTGATTGCATTCAATGAAAATATTTAAATGCTGTAAAAGCACACAATTTAATAATGTTTACATAAAGTTTCATCAAACAAAATGCTATTAAGCTCACATTTTCCCTCAATGCCAATACTCAGATCGAACTGCAATCTAACAGCAATAAGCAGTGGATACCTGGCCCATAGTTTGAAAGATATGATGCTGAGGTATAAACTTAGCAGAACTTTGTTAATTTTGATGTAGTGCACAGTTCTGCATAACCAGGTTTTCTCAAGAACAGCCTCCAAGTTCTGATAATCTTCTACTAAGTTCAAACTGAAAATAACTTCAGCACAAATACATTAAAATTATAAACCAGTAAACTAATATTTTAAGTGTAATTCTGGGTTCAATTAACAAGTAAAAAACATCCAATAGCAGTATTTTTACATCACTCTTCATCTATTTCGTAAAATATTTAACTAAAAAAGTACTTACTTTTGCTTTCTTCAGCTTCTGTCTGTGCAGGCAATAGGCTTTCCTTCTTTTTAATTCTAAAGGTTACTTCATTGAAGGATGGTTTTTTAACTTTAAAAAACTCTTCACCTACCAGATAAAACAAAGTGACTCTGAGTAACATTAATAAAGCCAACAATATACACACATATATGTATGTACTACATATAAAAGTGCATGTAAACAAGACCATGGCATTACAGGCTATGTCCAGTCTTTCAGTTCTGGCTGGATTAATTCTAAATATTACTGCAGCTTTATCACTCATGATCAATCACCTCTTAGTTACAAACTGTGCAACTCAGCCTCCTCAGCACAGCAATACTGTACTGCTGAAATGCAGGGTCTCTTTGTACGTACCCAAGGTGGGTACGTCTCCTCATCAACCACAACAGTAACAGCCCAGAAGTGTCAATTAAACACTTAAGTTTCCTTTATTTAAGCTTGTTCATCATTAACTAGTCACGGAATCACACAGTACTTGTTCTCTCTGTTTTTCTCCAGCTGTAAGAAGATTGCAGATGCTTTCCAGCCGAAAGAATGTGGACATAAATAATTATTAAAGTACTTTTCACAGAATCACAGAATTGTTAGGGACTCTGGAGATCACCTTGGCCAATCCCTCTGCCAGGGCAGGGTCACCTGGAGTAGGTGAGACAGGGATGTGTCCAGGTGGGCTTGAAATGTCTCCAGGGAGGGAAACTCCACGCCCTCCCTCAGCAGCTGTTCCAGTGCTCTGCCACCCTTGATGTAAAAAAGTTCTTCCTTGTGCTGAAGTGGAACTTCTTGTGTTCTACTCTATGGCCACTGCTCCTCATCCTGTTTCTGGGCATCACTGAAGAGAGTCGGGCACCATTCTCTTGGCACCCGCGTTTGCGATATTTACATGGGCTGATGAGAACGCTCTCTGTCTTCTCCAGACTAACCAGGCCCAGCCCATACTTTAGTACGGGTTTATGGCGCAAACCCTCCCAAGAGGCCCTCCCCTGACACGGCACGGCGCGGTGTCTACAGCGAGGGGCAGGAGGGTGCCCAGCGCGGGGCTCGCTGAGGCGGGAGCCCAAGGCAGCCCGGTCCCGGAGCCCCGGCCCTGCTCCGCGGGACACACACACAGACACACACACATATACATATACACATATATATATATATATACACACATATACATACACACACATATGACCCCTTCTCACCTTCCCGCTCCTCCTCACTGCCAAAGCTCAGCAGCTCCTTCCCGGCCCGGCCCGGTCCCCCTGCGGCTCCGGCTCGCCGCTGCCCCGGGCCCGGGCCGGCCCCTGCTCTGTGGGCCGGCTCCTCCCCAGGGGGATCGCCCCCGGCCTCCGAGGGCTCCGCTTCCCGCTCTGAGGGTGAGCTGGCGCCGGAGTCTGGGGACGGGACTGGGGACGGGGCTGGGGCCGGCTCCGCCCGCGCCTCCGGCTCGTCCTCGCTGCCGCTGGAGGCTGCGCGCCGCCGGCCGCGGAAATTGCGGGGGGGACGGCGGAACATAGCTCCGGGGATGGCACCCGGGAATGACTCCCGGGAATCAATCGCTCCCGGGAAGTTGGACCGGCGCGATTCCCAACGTGGATCCCGGCGCGCACGCGCGGCGACCCCAGCGCGCCCCGCCCGCGGATGGGCGGGAGCTCGGGAGGGACGGAGGATGGAGCGGGGGAAAGGGAAGGTGTATAAAAAGTAAAAGGCGTTTTTTTTGTGATTTATTGATGCCTAAAAATATAACTTGTTTCGTGAGCCCATCAGTGCACGGGCTGCCGTGCTGGGTGGGTGTTCCCCCTCCGCCGCAGTGCCATCGAAAACTTATGGAGTTCTGGTACTATATAATTTATAAATAATATATAATGATATATTCTTTCAATATGCATAAGTTATATGTAAATTATATGGCGATAATTAGTAATGAATATTTATAAACTTTCGTGATTGCTATGTATTATGTAAATGAATAGTAAACTGAAATGTGATTACTAATGTGTAACTACACATAAATAAAATAGTTATTTTAGAAATAGTAATAACATACACTAAAAACAAATAAATGTACTTTATAACGCCAGATTGGAGGGAGCTCCGAGCAACCTGTTCTAGTGGAAAGTGTGCCTGCCCATGGAAGGGTTGTTGAAATTAGATGATCTGTAAGGTCCCTTCCAAGCCAAGTCAGTCTAGGATTCTATGATTATTATAAATGCAAAACTGACTCTGTAGCTTGTCGGCAAAAAGTAACCACACATTTTTCTCCCCTTCCTCAGGCTGAGCTCACAGAAGGAGTCAGGCAGGTGCCAGTGCTGGTGGAAGGGGAGGGGAACATATGGCTGGGAACAGAAGGAAGGTGGGAATGTGACAAGTGATGACAAATTGGTTTGCTTGGAGCTGCACTGTAGCTTGTACCAGCCTTTGATTTCTGCCGTGCTAACTTGAGCTGTGTGTGATTTGCTCTGTGGAAAGAAAGTGCATCCCACTCCAAATGAAACCATGAAACCAGGCAGAGCAAGTCCTTCAAGTAAGCCTTTGTGTCTCAAGAGATGTATCCAAGAATAGCAAATGTTTGAAATGTTCTTGCTCAAATTGTTCCACCTTTCTGTTCTTCATCTGTAAGATGAAGATACTAATATTAACTTGTCTCAGGAATCTTGTGAAGAAAAAGCTACATTTGTGAAGCACCAGTTACAGTAAAAATAACATAAAAACCCAAGAGAAAATAAACTAAAATATATTTTTTATTCAGCACTGCTTCTCAATGATTATTAAATAAAGCCCAAGGCTACTTAGTGAATAAGGAAGGTTATAAAAACTTTAACAATTCAGGAAGCACAATTCACCTTGCAGCATTATTTATTTTCTGAAAAAGGGTGGGGGTGTGGTGGAAAAATAAAGTACTTATGCAAATGCTGAAATTAAACCTGTCCATGGATTTGTGTTTAAATTGACTTATTGCAGGCTCTGATTGATTAGTTGTTCCACTGCGACCTGGGCAAAGCAGAGTTTGCAGATAGAGATTTACCTGGAATAATCCCCGTGAAGTTTCCTGTTTCTCATTTACCACTCCAGGATTGATGAAGGCTTCATTATGCCAAGCAAAGATGGGAGTTTTACCAGGAACCTTTAACATCTTTATAACAATGACAGAGCTTCTTTCCCTGCCTGTGTCTCTGTATTAAAGTGTTTCTTCTCTTTCATCTGATTTTAAATCCTGTCAGTCTAGTGAGCACTACTCAGGCAGGACTGGGCCGAGTCCTTGTATGACAAAATGACCCAGGACCTCAGCATGGCAGAAACATGGGATACAGCTGCTGTACTCCTCGTCTTTCCAGCAGGTTGAAACTGCCATGTTTGCAGTTGTCTCTCCAGTTAATAAGCTCACCAAGTGCCACCATATTAATCAAGGCAGTGGCATCCAATCCATGATTTCCCAGTTCAGAAGAGGAAAAGAAAATTCAGGGCAGCAATGCAGTGCAATATTTCTTGGAAGGACTGCCAGTGCCAAGTGCCGATGGATTTATCTTGGTAGGCAGTAAAAGTCCTTTTCCTGACTCTGCTGACACAGGACAAAAGGATAATTTTGCCTTAAACCATTTAGCCATGAAGGTTAAAGTTAACAGACAGGTGAGGATTTATTGGTCACAAATATTAGAATCATTTGTTCTTAAGTGTTTTAGTGACTCTGCAGCTAAAATTCCTCTGGCAAATGAATTTTCAGAAAGACTCGGAGTAGATCAGTGAAGTAGATCAGCAAATTGTTATAGATTTCCCATTTCCAAAGCAAGAAGCAGGATAAAAGCAAGACAAACCTTGCACGAAAATTCAAGTGAAGCATTAATGGCTGATAGTATGATCTCTTTTCACACTCCATTGATTTCAGCTCTGGCTTGAACTCTGTTAAACTTTAATGTCAATGTAAGTTACAAAGTGACTTGCTCTGACAGACTTATCTCTGGTCAAAAACAACTTTCAACTGCAAAAACACCCCTAAACCTAAGTGGTCAACTCTGTTCTGGGGAAAGAATGCAAAATTAGGTCCAACCCCCTGAATGCAACAACTCTGTCACCGATTTGAGGTACAGCACAAAGTTATTGCTTGCAGCTGGTGGAAGAATTTGCCTTTGCTTCTGTTTTTCATGGAAAAGTCCAGCAGGATCTCAGGCAGATGGGGGCAGCAGCACCTCAAACTCTCAGCATTATACCAGGCAAGCAAGAGCCACAGTTAGGAGAAACTTCTGTGTTCCATCAACACAGAGCTTTTGTGTAGACTTCCATTAGCCAGCTTAAAACCACAGTGATCTTTTTGCCCTTTCAATGAGTCCCTGTTCTTATTAATTATGTTATCAATCATAAATTCACTTTACCGTTTTACACTGTTTTGCCTATCTTTACCATAGTATGTACTTGTTTTATAGCATGCTTGCATCTTTCCAGAAATCTGTGAATCTGAAAAATTTTCCTTTTCACAGCAACTCATGAAACATTCTGAAACCTGAGATTTATTTCAAATTTTCACAGTATTTATGTCATTCATCCCTTAAAAGCAATGTGCAGTTCCAGAGAACCTCACACAATTTGGTACACAAGAGGTACCCTACTCAAAAGTAGTACTGGTCCTCAGAGCTCAACAGTATATATTAAACAACAGGTTTTTAGCTCCTAAAAGTGAAAGATTTGCGGGAAAAACCCCCACATTTGTAGCAAATGCAATAGGGATCCCAGCCTATTGGGATTAGAGTGGCTTCTTGACTTGCATCAAAACTTGAGTTCGTCTGAAATTAACCTGCAACTCTGTCTTGCCAAGGTACTAATTGTGGCATAAGGATTGTAAAACTGCAACAAATAACCTTGCTTAACCCCATTACTCTGCTATTGTCAGCACTTGGCACTTGTGAAATTCCTGTGTGCTTGAGCGTTTCTGCCCGCCTGCACTGCAGCTAGGGATAGCAAGTAAAACCCTTGTGTCTGCTCAGCAGTTGGCAAAGTTTTATTTGCCATAATTCAGTCTGCATGAGTCAGCACTGCTTCCCTTCACAACATGGTCTGGCCTGTCTGGAAAGCTGCTTTCTCTATGGTTACATAGATGTTCTGTAAATCTCAAAATAATTTCAGTGCGGTAGGCACTGCTACACTGAACAAATACACTCCAGCTCCCCATCCACTACTAAATAACATCAGCGCTTGGCAGGAACAAAGTTGGGACATGAATATTTTATTTTATACAGCTATGAAGTAATAGAAAATCCTGCAAAATAAATACAGTAGCCAGTTGTTATTTTAAAACCTGTGTGGGCTTCTGGTTCAGAAACCAAACCAACATCCCTAGAAGTTCTATTTTTGATGCAGTGTGTGCTATGTGCCTTCTATGCCTTTTTGATAAATCACTACTCAAAATCAATATCAGAAATGTGCCACTCTTGTTCTGTTAGGTGTGGAAAGCAAATATTAACTTGTGCTTTTGTTTATCCCGTTGTGTTTTATGCCTCCATTTTTAAATAAAGATGTGGGTTAAAAGACAGTATCTAGCATTTACTCAAAAGGAAGAAAGCAGTTGGACACTGCTGTAAATATGAAACCTGCAGCAGCACTGAGTGAAGGCTCATTGCTTCTGTGTTTGCTGGAGGGAAAAAAGAGGAGGTGCAAAAGAAAATTTAGCATGAATAATAGAGTTGAATCTAATAAAGGGGTCAGAGCTGTCACTCATCAGGTAGGTGTGGCTGTTCCTAAGTAGTTCTTTATAGCTGGGACAACAAGCTGGACTCTCCAGATGAGGAAATGCCACTCATTAGGAGGCTAAATTAAACAGGTCACCACAGGAGGAATGTGTGCAGGTCACTATTGAGAAATTACTGCTTTTTGACCACTCAGAAATAGTTGTTGCTTTACGTTCCTTGATCTCTGACCAATAACTGTGCACAAAGCATGGCTTATTCTTGTAGTAACTGATTTCTGATGTTCATTTGGTTCTGCTCTAACTTTATGTGGTTTAAACATACATTTGCAGAAAGATGTCTGTCATCAAGCTTAGACACTGCCTGGTCAGAGGACTTGGACAGGGAGAATAAAGCATTCACTTCTGGTGTGTTTTCCTGCAGCAGAGCAGAGAAAATAAGCAATATGATGGAGTAAACTAAGAGCAAAGAAGTCATGTTACATTTCGCTACTCCTTTCAGGCTAAGCAATTTAATTCATGATCTTTTTTGCTGTCAGTGGAGATCTTTCCTTATTACTCTACAGATAGCAAAACTGCTTGTAACAGGAAGCTGAGGACAGAGTACAGATAATAATCAAAAAGTAAAGCCTTAATGTGAAAATTGAGTTGCTAGTAATAGTTATATATATAGTAATAGTCATTATATCTTGTTATGTTTTGCTGTTGTATGTTGGTTTTGGCTCAGACATGACAAGGAAATCTTAGAATCATAGGATAGGTTGAGTTTGACCACAAAGATCATCTAGTTCCAATCTCCCTAGCACAGGCAGGGACACCTCCCACTAGAAGGCCAGGATAATGATACCATAACAATCTTAGAGGATGAAACATTGCTTATAGTGAATCCTACTTCTGTTCTGCTCCTCCCACAACTTTCATCTTAATTGGTCTCCTCTGAGTAGCTGCAACCCTGCCCCTATGTCTGGAATAAGCCTCTATCTTATCATACCATTAGTTTCTTCTCCTTTCAGCTCTTTTTTCTATTATCAGTTATTATTAAGCAATTTTTCTTACTTTAATGGCTTTTTGAAACAAACTAATTCATTCCTGCAGTTTTAAGTTTCTTTGCCACTATCTGCTCATTGCTAGAAGGGTACTGTCAGCAGAAGGGACTTTTATTTCACCTGGTATTTGACATCAACCCCCAAAACCACATGTCGAAGCTTGTAAAAAGCACTCTTTCCAAACCCTGAGATGCCCAAAGGCAGTATCTGCAACAGTGACTGTAGAAATTCCACCTTCATAAAAGTAGTGTTTTTATTTTGAACCTACTGCAAGCAGTAGTCAAATTCTTGAGTGGAAACGAATTTCATTCTCCATTTTAAAGATGTAATACTAGTTTGTGCCTCTGGCATTACTAATAAAACATCTCTCTAAGACCCTTAGGTTGAGTAAGAGTTCAGCTTTACTTCAAGGATGCATATTTTTATAGCTGACACTAAACATTGCATGTCTACATACTCCACTTCCAAGGAAGAGTAATTTGAGGGGCTGCTGCATTCTAATGTGTCTACACTGCAGGTTGTGAGTCCTCGTCCTCTTCCTGATAATTAATTAATCTTACAGATATTTATTCTTCTGTTATTCTACTTATTCTAGTATTTCTGATCAGCTCCAGTTCATCGTGATAATGTAGATGCATTGAATTTGTGCAGAATTAGAACACATAAAGCTTTGATGTGCTAATTTTTTATACCAGGTTATCCTGCTAGGGAATCAGCTGAATTTTTAAATCCCTACAACTCATCCCTCCCCAGGCGACAGGCCAAAACAGGTGATTCTAAGACCCCACTGGGCATCCATCTCTGGGGTCTTTAGCACAAGCAACGTGTGGTCCTGTTAGAGTGGGTCCAGTTCACACCATGAAGATGCTCAGAGGGCTGGAGCACCTTTGGTATTAAGCAAGGCTGAGCAAGTTGGGATTGTTCAGCCCAGAGAAGAAAAGGCTCCAGGAGACCTTATTATGACCTTTCTGTACTTAAAGGAGCCTGTGAGAAAGATGGGAAGAGGTATTTTCAGTGGGCCTGTTTCAGCGGGAGAGGGGGTAATGGTTTTAAACTGAAAGAAGGTCGATTTAGATTAGATATAAGGAAGGATATTTTTTTTTTTTTTTTACAATGAAGGGGGTAAAACACTCTCAGGGAGGTTGTTGATGCTCCATCTCTGCAAACATTCAATACCAGGCTGGACAGGGTTCAGAGCAACCTGATCTAGTTGAGTATGTCCCTGCTTATTGCAGGGGGTTTGGACTAGACGACCCTTAAAGGTCCTTTCCAACCCAAAATATGCTACCATTCTGTGATTTTCCTGGCTTCAGTTTTGTCTCAGAGAAGGTATTAGGCAAGGTGTGTAGTTACTTCAAATGAGGTACATTGCTGTTTTCATATAGGGATCTCATTTTAATAAATCAGATGGGTCATTCCCCATCTGTCATATTTACAGAATCAAATATCCCAACATCCTTTATAGAATTCCTGCTTTATGTATTTTGTCACCTCAAAGCCAGTGGTTAAACACAGACACGGCCCAAGTTCATTTGCTTGTGGGATGTGGCAGTAATATCAATTACAGAAGAAAGGAACTATAAGGTTCTTTGAAAAGTCACTTGGTTCAATGTTCAAGGCATGATCAACTGTATTTACCAAACTCCTCCAATATCTGTCTAACCTGTTCTTAGAGGCTTTCCTACATAGATTTTTACACTGCCCTTCCCAATCCTTAACTACTGTAATCAGTAACCTGATCGATTTTGTCTTATGAGGAGAAACATGTTTATCTGCTTTATTGTTAACTTAATCCTCTCTACAATGGCCTTTATGAACCTGTACACTGTTATGCCTGATGCAAGCACTTTTCTTCAGTGCAGAGCAGGCTGGAGGTGTTGCCAGCACAACAAAGTCACATTTAGAACTGCTGTATCGCTATAATGTGTACTAAACAGATTAAAGGCTGTGTTTTAAGAGGTGTTAGAAAGTAATTCAAGTGAAAAATGTCAGATGAGAGACTTTTTAATTGGGCTTCAGAGAAGCCCGTTTTTGACTCAGGGCTGCTTTGTTATCCCAAATAATTATTTGGAATTATATGAAGCACTGCTCATGAAATCTGGAGATGACTTCAAAACAGCCCAAGGCCACCTGGGCCTCTTGGAATAACACGTTTTAATCCACCTACACAGTAAATATCTATGCATCAAAGCCGAGGTTGCTGTCTGTTCATAGGATAAAAATACAAAGCATGTTTTTGGGCTGGGTGTGAGGGAGGAGAATGCTGTATCTTCAAAAGCAGTGAATAAGATGAGGAGTGAGGAGGTCACAAGGGGTAAATGCAGGAATGCTGCCAGTGCAATGTGGCAGCTGCAACAGCAAATGCAGACATCAGGTGTGTGAGCACAAATACTGCCCAGTGGTAAGTGCTAGGATGTGGCCATGGCCATTGCATGGCACAGGAACGTGACTGTTCTGGAATCACCGTGAATGATAAAAGGTGTAACAAACTGGAAAGGCTCATTAGGAACCCAGGAGAATGAGTCAATGGAAAAGTCTGAGCTGTACGAAGGTGATAGGTAATTATCTACCCAGCAAAAGCATAGCAGAAAGGCGCTGTAATCGTCTGTGCACAGCGAGATCCCCTCGCTGGAGAAGGAAAACGTTTGGTGGGTAAAAATTATGGCATTTTCCAGGTGTTGCCTTCCTACAAGGTTCTTTTAATTTTTGGAAAGATAAACCCCTGAAACCCTACGTATTTCAGTGCACTGAGCAGTGCCTGGCATGAGCCCAGTTTAGCTGCTGGTGCCTCAGCGCTGGCGTGGGGGCCCAGCGGGACGCGCTGCCCATGGAAAAGCACCAAGGCTGCTGTCACCTGCTCCCAGATGGGAAAATTGTCTTAATGTGAGAGCTTTGCCTGCGAAAAGCCTTAGAGGCTTTTCAGCCTCTAGTAGAGATAGGACTGGGATACAGCCGGAAAGCTAAAGCAAAGGTAACCTATGGAGCAGATGAGGAGGCAGCGGTTGGAATCGAGTGAGACAGAGGTGAGCAAGGACGGGATAAACCCTCTGTCAGTCACGTCTTCAGGCAGTAGCTGTTACCGTATAGCAAAGGCTCGGTGGCGACATCCCTGGAGCGCGGCACTGTTTGACGAGCCCGGCCCCGACCCAGGGGCTGCAGCCCAGGCACAACGACCCCTCCATCGGGCTCCGAGAGCCCCGTCCCGGCTGCGGCGGAGCCCGGCCTCGGGCAGCGCCCGCCCCCGCTTCCTCCCCCGCCCCCGCCGCCATGTTGTGGGGCCGAGCGCCGCGGGAGGCGCAGGGGCCGCGGCCCGGCGGAGCCGCCGCTCGGGGCAGCGCAACAGGTACCGGCGGGGCGGGGGGTGCGGGTGGCAGCGCTGCGGGCTCCGCTGCTGCGAGCCGCTTTATTTTATCCCTTAGCTAAATCTGGGCTCTCTTTTTTTTTTTTTTTTTTTTTTTTTCCCATCATTTTAGAGTTTTTTTCATTTTTTTTGTGTGGGGGTGGTGTCTGGGGCTTTGGGCGGTAGCGGCGGTGGCTCTCGCTGCCGGCGCTGCCCGCGCTCTCTCAGAGCGCTGCGGGCGGAGAGATCCCGGTGCCCGTGCCCAGACAGCTCCGCGGCGCCCAGGGGAGCGCCCTGCCGAGGTGAGGTGACTCGGACGCGTTTGTAGAGCCCAGTTCCTTGTGGTGATGGGGATTTTGTTCCGTCTGGTTAACTGTGAAAGCCCGGAGTTTGGAGGAACCGAGCTAGTTTCTGCAGTTAAAGTTTGCGAACTGTTCTGTCTGTAAATAGACTGGCTTTTCTCGGTCTCGACTTCTCACCGCGGCATGTCGTAATTCAGAAAATAAAATGAGGCTGAGGTACGTGATTCGGTTTCCTAAACGTTAAGGTACCATTTTGAATACAGTAAATAGTTTTCAGGGCAGCTGGAGCTTTGACATCTGTCACACTGCAGAACCCGAAAGTAGATCGTGCTTTAAGATAGTACCTGCGTTCTTTGAAGTTACTCTTGCAGCGGTTCTCTTAAACATCAGTCGGAAATTCCCCATCTAAAACTCAGGAATGAGGAGTCTCGAGCTTGTTTGCCCTTGTGTCCAGGCTGCCCGATGGTGTGCGTGGCTCTTTTGGGAAAATGATGTTTTTTGGACTCGTTTGCTGTTGGTGCTGGCCTGTGGTGGCCGCAGCTCCCATGCCGGAGTGCGCACAGCAGAGCTCGGGGGGTGTGTGAAGCAGAACGTGGTGTGGGTGACATCGGTGGCACATAAATTGCTGCTTGCTCTCAAGAACTTTTAATCACTTCCTCTGAAATTTGCTTGTAACAACTGTCTGTATCCGCTGATGTGACGGTGACACCTATAAGTGAAGAGCGCTGGGAGCTAGTTGGATAAATAGCTGCCTGGGCTTCCTTCTGCTACCAAACCTGGTTCAATTTTGTTACTTTGTTTCCATTCTACCTCCCCTGTTTTGTTTGTGTATATTTTTTTATTAAGACTCAGCTGGAAGGGGCATTCACACCACCGTGTCTCTGAGTATCTAGACAAACCCTGATTCAGACTCTGGGCTGCATGATGTCTGCAGACATGGATTTAGGCTGCTCCATGCTCTCTGTTGAACAGAATTTTGTGTTAGATTAGCCTCCTAACTCAGATGCCTAAATTAGATCAAGTGAATATGCTTATCCTTTTAATTACTATCCTGAGGGAATTGCGTTTATTTTTTTCTCCTCCATCTGTACAAGATCTGGGGTACATATCAGGACCCAGGACGCATCCCTGGCTGAGCTGTAGCTGTCACTGTAATAGAAACAAAAGGGAATATTCCTGTAGCAGTAACAATAACAAAATGGGGTACCTAGGTCTGCTTGTGCTAATCGTAAAAATAATGGGGTTATCTACCATAGGTGCTGGTCAAAGCACCAAAGCTTTATGGGTACTTATTTTTTAAACCATTCTTGTAGACAGAATGAGATAGATCAAGGTGGAAGTGGCACATAGATTATTTTGAACTATGTTTTTGAGAAGGCTTTATTTACTAAGACTCAGATATTACAGTGATTTGTACCACAGCAGTACTTAAAGTTTTTAACAGATACTTCTGTTGTAGTCTTTAATGTTGAAAAGTGAATTAATTTCATGTCATAGGAAAGTAGCAGCTATGAAAAATGAAGCTAAATCTGTAGGTGATAGTATTTCTTCATTGAGCTGCTTGTCAGGAGCTGGTGAGGAAAATGAGGCAGCGTTTGGAAAGTGAAAGGTGATGTGCATGCTTTGCTTGGGATGTTATCAGAAACCTTTACAGCCTTTGAACATCGGCATCTGTCAGGAAAATACTGTGGGATTAGTTCCTGAAAGGCAGTGTAGTCCAGATTAGTTCCTGTCACAAATTGAGACAGATGTCTCTGGTCTGAGAGATAATTTACTTGCAAACGTTTAACTAACAGGTTATCTGCTGTTGCCTCAAAAGATTTAATTTGATCAGCATGCAAAATATGTGAGAAAAACATTTAATGAGGTTTTTCTTTTAAAGGCCAGAGCTGTTCTCTTTGCCTTTTTTGAAACTGGTTCAAAAATTGGACGTCTTCATTTGTAATGTTAATTTCTGGCCTATTTTCACTTGAAAGGAAATACCTCCAATATCTCAGTTTTTAAAAAGCTTTTAACTGCTTCTATTTGTTTTTATTTACCTTAAATGTAGTTACAGAACGATATTGCTTTGAAGGGACTTCTGGGGATCATCTGGTCCAACCCTATGAAAAGCATGGCCAGCTCAGGTCAAGTCACTCAGAGCCATGTCTGGCTATGTTGGGATTATCTCTGAGGGTGGAGATCCCAAAAACTCACTGGACAGCCGTCTCCAGTTTGGTACCCACACTGGCTCAAAGTCCCAACCCTTTGCCCAGGGTGCCAGTGAAGACATTAAACAATGGTATCAGCTCCTGGGGAGCATCATTAGTTCCCACCAGATGGATTTGGGACTACTGACCACAGCCCAGGTTTTCCACCCAGTTTACAGTCAACTTTTTCAAACTATGTTCCACCAGTTTGGCTATGGGATATAGTAAGGATACTGTGGGAGACCTTGTTAAAAGCCTTTGTAGTGTCAAAACAAGCTTCTGTGCCTTTGTTCACAGAGTAAATCATCTCAAAGAAGAGATGTGTCAGGTGTGGTTTGTCCTCAATAGCCACGGGCCATTTCCCATCACCTTTTTCTTCTTCAAGCATCTGTAGGTGGGTCCCAGGCAGATTTGCTCCATAATCTTTCTAGGGACTGAACTAAGACTTAGCAGCTTTCAGTTTGCCTTTTTCCAGTCACATTAGCCAATGATCCTGGCAGCACTGAAGCACTGGGGCTGTGATTTGTTCCATACATATGGATACAAATGTTCTACTTACTTGTTTTCAAGTTATTTTGGCTTTCAAAATAGCTCATTGCTTTCAGTTCAGTGCAATGTTAAATCTCTTGGTAAAAGACAGTAGATGATGGAGCCTACCATGTTTTTAAGTTGTGGTGTGAAACTTGATGTAGACAGTCCTTCAGTGAAAATCAGGAGAACAGTAGTTGGCTGACAGAGAGTTTGAGGTGTTGCTGGGATTGGAAGGTTAATTTTATGTGGCTGAACGATTGAGAAAGTCAGTAATCATTCTTAGGCTTTTTTGTCTTAAGTGATGATTGATGATTATAAAGATAACAAAGATAAAATTGTGCTAATTGGAGAGTTTTCTGTATTTTGTGACTGACTGATCTATTTCAAGCACTATCACTTGCCAGTAAAACACTTAACACAAAGCGTACTTCGAGGTTCAGAGTGAAATAGGATAGTTACTGTATTCCTCTTACCTTAAAACACATCCTGTCACTCTTTAACTTCACCTTTTAAAATTGCATTTTTCTTGTGTTTCCTGGTTGGTGAGAGATGACACATCAGACTATTTTGAAGGGAAACACTTGTGTTATAGTGCCTGGCTGGATTTCTGGAAGGGCTAAGCAGCTATTTTAAGTGATCCTGAAATTTTCAAATGCTTAGTTGCAAGTATTGCAGGTAGCTGAATTCCCTCTGGTATCGCGTGTCTGAACACTGATCAATATAGGACTGGGAGATTTATGTCTACGAGTAAGTTCACGTTCCTTCCAGTGATAGACCAAATGTAAGCCAAAATTTTAAGCCAGCTGTGAGCAGTGAAGCCTTGTTTTCTGTGGCATTGGCTGTCTGAGTTTGATCAGATGTGAGCCTGTGTTGAATTTTTTCTTGTGGTCAGTATATTTAGAGCACCTTTTAGCCATGTGGATCCTCTGGTGTCCAATGCAGGTACTCAAACACACAGCAGTCTTCCTCTTCCTTGAGGACACTAAATTTGGTTGTGCCTTCTCTGTCTGGTTGACTGCTTTTTATGAATGTTATATTCAGTTAAGATCCTTGCAAAGGACACCGTTCTGTTGAGCTTGGTTCATGCTGGGTGATGGGGTTCATCCTTTGATGAGTAGCTAACTCATGTCTCATACTCTGAGAAAGGCAAGCTAAGAATTCAAGCATCCTGGTTGCTTGGTTACTGTAATGTTACTGCTTTCATTAATTCACTTGTCTATCAGGATAGTGAATTTTCTTTTGTTTTTTATTCTCAAATTTATTTAAGGATAAGTCTTTAGAAGATAAATAGGATACTTAATTTCATGAGGAGTTCTTTGTTCTTCCTACTTCGACATATACATTGTTTTATTGCCCTTTGCAAGATGATTCAGGGACTGTAGTAACTAGTTTTTCTGGTACTGTTGTGCCATTAGCACCAAATGTTGTAAAGGTAAGGATTAGGTCACATAAAAATTATATAGTAAAAATAGAGCTGGTGAAATGTCATTTTTCTTCAAATTGAGAGTATTTATAACTTTGTCAATATAAGAACAGAGCCTGGCCAGGTTGGTTACTTGGGTCCTAGAATTAAAAGAATGGATCAAACAGTAATACGTAGGTGAGCACAGTGTTGTGTAACTCCTATTTTCAGAACAACACATGAAATTCAAATGATGTAACGTGATGACAGTAGCAGCACAAAGCATTGAAATTATATAATAGAGGACAAGTACCTGAGAACTATTTTTAAATATCTGGGGAGTTACAGATAGTTGAAAAAGTGTGGTTGATCCAGAAAAGTCACAGCTTCTTTGAAACAGCAATTCTGAGAGCAGTCAGTTTGATTTGAGACACTTTGATATGGGATGTTGTTGCTTCCGAAGTAGCAGATAATTCTGAGCTGGCTCTACTAGTGAAAATGTTCAAGGCTGATGCAAGTGGAGCTTGTGAAATTCTGTGGCATCAGTCATGAGCAGTATCTGCAGTTAGTGATTCAACAGCATACACGTGAAGTAAGGGAAGAACAGGAAATGGGAGTTAACTCTTCTTTGTTTCTAAAAATATTACAATTGGAATGTGAAAAAAAATTACCCATTATGGCTATACTAATAAATGTATCCAAAAAATCAGAGCACATTTAAATAATACTTTAGTCTTATCTTTCATAGGTCTAGAATTTTACTAATCAAAAGCTAAAACTTTCTAGCTTTTTCCACTACACTCATGACTTTAAGGTAGGACACATCTTTCTAGCTGAGATACTTTTGCCCCTTAAGATTTTACATGATATTGAGATGTTTGTCTAACATGGGTGATAATTGATTCCCTAAGATCATGAAATTCAATTTGGTGGTGAAAACATTATTACTGTATGCTCTAGAGCTCTGTGCTAAAGGTTTAAGAGACCACATTTCAACTGGATGATTTGAAGGACTGTTCTTGATAATGGAAGTGTGGATGCAACTTGTGGATGGCTGTGGGATCAGAAGCAGGAGTCTTCAGCTGGGGCAGGTGGGACACTGCCTGTGTCCTGTGTCCAGCTCAGAACCAGCGTGCTGGTCCCAGAGTCCCTGTGTCCCTGTGCTGGGTGGGATCTCCATTATACCCACACTTTTCTGTGTCACTTTGGGGAATGCATTTTTACCCATCCATTATCCAACTGAAATACTCCTACCTAGTTATTTTTTTTCCTGTTTTGACTGCCATATGCTAATCTTTGCTTCTTCTCCCACGAGGTTTCCCTGTTTTTTGATTCATGAGAGAAAAAACACCATTTCTGTGCTTTAAAGGCTTCTTGTGGCCTTTCTCCTCTCTGCTTGTCGTCTCATTCAATTTTGAGAAGTTAAGCCTGCTATGGCTTTGTGCACCTGTCCAGCTTGAAACCAGATATCTGAACTTTAAATCCAGTCTCACTGAATGTTTTACTTCCATTAGTCTTACAGATAGTCAGAGATTGTTCTCTGCTGTGCACAGAAGAGTGCTTATGTATCTTCTGTTTTATGCTTTGCTATAGCAGCCCATTAGATGTTCTGTATATTTGGCACTGTTATCTGTGTCTGAAAGCTGAGCAGCAAGTAGCATCTTTTCTATCATAAAAAGAAAATAATGTTAAGAATTCTTCTGTTAGTTTTTTTCATTTCCCCTCTGTTAGCATTTTGCTTGTGTTTCTGATGGAATGACAGGAGTGGGCTCACAATTTTTCTCTAAGGTGGCAAGACTTTAAATAAATAAGCTTACAAGTAATATGCTCTCATGTTTCCAGTCATGGTTGAAGTAAGAAAACAATGAAAAAAAGACAGCTCGTAAAATACTTACGTCTTGCCCGAGTCCACATTGGCATAAATTAGGAGTTACAGTGTGAAAGTGGAGAACTGCAGGTTTCAAGGTGTGTGAACCTTAAGGGTGCTTGCACAAAGCTTGCAAATGATTAGATGTGAGAATTGATGTGTTTTAAAAGAGAGTCTAAAAAAAAGGCATATGGAGTGGGGAGTCATGTGAATTAGAAAGTAGGAAGCAAAAAAAGCCCAACCCAAGAGTATTTTAAGTTACCACCTCTTGGGGAGCAAGCATATCTCAGCTCTCTGGAAAGGTTACAATATGCAGCCTGGAGTTGCTTCTCAAAGGTAGAAGCTCAGAGCCTTAAAAAAAATCTTATAAATAGTCTACCCTCTGCTTCTTGCTTTTTTTTCGTTTCCTTTTTAAGCAAAGCAAGCAGAGGTGGTGATGTCTGTCTGTCTGGGATCAGATGAGTGAATGCATTCTCCCAGGGCGTGACAGAGCTGGGTTCAATTCCCATCTTTTCCTGAGGAAGTTTGTGTCTCCTGGGAGAAGGGCCAGGGAATTAAATAGTGAGCTTCCTGAAGTAGGATTCTCGTTCTCTCCCTCAGAGTAATTTCTTCCTTGCAAAGAAGATTTGAAGCTGGAGGGGCATGGACAGACAGAGAGGGACCTGTGGATCTCTGCCTTAATGTAGAGAATTAAAAATAAAATGAGGGAAACCTTCTCCTAGGAAGGAGGAAGGAAAGATCAGTTTTAATCTCCAGAAACAGAGGAGAGAGCTGAACTGTGTCTTGATACTTTGAATGGGTGCTTTCACAGCTGAGCAGCTGTGTAAGAAAGAGTGAACCCAGCAATAGTGACCACACAATTCTGTTTTTTTGAACAGAAACAGAGATCCTTGTATTTTGGATGGTCAGTATGTTCAGAAAGCCTATTAGTCAGGCAAGGTGGGCAGAAGGGTATTTGTCAGAAAAATACTTTCTGTGTTCTATCTGGATCACAAAATCACCAGGTTGGAAGAGATCTTCGAGATCATCGAGTCCGACCCATGCCCTGACACCTCAACTGAACCATGGCACCGAGTGCCACATCCAGTCTTTCTTTAAACACATCCAGGGATGGTGACTCCACCATCTCCCCAGGCAGACAATTCCAGCACTTTATTATTCTTTCTGTGAAAAACTTGTTCCTAATATCCAACCCCTTTTTCCCTTGGTGCAGCTTAAGGCTGTGTCCTCTCGTTCTGTCAGTTACTGCCTGGAGAAAGAGACCAACCCCACCTGACTGCAGCCACCTTTCAGGGAGTTGTAGAGGTGATAAGGTCACCCCTGAGTCTCCTTTTCTCCTGGCTGAACACCCCCAGCTCCCTCAGCCATTCCTCAGGGTTTGTGTTCCAGCCTTGTTGTCTCCTCTGGACACACTCACTGTTGGGTCGGAAATTTCTCTTTCACAATGAGCAAGGAAGGGGCTTCATACCGTAAGAAATAAAGTGTTTAATGCTTTTTTTTTAATATCAAGATATTAACTAAGGCTCTCGGTTCTGTTATCTACAGTAACAGGGGGAGCAGGAAGAGCCAGAAATATGCTACCCACAGTCAACTCCTCCGTTTTGTCACTGATGTCATTCATCTGTTATCACAGTGGGTGGACTTTGTAAGCTGGCCACAGTGCATTTTGAAAAGGCCATGTGGCTTTGTATAACTGTACTGTATAAAGGAGATAAATGCTTGGCCTGCCACAATTTTTTTTTAATCAGTAAACTCTTATGCCAGTATGTCTTGAACAAAAAGAAGTTTTAGTCTGTGCTGCTTCATAATGCCTTACTAATGCTTCTAATTCTCTCATTTTTAAGTGAGTACTCAAAAAAAAAAAACCAGGAAACAACTGCATGGGCTATTACAGGATCACTGCTTTGCAAATATGATGAGTTGTCTTTGTGTTGTCCAGATCTAAAGGTGTTGCAAAGAGTAAATCAGGTAACTAGTGCTGCAGTCTCTGTCCTTGCTAATTGGCTCTTGCAGCAAAATTGTGAAATACATCTTCCTCTTGCCATGGAGAAAAGGAAAAGAGTAATAGTGTGACCACACATGCTGCTGCCATGGAATTTGCTTTCTGCCAGACAGAGCCTGGTGCACCAGACCTTCTTTCCTACTAAAACTATGTGGCTGTGGTTTTTCTGAGAAATGGTCTGAAAAAAAAAATTGATTCAAGTATAAATATTAAAGATTGTGGTAAGGCTGCCCTTCATAAAATGGCAATATGCCTATGACAGGGAAAACAAAAAGCTTTTTTCCCTTCTCCTGCAGTCTGCCCAGCTCTAATGTTTTCTAATGCTTTCAGCATGGTCCTGATGTGCCCCCTGCTTCTTGCAATCTCTTAATTTCTTTTCTCCACTTGTATCAACTATAATGAGCACTGAGAGGGGAACAGAAACAATTTTCGTGAAATGCTCTGGTGATCATGACCATGATTTCATCCATATAATCTATTTGGGACACTGGTTATAGTATTTTCTTGATTTTTATTTTCTTTCTTCAGTGAACATTGCTCTATGTCATTGGGTAAAAAAGGTCCTTGGAAATTTACAACTTTCACCTCCATTAATGATTAAAAGTTATCAGAATAATTCTAAAGAAGTGTAAGTTTGTCTTAAAGTGAGAATATTTTGCTGAGTAAATAAGTGGTTCACACTTGTGTCCTAAAGGCTTAAGGTGCTTTTACACTTTTATAATCTTTATAGATAGGGATTGCAGCAACTTTGTTTGCAGTTTTTGAAAATAAGGTGTTTTTAGCTTTGATATATGCATAATCTCCAAGCCTGTGGGAGAAATGCAGAAGACAGAATACTTGTTGAGGGCAAGCTCCATTCTTTGGCAAGGAGTGTTTTCACAGACTTTCAAAAAATTTGTGTAGATTTCCAGTTTACTGGACTGTTTCCTCCTTCTTAAAAAACACTGAGGGGAATTATAGTGCAGCAATACTTTTATTCTTCCTTTTTTTTACTTCCTGGTACAATTGAGAATCTGTCATTGGAGAAGTGTCTGTGCTTGGTGTAGTTCTGGTGTCTGAATGACATGGATCTGTGCAAAGGGGTAAGAATGTGTTCCTAATGCTGGTGAGATACAAAATCCTGTAAAAGTTCAATTTATGATTTTTTGGCTTCTGTAAGGTCATAGTTTTCTCTGTTTATAAGGCTTACTGTAGGAGGGTTTGGTTACCTTCAAGTTTATTATTTATTTCAAATATGACAAGGTCTGCATATGGACATAATAGTGAGACGACAGAGCTAAAACAAGATTTAATCACATCACAGTGCTGTAAGTACAGACCTGTTGGGCAGTTCCTTCTTGTGTTTGGACCTTGGGTGTTGGTTCATCTACGTGGCAATGCCCAGCAGAGATTTGGTTTGGCCCAGACTTGGGAAACTTGGGGTATTTTCAGGTACACTGAAAAATCTTGTGTTGATAATTTGGGCAGGGATGCTCATTATTTTTGCTGATGAACCAGGAGCTTGTGTCCTCCACAGATGCCTCATAAATAGGAATGACCTTCACCACACAAAAGTGACATCAAAGTCCTCAAAATGTTTCAGATGAAATTGATCTTAAAATGTGGTATGGTTGTGACTCTAGGGCCATTAAAATTAGAAGGGGTTTCTCCATTTAGTGTGCATGAAGCTAGCTGAGTTACTTCTCCCACTCGTGCTCAGCAGTAGAGGGTTTTGAAAGCTCAATCTACAGAAGCCATTTCAGCAAAACCAAAGTGAAATGTGACTGTATAACTGTGAGTTGTATGAAGTATTTTAAAAGTATATCTTAAGATTTGGAGCTTTAAGAGTTAATCAGTTCACTATCAAGACCTATATTGTCTGATAATTGTCTGACTTGTATTGTGTGTCCCCCCCACCTCGAGTACTGTGTTCAGTTTTGGACCCCACAGTGTAAGGAGCATATAAAAATACCAGAATATGTCCAAAGGAGGGAAACAAGGATGGTGAAAGGAGTAGAGGGCAAGACTTCTGAGGAACAGCTGAGGATGTGAGGTTTGTCCAGTTCAGAAAAGAGACTGAGGGGGTGACCTCATTGCTGACTGCATCTTCCTCATCGTGGGAGCAGCAAGGGAAGTGTTGGTGTCTTCTGGTGACAGGACACAAGGGAATGGCTTAAAGCTGTATCAGAGCACGTTGAGATTGGATATAAGGAAAAGTTCTCCACAGAGAGGGCAATCATGCACAAGAAGCTCCCCAGGGAAGGGGGCATGGCCCCAGCTGGTGTTCATGAAGTGTTTGGCCAGTGCTCTTGAGTTACCCTAAAAGCCAACCCGTGTATCCCGAGAGAAGTCTGAAGTCTGACTCAGTGATCCTCTTGTGTCCCTTCCAGCTTGGGATATTCTATGTTCTTGTGATTACTCATTAAAAAAAAAAAACAAACAACAAAACAAACAACTAAAAGCCATCTGAAATTAAGAGAATAAAGTGAGTTGGAGGAAAGATCAAATATGTAGCCCTTAACCGGTAAGATTAAATCTGGAACAAGTCACATGCAGGTAGAAGTCTGCTGATTCTGGGGGTGTTCTCCAGCATCCTGCTTCTGTGTCATGGTTTCAGGTTCTGTTTTAGACCTCCTTGACAGAACAGCTTTTGCAGAGAAATGTGCTGTAGAAATGTTTAACAACATTGGCAGCATTTTCCAGGAAGGCTCTTTATAGATCTCAGGTGTCTCTTGGTTGGCTATTTAATAGGTCCCTGTCTTGGAACAGGTCCATGCTTCCTTCTTTCATCTTTCCGTGGTTGATACCTTGTGTCATTGTGAGAGACCCTTTGGACTCGCCAACCACGCCATTTGCTTTGTTTAAGTAGATATATATACATGTGTGTGCAGCCATAAATGAATGTATGTATAATAATGATTTGAACTATATATAGAAACACATTTCTTCAATAAAATTAAAAATTTATGTGATCAGTTGATAAAAATTCTAATAGATAAAAAAAAAAGTTCTCCTGTCCTCAGGTGGAACTGGAGTGCTTTCCAGTCATGTGATTTTTGTGCTGAGAGTGTGCAGGAGTTCCTTTGCAGGAAGAGAGTATGGGGAATGTAATATTTCTGTACTTAATATTAAAATATATGGCTGTATTGAGAGGTGAAGGGGTTTTTTGTGTATGTGTGTGGGTAGGAGCTTTGGCATCTGAAAAGGGGTGAGCGAGTTGTGTTTCAAGTTTATCTTTAAATTAAAATAAATATTTCATTTTTCTAGCTTCATCCTGTACAATAGTTTCTCCACAGAGAGCACAACGGTAATGATATATAAATTTCAGTATTTAAGTAAAATTATCTCATTCAAAGTGCAAGCTCACTTCATTGTCTTAGTTCTACATTTGTAAAGCGGTGAATTGTTCATGCTTTTCCCTTAGATAATTATTAGTGACTGTTTTGCAATTCTAAATAATTCTTTATACAGGTACTCTTGAAATAATGCGTACTAGAAAAAGAAAATCTTAGTACTCTGGTATTTATTACGAAAGTAAATTCTGTTGAGAACCCGTTTAAATGCCGCTTTGGAGTGTTTATGCAGTAGCTCAGGAGAAGGAATAACTTTATTGTGTTGCTTCTGCAAAACTGGCTGATGACAGATTTTTATTGGGACAAGCCCTTTCTTCAAAATACATCATGTTAAAAGTGTTTTCTTTGTTAATAGTGCGTGGAGTGTTGGAGTGGATGAATTTGAATAATAATTGCTTTCCACTTTGCTCAGCAGCAGCATTTCTTTAAGGAGCTGAGCACTGAACTTTGTTGGTTTTTTTTTTTTTTTTCAATCGAAACACTAAATATTTCCCGGGTAGAGCTGGCAGGGATGTGCTGGGACCCCGGGCTGTGATGCTGTGCCCAGCCATATGTCCCGGCCAGCCGGGAGCTGTTTGTGTTCATCACTCCGAACACTTGGTACTGTTTTCCTTTAAGAACTGCCACAAGGCTCAGGACTGCACTGCATACCCTATATACACAAAAAAAAAATTTCTCCACCCCTCTCCGGTGTAAATGCCGCTGGTTCAGCAGCCCGAGCCGGGCATTGTTTGCTGTCGGAAGCGGGGCCGGGGACGGACGCGCCCCGCTCGGCTCTGCCCTTGTTGCATTATTAATGGCACGATGTTTTCATGTTGCAGATGGCTGAGGGCTAGCGAGGTGCATTCGGGACCATGATGGCTCAGTTTCCCGCAGCCGTGAATGGTGAGTAGCTCCGGGGTGCTCAGGTAAGGGTGGGAGGTTTGGAGTTTGTTGGTTGTTTGTGTTTTTTCGTGCGTTTGGGTCACTTTGCTGCAGATCGCTGTCTCTAGCCTGAGCCAGCCCGTGCTGCGAGGCTGGGAGGGGACGAGCATCACTGCAGTGTAATTTGGGCTACGGAGACGCCTGGAGTGGCTGGCAATCTCGGATCATTTACCGGGCTGAGGAATGTGTGAGTTGTAGTGCGAACACTGCCTGACTTTAAGCAGGGAATATGCTAAGTAATAGTTGATTAAACTTGCATACCTTTTCTGTTACGTAATTCAGCACAAAATGTGTTCCATTATAGTCCATTATGCTATTTATTTTAAACAAAATATTTAAATGTGTCAAGCAGTTTGTGACATTGATGAAAACAATCAGCCCTTCTCAAAAAAAAAAAAGAAAAAAAGAGAAAAATAATTTTCCTCCTGATTGTGCTCTTTCCACTGCAGAAACTTCTTAATATTTTTCTTGGTGATTTCCTTTCAAAAATATATGAGAGTTGGAGCCTCAGAATTGTTCCTGCGTGTGTATATGGGATGGAGCTTTTATTTTTAGAGAAGGCTTATTTGTGAAAGCATGATTTGCAAAGGTCTGCAAAGAAATTTGACATTTGCATGTTGTAATTTGCAGATCTGGCCAAAATGAAAATACAGATATGGAAACAATGTTTTGTACTTAAGATACTCCTGATAAGGAGTATTTCTCCGGATTATAATAGAAAAATACATACAGGAATGAGTATTTGTCTCATTTATCTGTGAAGGTTACTGCAGGACGGGGAGGTCTTTAACTAATTTAGAAAATTATCACTGAGATAAATTGGGAAAGGGTTTTTGGGTTTTTTCTTTCCCAGAAAAACATTCAGATTCAAATTAAACCTCTGTTTTACAAATCTGTTTCATGTGAGCTTAAAGACATTTTATAAAAAAAAAATACATCTGTGTAATCAACACTTTTTTTTTTACAGTCAGCTGCAGTTTTTTCCAGACTTTGTTTCACAGACCTTACAATAAAAGCCACTTTAAAAGGAGTCAGTTAATACTAGGGGGAGTCCTATAGACTGCATTTTTTTTTTTCACTTAATTGGACATAATAGATTTTTTTTATTATTATTATTTTCACGTGGTTTTTGCTTCTCAATTTAAAATAAACAGTCAGAAGTTCTTGGCTGTCTCTATGGTTGATGTATGCATAAGTTATTTGATGTCTTTTTGTTTTGGCTTTTTATTCCTTGGTTCCGTTGGAGGATTGCAAGTGTCCTGTCAGTGCTGACCATATACACTGCTCTCAGAAGCCTTAGCTGGGGAGAGTGATCCTTGATTTGAAATCCCTTGGGCAGTACTGTCTGCCACTCTCAAAAGGAATGGTGTCAAAGAATGCTGCCTTTCCCCTCACAGTGTTACTGTGTTGGAGGACATACTAAGAGAGAGACCGAGGAAGAGATACGCCAGGCAATAGTTAAACTATTACTCCTCACAGAGTAGTTTGGGTGACTGTGTCAACTGTGTGTAGTCTTGCAGTCAAATTTCTTACCAGAACTGGTGAAATTTCAAGCAAGTCAAGTGTTTTAATCAATAGTTTTAATGTGATTTCTAGGTAAATACTGAGCGATCTTTGCTGTTGAAGTTGTTCTCTAATCTTTGTTCCTCTTCCATGCTACTTAGCATTTACAAGCACTGCTGTAGTGGTTGCATTCAAATTAGTTCACCTGCATTTGCCACTCATTGCAGGAAACCTCTAATTATGTTGTTAGACCTTGGTAGTGACTTGAAGCATGAGATGAAGAATGAGGTTATGTGTGAGGCAGCCAAGCCATTAGGCACTCCTGCAGCCTGGGAGCACTGGCTGCCTACCTCACCTTTGTGTTAGCACAGCACTGACCCTTCCCTTTTGTATCCTACTGGGGGAAGTAGTGAGTTCCTTCTGTGGGAAAAAACCTCATATTCTTACCAAGGTACAATATACTTTGCTTTTAGTTCATGAGTAGTGTAATGCATGAAGTAGTTTCCGTTTCTGGGTTATTTTTGGCATTCAGCGTTACAGAAAAGCGAGTGGATGGCATGGAGCAGATGTGTGTGATTATGTGACACAGTCTGAGAACTGCAGGGTTCAAGGCACAGTACTCAGCCTCGAACAAATACAAGTGGGATATGCTACAACATTTTATTTACCAGCCTAAGCAGAGAAAGCAACGCTGCTTAGGATCCTGAGAAGGAAGGGAACTGAGCCATGTGTGCAGTTCCAGTGGAGAGATTCAGGTTCATTGAGGCACCTCCAGAACATACCATAGCCAAGCAGGGTCCTGAGCCTGTCCAGCCTCAGCATGTGGCTGGTGGCCAGACTGTGCTGTGCTGGGAGCTGGCGTGTTCTTCTATGGCCACGTGTAAACATTGTGTGCTCTAGGGCACCTGCTGTTGATGGACCTGTCTTTAAAGTCATGAAAGGACACAGTGCCCAGAAAGGAGCTCCCTTTGACTTTCCATTGCTGTCCAAGGTGACCTTTGTGGGTGCCTTACTAACAAGCTGAAATTCAAAGAGGAAAAGCAGGACTAAAGAGTGGGTGTTGATTTTTCTGGAACTCAGGGCAGACCTACCAGTTTTTACAAATTTATATCTCGTGCAAAATGTAAAGGTTATGGTGACATTTTATGTGAACAGGCAAGGCTGAGCAACATGTTTCTTATACAGCACCAGATGGATAAGAGACATTTATCTATGTGGAGTCCAGTTCTATCAAAGAGCCACACCAGGTATATCTTTCTCCCCAGTCTGTAAACAAGATTGAGGATATCCAACTAAAAGTTTAGTTCTATCCTGTAACTGCTTGAATATTGATCATTATTCCTGTACAAATGATAATACAAACACAGTTTACAGTAGTTGATTCTTCTTACAAACAGTTCTCCATCTGGACAAAGCTTGCTTAGGAATTCATCATGAGTCTTGCAAAAGTGTTTGGAAACAGCATTTGGTTACACTAAATAACAACATCAGCAATTGTGTTTCTAAAGAAAGTGTTAATCTACTAACTGCAAAAGACACTTAAAAGGATAAAGGCTTTAATAGGTTAAAATATACTTCCATCTAATTTGTCTCGGTGTCTGCTGCCTTTGTCACTGGAAGAAGTAACCTTCACTGCCGTGGGTTGTGTTGTTTGCAACTGGAGAGGAGTTGCAAGATGTTTCTTTTCCAACTCCCCTTCCTTCTTCTGTAGGCTGAATCTGTTCAGGGTTTGATAGCCATGCTGATGGGTCTTGATTTGGGGACGTTTAATCTTAAGGGACCACCTGGAACAAGGGAAGCATTATTTGCTGATCAGTATCTTTCACATTGTTTATTTAAGTACAATTGGAATTTCTGGGCTGTGCTTTTTTCTGTTTATGTTTTTATTTGCCATTTTTCTTCCCTTCTACCACCTGTTTCCTTTCGATATAAATTTGCTGTGGTCCAGCAGGAAAATCTCTGATAAACTGAGGTGTAGAAAGTAATAGCTGTAACTCATTTCACCTTCCTAAGTAAAACTGGATTTTGTGCTGCTGTGAATAGAATTTTGTGTCCTCACACTTAGGTGTGTTGGAGACTAAAAGTAGACATGAAGGGATTCTGTGAGGTCCTGGTTACCTGGTGTCAAGGGTAAAACACTCACCAATAGGTTCTGTTGCACAGTCTCTTTAGAAAAGTCAGTCTCGAGCTTTACAGTCTAAATTTTTTTCAATTAGGAGCAACCCTGGTCATCGGAGTTCAATTAAAAGCTGGTTGAGTGCAACCTGACTCTTGACCTTGTGTGCACTGTAGATATGGAAACTGTAGACTTGAATATCAACAAGCGTAGATAAAGATACAAAGCTGAATTAGACCTTGCAAAACAAGTATCACAACTCGTTCTCCCATCTAAAAGTAGGAAAAGGAAAGAAATTATAAGACAAGAGCAAATATTTTCTCTGTCATTATTTATGACTTACACCTTCCTTTCAGTGAGGGCAGTGGTGTTAGTTGATATGGAGCAAAATTCATATGCTCAAATAAGTGGGGTGTTTATCTTCCACTATCACACCATGCAAAAAATTAGATTTCCAGTGTGTCTGCCATATTATATGTTTTCTTTAATCATATAAGTCAGAAATAGTGCTATAGGGTTTCAGAATACAAGGTATCTTGTTTATATTTAATGGTGAGGATGATTTACATGGAAGATGTAAGAGGAAGTCTTAGAAGGAAAAAATAGTTTGACATGGAGGTATATATTAAATGGAGTAAATGGAAATAGGCTTTAAGAAGAGAAGGTTGCACTTTGTTCCTTCTTCAATACCTGAGTTTTGCAGAAAACGTGTAACAGGTCCCATGATTGGATTTCATTAGAGAAATAAATGGCTAAAAGGGAAAGAAAGTAGACATTTTAGACTAGAATGTTGTAGTCACGTTTTTCTTCATGGATTTTATCATAATGCCAGTCTTAATGGTTATTTATGGCAATATCATCAGTAAAAAGAAAATACATGCTGGTTAAATTGGAAGATGACAAACTCTGGAGTAATTTTCCAGCCGTAATGACACAGTATGGGCTGCATGTTATTGGTTAAATTTCATCACATTTCTGCTGTGCTGACTTCAAATAGCTTTTTAGCCATACCATTATGGGCTAGAAGAATTTTTGCTGTATGCTGGGAATTCAGCAGTTGACTGTGACTAATGAGGAAGACAACTGGATGTGTTAGAGGATCACGTAGTAATTACGTGATTTGAGGGAAAGGAAATGCATCCTAAAATGTGGTGGGTGAAATAAGGAGTGCTGTGTGCTATTGCTTCAGGCACTGGTGAGACATGTTGTGGGTTAGAGGGCAGAATTTGGGTTGTCTGCTTAAGAGGGGGAAAAAACAGGGAGTGCAACAGATACAGAGCTGGGCTTCAGCGTATTAAGTGCTGAGAAGGAATAAAGGGATTGCCTTTGTTGACCTGCCCAGATAAAAGCTTACTGTTTAGTTTTGGGTTTTAATTTCAATTTCATTGCATTTCCTGTTCAGTAAATAAATTTTCTCTTTATTTTTTCTTACTAGGAAGAACAACATTAAGGAAGGAAACTAACTTGTCTTTGAGTACAGTAATAGCACAAGGGTAAATAGAGATGAACCAGCTGTTGATGCAGTCGGTCTGGAAATGGGAATGGTTCTGTCAGCAGTGACATTCTAGACCATGGTCAAGGAGGAAATCTGGTTGCCTTAAGGCAGAACTTGCATTTTAGGAAGGAATTAATGTATTAGAGTTTGTTGGAGAAGCAGCAGTCTGCACATGGTGACCTTATAAGTCCCTTCCAATCCGGTGCTCCTAAAATGTAAGAAGAATTAAATAATAATGAAGATTAGTGTTAGATCTTGAGCTGTTAACTTACTCTAAGCCTATGGCTTTGTCTTGCCAAGATTTCATTTTGTTAGTGTCATGTGTTAGCTTTTATAAGGTAAGTTTACACAGAGTGGGAAACCCAGGATGGATTTTATCTGGAATACTAATACTATAATGCAAGCTGCTTTATTCATTTTGGATGTCAGAGATATTTCCTGGTGTTTTTTCTTCAAAGCATATAAAACCCTGAACAAAAAACACAAGAAGGTCTGCAAATACGTATCCAAAATGGAGCAGAAAGCTGAAGGCTTAGCTGAAAAGATCAGAAACGTAAATCTAACACATGGACAAGTTTCAAAGTGCTTTGACTGTTAAAATGTTCATTTCCTTAAAGGTTTAACTCTCAAGTTTGTGAAATGCATTACTCTGATAAGCCACTTCATGTGGTTGTTGCAATTTAGGGTTGATGAACCCATTGTGTGAAGTGGCACCATCTTAACATCTACTAAATTCCAAATCATCTGTGATCATCACTTTGAACAGGCCATAGATGATACTAATCAGTATTGGCAGAATGAGTTCAGGTTTAGCCCACTAATTATAATGGCAAGAACAAACACGTTTTTCAGGCATTGTGGTCTGTCAAATATATTTATATAATGCCCTATTACTTTAATTAGAAGTCTTGTGTGTTCAGGCTTTCCAGTGTACTGCATCAGTTCTTTCGGACATCTGTTGTTTTTCCAACAATGGGACAGTAGCCTTAAATCATCACTGAGGGAGCTGGAAGGGGTGAAACCCTGGAAAGCTGAAAGAATGTCAGTGACCACGGGATTAGGATTTATACTGGCTATCGTCAGAATAGATATTTTAATAAGCTAAAAACATTTGTGCTTTTGTTGGATGTGAAGTTCTCTGTATGCGAGTCTCAAGAATAGGTAAGATTAAATGAATATCAATAACTTCTGCTCTTTCACTTCTTCTTACTGAAGTAATCTGCTTAGAAGTTTTTTATATGTGGAAATATAAATAAGAGATGGTCTATTTTAAGCTATGCATCAACCTTTTTCACTACATTTCTTCTCATAACCATGATTTAG
Source organism: Sturnus vulgaris (assembly GCF_052056855.1). Lineage (NCBI taxonomy): Eukaryota > Metazoa > Chordata > Aves > Passeriformes > Sturnidae > Sturnus > Sturnus vulgaris. The sequence continues at coordinate 108,238,986 of NC_142245.1, read as the reverse complement.
CATTGATCCATGATCTCTGCAGCACTGTTGTTTCTTTAGGAAACACATCTTTCCTGAAAAGTCCTGGTTTCTCTGTTGTAGAACTCTGCACTTGTTACAGTGTGTGTTGATACTTGTATAACTGTACTGAAAAGGATACACTTATATTTTCTTACTAGCTACAAGAGAAATTTGTTGTGCAACAAATAATAATGCTTCCGTAGCTCTGTGTTTCACAGGAAATCTTCAGGCTTGGGGAAATAAAATGTACAGCTGTGAATTGGTGTATAAACTGTTCCTGATGGAGATTATGAGAGTTGGAAGGCCAGCAAAGTCTCTCCTCTTATTTCTCATCTTCTCTGTATTCAGATTGGATGAAGAAATACACAGACAGTCTTCTTTAACCTGGCCTAAAGATAACATTCACTAAGCTCTCTTTTCTGGAAATGATCCACCTGTAGCTGCCAGAATCTGTTACACAAAAGGATCTGGAATTAAATACAAAGTAAAGGATACCTGAGAAAAAGGTGACCACAGACAGGTTGTGGCTCTTGTGATAAGCGAGACTAAACAGATGAGAGTTGTTTAGTTTAGAGACAGCTAAAAACTTGTAAAGCCATAACAGTGTAGAAAATGCTAAGAAGGGAAGGAATATTCACTGTATTTTTTTATAGCTGAAAAACAACACAATACCTAGTGAAATGATTGAGTTTAAGGCTAGCAGAAGAAAATGGGTTTGTTTGTTAGTTTGGTAGTTTGTTCCACACAGGGAACAACTCACAACTCATTTTTAGGACTCACTGTGTTTAAGATGTTTTGGAAACAGCATGGAATCAAAACTTGAGGAGGAAAGATCTGTGCCATGGCTATTAAATGGTTGCTGCCCTTTTATTCTTTTTTCCCTCCCCTTTGGGGGCTTTTGTGGCTCAAGAAGCTTGCTAAATCGGTGGTTTCTGGCAACTGAGAAATTGTAACAACTGTAATACCCGTGGAAGAATTCTGTTCCAAATTCTAGCCTGTAAATGCCCCATGAATCACTGGCAAGGCAGGATTAGGGACTATGATGTAAACTGATACCAATGGTTGTATGAACATAAATTAAACAGTTTTTAATTTATTATATTTCAAATCAAACTCCCATGTGTGCTAGGAAAGTAGTATTGTGTATGTGCTGGATATAGTTGGCAGGTTCTGCTAATTAGGAATTTAACCTTCTGAGCAGTACTGTTTAAGCAAACTCTCTCATTCTTGCTTCTGTTTCCTTTGTGTTTCCTTCCAGTTTTCCCTCCATTTTTTTTTCTGCCAGGACTAGAAGTTACAAAGAGGAGGATAACAAGAGTCATTAAAGATACAGAACAGCTTCCATATGTGGATTAATTGAATTGACTAGGACATTTCAGCTTGGAAATGAAAGTGTGGGGATAATGGAAATACTAGGTGTCCCCTTCCCAAGGTCATCCATTATTTTTCAGGCAAGAGAATGGTAATTAGTCTCTGATAACACAAGATTAACCAGTATCAGATGGAAGTACCATTGGCAGATCTCAATCATACAGAGCACTTTGCACTGTGTCAAATGAACAATGAAAGCTGTAGGAGGCTGTGGATGACAAAAGGTCTTAGACAAAAGGCCTTCCTTAAATGATTAGAGATAGGTGCCCTCTACTTATGAGGCAGTACCTCAGCACTGGGGCTGAGGAGACATCCTGGAGCAGCACCACCACATGCTTGGCTCAGACTGTAACTCCCAGACGTGCTGGGATCTCAGCTGGGGGAATATTCAGTCTACTGGAAGGACTGTTACTGTGTTTTGTTTCCTGAATTATCTCCTATTTTTATTTTATTCCAAGATCATTCAGGAAGTGCCTCTTCATTTTTTCTTCTCTCCCACCCTTCCTGTGTAATTTTTTGGGGATTTTTTTTTGTTTGTCTGTTTTCCTCTTCTCTTTCAAGTCTTTATGCCAGTTCCCCATTGCAAGGATAACCCATCATCCTTCCTCCTGGTCCCAGACTTCCTTCTCAAGTCTGAGAACTCGGAAATGTGGTTTTTACTCTAATGGCCGGATAGCGATGAGAATTATGCAAATTACTAGAAAGGACCTAATATTCCTGAAACAGAATTCTGTTCTGATTTTGTCAATGTATGTCTTCGTGGGAGAATCATTTCCTTTACTTCACCTAATTTCAAGGTTCACTTTGCATCCTCTTCCTTGGTGTTTTTACTGCCTGCACTTCTCCTGGTGCAGAAAGATTTATTGACTGCCACAGATTGAAACTCACCTAAATCTTATTAGTTTTGCTGCACTCCACAGAGATTTTCTAGACAATAATTAAACAAATTGTTCTTTTGTACATTTTTAATTAAGTCATAGGGTTGTTTTGTGAATGCTGGTGAGCAGCAGCAACATAAAACATCAATTTCCAGGATTAGAAATGTTTTGTCTAAGCTCTTGTTTTCTTTTTCCACAAACATGACTAAAACCTTTTATTTTTCTCATGGTAGTCTTTGATACTATACAAGTTGATGAGTTTACTCAAAAAAGCTTCTGACTTGTCCTTAACTGAAGGGTAAGCGTCTCTTCTGTCTTCTGTGTCAGGCTGGGAAAGCAGGCCATGGATTTTGTAAGCTGGAATTTTGCCCACCTTAAAAGCAAATGGAGGCAGGACTTAAAACTGGAGAAGTTAGCAAAGTATGATTATATTATGCCATGATAATATTGCTTACTTGACCTTTTCATACCTTCCATTGGAACGACTCTTGTTGGTCTGACTTTTTTCTTCTCTTCTTTCCATTTCTAAAATCCATCCAAAAGTATGAATTGCAGGTTTAGGAAAATGACCATTCCCCTGTGCTGGGCACTGGAGAGGCTGTGCCTCAAATCCTGTGTCCAGTTCTGGGCCCCTCAGTTCAGGAAGGACATTGCGGGTCTGGAGCATGTCCAGAGAAGGGGAAAGGAGCTGGGGAAGGGTCTGGAGCCCCAGGAGCTGCTGAGGGAGCTGGGGGGGCTCAGCCTGGAGAAAAGAAGGTTCAGGAGGAACCTTCTGCCTCTGCACAACTCCCTGACAGGAGGGGACAGCCAGGTGGGGTTGGGCTTTTTTCACAAGTAACAAATGACAGGACAAGGCAAAATGGCTTCAAGTTGTACCAGGAGAGATTTAGATTGAATATTTCCTGAAAGGGTTGTCAAGCATTAGACAGGCTGCCCAGGGCAGTGGTGGAGTCATCAGCCCTGAAGGCATTTAAAAGACTTATAAATGTGGCACTGAGGGACATGGTTTTGTGGTGGGTTTGGTAGTGCTGGGTTAATGGCTGGACTCCATGATCTGAAAAGTATTTTCCAGCCTAAATGATTCTGTGATTCTGGGCACAGACAGAGCTGTCATTGGGCTTGATTCATGAGGTTGTTTCATGTGCTGCATCACAATTCAGCAACTACAGCTGGTTTCACTGTTATTAGAATTAGGCAGAAAATAATTTTATATTAATTGCTGGTATCAAATCTAGATCTGGCAAAGGCTTAGGTTAAACCCAGCTCTGTGTGCCAACTTCTTCATGTAAGGAAAGGTAAAGTTAATTAACTTTTAAGAATAAAACATGAGTTTACCAACATTGTGTGTTACAGTGCTTGCACTTTTTTATGAGAAGTAGGAAGCTTGCTTCATTAAAACTTAAAAAACCCCCCTATTGAATGAATTGTCAGAAACTTTACAGAAAACTAGTGTAAAGTTAGCATGTTAGTTTGGAGTTCAGAATTCTGTCAAGTTTATACACATTTCTAGTGCACATTTCCTCATGTACTTTTACATTAGTGGAGCTTTAAAAAAACTTTAAACCCATTTTTTTGTTTATTTGGAGTTTTTTCAGTATTTTGCTTCCTTGGTGTGGGTTTTTTTTTTTAGTGCTTCAGTGGAATTGGCAATAATTTAATTAAAAATGATCGTCTGAAAAAGGATAGCCTTAATGAGCTAAAAGATCCTGTTATATTTATAAAGTATAGAAATACTATCCTGCTATTATAAACTGATAGTTTAAGTGCTTTGGAATAGCCAATTGTGCTGTAAAGTTCAGAAAATACTTGATCTGTGCTGTTAGCATGGATTACACTATTATGTATCTCTAAATTGTTTTAGGGATTATACTCCTTCTAAAAGCATGGATTATGTTTCTGCATTGAGATCACTTCATGGCACGCAGTGTTCTGTGTTCTAATATTTCCCCTTTATGTGTATCAAAGTGGGGGCTGCCAGTGACAAGATCACCAGGCAGAATTCTGCACCACATCTCACAGGAGCAGGTGGACAGTTTGAACAAGCTCAATATTTGATTTTTGAGAACTGTTCATCCTGAGGGTTCCCAGTATACTAAACACCTGGAAATTCTGTACATAATGTAAAGAATATGAATTGTACTCTAAAATGCAATGTGGCTGCTGTTGCTTTGTCCACATTTCTCTAAGTTTGCTCTTCAATTAAACAAGCTTTTCTTGGTCAAATCTTGCAGCCTTGCATGTGCCTGACACTATTTAACAACCTGTCTGCAGGTACCAGCTATTTTTGATAATGTGCCAGAGATGCTTGAAAATCTTTTTAAAATTCTCTTGGCTTCAGTAGGCACAATTCTTGTAAATGTAGTGAAATTACAAAATTGAAGGAGAGTCATGTTTCCCTGTGTTTAACATGCTTTAGCTACAAGTTTTTCCTTTTAACTGTATGCACACAAAAAGGAGTTGCTGAAGTTACAGTTAAGCACAGAAATAGATACCCTTTTCCTCTGGCAGCTGCCTTGGTGTTGCTTAATAAAACTGAGAGCCTCCATGGAGCATTTCGAGTAGGAGTAACTGAGGATTCTTGTATGTATTGTGAAAGGAGATTGCATGTGGCTCCTGCCATGGTCTGAGATTGTGGAAGCAGGGAATAGCAGGTGCAATCCTCAAGGAAGGGCAAGTAATGCTTTGGGATGGACCCAAAGCCACCACAGTAGTAGTTCATAACACATTAGCACTCCTAAATAAGGATAAATGCTGATTATTAGTCATTTTTCTCCTCTGTTTGATATATAGAATCAACAGCAAAGAAGGGAAGCAAATATTGAAAATAGCAATAACACTGATAAAGAATCTCAAATTCAGACTAATGGTAAAATGTTCTGTGTATTTTCAGAGTCCTGGAGTGTTTACTCACCACAGAGGAAAAATTAGAAGTTTGATTCAACATCTCAATTGGGAGTGTTAAATCTAATCTGTGATAAATACTTCTGTGGTAAACTTATCTGCAAACACAGAAAGACTGGAATTATTAGATTTATCCCAATATGTCCTAGACCAGACAACCCTCTGGAGGCTCCTAATAGGAGACTGTAATGTGATTGTTGGTTGCATTAAGGAAAACCCCGTTATACAGCTCGAGGCATGTTGCTGCATATCTGTTCTGAATTTTCCCTCTTTTTAAACATAGGGATAAATATTTATTTAAGGTCATTATGAAGCTTCATGCTAGTTTTTTTGATGGTTACAGAGGTGGTGGTATAATCCTCATGACTTATATGTACAAGGAATGCTCTTTCAATTAAGGTTTATTATCTCTGTGGAGTTAATTAACTTTGTAGGTCGTAGGAGCATTGTTTTTATTAGAGAAATACAAGCAATGCTTGTGAGTGAGAAATAAAGATGTTCTGGAGAATATAAGGCATGTCTTATGGATTTTCCTTATCAGTAATCCTGCTGTTCTCACTACAGCTACCCTTTGCTATGGGCAGTACTAACCAGTGGCAGAGGTCTTACAGAGCATTTTCAAGTCTAAGACTGCACTTTCTTTTCTCCTCTCTGTTTTCAATGGTGATTTACTGTTTTAAGGAAAGAACAGTGCATGTTTCCCTTTTGATGTTGGCAGCCCATCAAAGCAAGTCCTTTATTTTATTCAGAAGGTTATCTGTCTGATGCAGTGTTGTAAAGACATTTCTGGAGCTTTCCTGAAATGCTGTGATCCTGCCATAAGCAGACTTCCTTACTCTCACCTAGAGAAGTGTATTTTATCTAAAATGAACTAAAATAAACTGAAGATGTCTAATCAACAGCATAGTCACTTGTTTCCAACAATAGAAAACTGTGAGTGGTGCTACACTGAATTACAGAAATACCTGTTACATGAAAGTGAGGTCAGTATGTATTTTGTCATCTTCAGAGAAGTCTTGAGAGTTAAGTTAAAGTATGTTTAGCTTTGGGTGTTTGGGTCTTTGTCATCACACACAGACTTTCTATTTGGGCAGATGCCACATGTGGTGTTGGACTTTTGGATGTGTTGTGGAGTTTTGCAGTGGGCAAGTGAAGGACCTTTCACTGTTGGTTTTCTGTTTTGGAATAGGGAATCTGTGGAGACATTTCTGGACGTGAAGTCCAGGTTTCTAATATTGGATATTGAACACAATTGCCAGTGCTGACGTTTATTCAGTCTTCTCTGAAAGTACCAGCTTTCTCTGGGAAAGAAAGAAAATTTGGTCTCTGTCTTCCAGAAGTCTTACTAAAATAGATTTGTGGTTTTTTGTAAGCAAAAAGAGCAGGTGAAGATAATAGTTACTCTGTTCTAGGGAAAGTCTTTGTCAGGAAAATCTCTCAAGTTCGGTATTTCTTGAGTTTTGATTCTTAAAAATTCAGGGTAATGAAATATGTTGGCTTCATGTATGAAGTTGTAAGATTCTAAAGTAATCTGTTTTGAAGAATAATGAATTAATGAGATATCTTCTTGTCAGAGAGATTGTACTGTTTTTCCCCTCCAAAATTTTATCAGCTACAGTTGGGGAAAATTATGTAGATCTCAAAAATGTCCAGGAAATTTAAGCTGAGTCAGAAAAGTAATGTACTATTCATTGTCTGCAGCAAAGCCTCTCATGGGAGCATGTAGTAGCAACTGTATTTTGATTTCTGGTGGGAAGCTGATCTGTAAAATATTGTAGCTCACTGCTGCTTGGACAGCCAAAGGTTCAGCACTGCTCCATCAAGGAGATTCCTGCCTCTTGCCCATGCTGTGGTCAGAGAGGTCTGTGAGGAGCAGACCCCTGCAGTTTGGTTTGTGATTAATGCACGACTTGCCATGAGTGAGGACTGGGGCCGTGTGGACAGAAGAACAACAGCAATTTCTCTATGCAAAATTCATTGGCTCTGGTTTATGGGCAAGATGTTTCTCAGGTCTAGAACTGAAGGCATGTTAGTGCAAAAAATGGCTGAGCTAAGCCAGGTAAGTTTAGATGACACATCTTGGGTGGCAGATGTTTGACTCTTCCTGCAGTTTTGCCTTTCCCAGGAAAGGAATATCTTCCCTTCATCACAGTTCAGCATGCCCAGGACGTGGTTGTGTGAAAACCAGGCAGTGTAACTTTTCTCAGCAGTTGCACTGAGTGTCCATTTTTACCACTTGTGGTAGTTTTGGGAAGCAATCACACTATTTGTGAGGATTGTAGCATGATTTTTGTAGCATGATTTGATGGTGATGGCACAGGAGAACTGAGTTTCAAACTAATTTTGGCTGTGTTTTTGTGATGGTCTTGGTTGTACTATGCAGGTAAACACAACAATTACTTTGGAGAATGGTCTTGTGATGTGCTTTGTGGAATTGCCAATACCTTGTGAGTCCCATTGTTGAAAGTGTCGATTTCAGATAGACGGGTATGGTATTTTCACCTGGTATTTTGAGAAATCTTCATATGAGCTTTTCTGTACACAGATTTTACTCTTCCTAATTGTGTCATCAAGAGTACCATCAAAAGAGCTGTGAGCACCTGGCTAAGCTAAATACAAGGATTCACAGTGCTTTAGCCTTTCCTCTTGTGCTATGCTGTTTATCTTGTTTCTGTGGCATATGGAGTGGGAGTTGAAAAAAACAGTGAATCCTTTAAATAATAACTGTGGGTGGAGTTTGACTACATTCACTGTGGATCTCTACCAGAAGCAATGGGTTTTTAATTTTTTCTTTATTATTTTACACAAATACTTTCATTGTCCAACAGTTATTAACCTCTATTCAGAAAACAATGACCTGTTCTAGTTCAAGCTGCAGATGGCAGACGCTCAAGTCATGTTAGGATAAAACTTAATTTTCTCAGTCTTCGTTCAGTTACAGACAAGCACTAAAATTTCACTGGGAGAGGTGTGCTGACTTAAAAGTGTGCTGTTCTCTAGCTCCAAATTACTGCCATGAATATTTATATTTTTCAAAATCTGTGTTTTTATACATTGGATTTTAAGACTTACTGCATTTTCTTCCTGGCCTATAAAGAAACCAGTAGAGAGCATATCTTTATGGAATTAATCGCCAGAAAAATAAGATTCTCAGTCTCTGTCCTTAGGGAAAGGAAGAATCTGAAATTTTCCTTACTGTTGAAAATAAATTATTAGCAGGTTGGTGTTTTCAGGGTATATATTCCGTTCCCTGAAACATTCCCACAATGTGCTTTTGATAATGTGTGTTTGTAGTTACCACTATTCCATGACAGCTGCTTGCACTGACTCACTAGGACTGTGGAAAGCTGTAGAAGCACTTGTTGATGTAATAATGTGGTTTTAGTCAAAGATTTCTTTTTTAAAATTAAATTTATACTTGCAAGAAACTTGGGGTTGTTCAACCTGGAGAAGGCTCCAGAGAGACCTTTCTGTACTTTTTTCAGTACTCAAAGGGGGCCTGTAAGAAAGGTGGGGAAAAACACTCTGAGATAGGAGAAGGGGTGATGGTTTTAAATTAAAAATTTGTAGATTTCAAACAGATGTATGGTAGAATTTTTCTACAAGGGTGGTGAGGCTCTGGAACAGGTTGCCCAGAGGAGCTGGAAGTGTTCAAGGCCAGGTTGGATGAGGCTCTGAGCAACCTGGCCTGGTTAAAGAGGTTGCTGCTCCTTGCAGGGGTGTTGGACTAAATGATAGAATCATAGGCATGGAACAGAAAGGACCTTAGAGATGTATGTCCAGAGGTAAAAGTGTACAAAATATCAAGTGAGCAAAAAATAGCAATGGTCTTGGATGTGTTAAGGATGGCAAAAATGAGAATGAAGGGTGAATGTGGATCTTGAATCACTTGTTGAATGAGATTTTAATCATCATCCAGCTACCAGTGTGAATTTGGGGATTTGCTGACCTGTAAGGTTTTAACACATTTGAGACAATGCTGTGTATGCTGAATTTCATAGTTGGAGAGGAAATAGAATAGTAAAACAACTCTCTGAATTACAGAAATACTAGATTTTCAAGATTGATTGCCATCTTCTTGCCTAATCTGTGACATATAAATAAGAAATTGTGCACATATAAGCAGAAATTAACTTACAATGTAAATTGGATTCTCTAGAGGGGCTATGGTGATGGTCATAACTCCATTATCACTTTGCAGCCACTGACCATGTGAATTTATTATGGTGGTCTTAATCCTTCTGTCATTGATTTTGAAAAGCCAAGGAGTGTTGCAGCAACCTGCTTCAAAAGATATTCAAAGAGGAGCATTTTGTAGAAGGAAAGTGTAATGTTGTTAATATTTTGTTTTCCAAAAATGAAAAAATGTCAGTTTCTCTGAAGTTGCTGCTGGCAGCTTTAGGAGCATTTTTTCGTCCGATCGAGATAATTTCTATAATCATAACCACATTTTCTGCTCTTCTCATTTGTATCTTAAAATTAGCACTTTAAAGAAATCTAAGTGCTGCTCTAATTTTTGCCGTTGGGTGGAAGTTGTCCTCATTAGTGTCTTACAGTAATACTGACAGTGCCCACTGACTTCTAGACATCTGATTCAGATTTGTTTCACTTCATTATCAGCATCTAATCTAGATTTATTTATGCTCATTTAATCAGAAGATTAAAGGGGGTGTTCTTGAAGTGCAATTTCACATGTAACCTGCAAGAAGACTCTTTCATTGAGGCTACACTAAAAAAAAAAAAGGTATAGCCTCAGGAGAGACAAGCAAAATTCCAAATTCAAGTGTCTAGAATTTGTATCCTAATGCCCTCACGTCTTTTCTGTCATACATCTCCCCAGTGAGTTTCTGTTTTGTTTTGGTCTTTTTAACTATTGTATTTCTTACCAAGGGAGCAAGGATTAAGTCTTTTTTGGAAAATGTATTTGTTTATGCTGATAAGCACAGATGAGAAGTGATTAACATTATTACTGTGTCTGTATTGACAAGTATATCAGCACACAATCCCTTCACTTTGCTGTTATACATTGAAAAACAGTGCAAAAACCTCTTGAAATTTTGGAGATTCAAAGCTTTGAAAGCATTGAAAGTTTATGTAGGAAGAGGAAGCATTTTATGGTAACTTTTTTTCAGTGCTGTGGCTTTTGAAGCAAGTTGTTAATATCTTATTAGAAGAGTTATTTATTCCCCTGACTGTCTTTTAGTGAGCAATACAAACACTTGAACAGATTAGCAGTTCTTTGGAAGTAGTAATATTCAGCAGAATGTAATTTTAGAAGTGTAAAGGTAATAACTTTTTAATGCTGTTTTGAGTGGTTTCATTCAGGATTTTGGCTAATTCTTGTATTCATTGATTTGAAAAATTAAATATTTGTCAAGAACTTCCCAACTAAAACTTCCCCCTACTTAAAAAACAAACCCAATTATTTCTGGCAAGCTGCTTTTTCCTGCAAAGGAAACCTGACCTTTATGCAGCAGGTTGCAGCATTTCTGGAAGTCCATCAGGTTCTGCCTGGTGTCACCAGCACAACTCTGTAAACACAGTTATTCCCTGTAACTTCTAGTTCCTGCTCTCAGGCTGAAATATTTTTTACTTCATGAAGTATTAAAAAATGTGAAGTGGAAATTGCATGCTGTTTTTAAGAAAACAGCCCGAAATGTCAGTTCTTTGTCAGACAAAACCAAATTATTTTTGTCAGCAGTCCCAATTTTGTTTTTAGAGTGTTGGCAAGACAAATATAAGCCCTTTTGGCACCTAGAGGGTGTTAACCCTGTGCATGAGAGCCTGGGTGACGCTGAATGCCATTTGTCCATCAGTGAGCCAGGGGAGTGTCTGGCTCACACAGGGGATGGTGAGACACATCCTGCCCGGGCTGCAAACAATCAGCAGCGACAGGAAGCTGCTCTGCACCAGCTTTGAAGGACTGAGCTTGTTTGAAAGCCGAGGGTGAAGCAGTCTGGCTGGGGGATTGTCTCAGCTCGGCTTGCACATCTGGGAAGCAGGTTTGTGTTGCATAACGTCCTTGCCAAACTGGTAGGAGCTGGGTGTGTCCACATCTAACTTTATCTCTTGAGAAAGCCAAGCTTTTATTTTGCAAGTGACATGCTTTATTTGTGAAGGTTTTCAGTCCATTTGGTTGTTCATTGTTTTTTGTTGATTTGTTTTGGATTTTTTTTTCCAGGAGGGCCAAACATATGGGCCATCACCTCTGAAGAGCGGGCCAAGCACGACAAGCAGTTTGATAGCCTTAAACCCACTGGAGGTTACATTACAGGTTGGTCTGAGGCTCTGCATTACACATTAACTTCTGTGTACACATACCTATCTCTGTAGAACAGTTCAAGAACTGCATCCTATTTCTAGCCCTTTGTTGTGTGACTAATAACCGTATTCTTCAGGCAAACTGCCACAGGTTATTAGTAAACTTAACAAGCTTTCCTCTGAAGTTTGGCACAGGAATGCTGTTCTGTTTAACCCTGTCACTTCTGCAGCCACCATCTGTGTGTGGCCATTCTGCCTAGTTTCAGAAACCAGAGAATATCAGGCAAAATCCATGCTCACATGGGAAGCTGCCAGGGAGCGCTTACAGTAGGTGTTGTGGCAAGTGACACCAGACACAGCAGACGTGTCTCCTCAGTCTGAGGAGAGAATGCTGTGTTGTTAGATATTTTTGTTTGGAGAGAGGAGGCAGGGGAGGGATGCTGACAGCTTGTGCTTGTTAGCAACTGCTTGAAATTTGGGCTGTTGGGCCTTCAGCAGGGACTGGATGGGCTAATGGCATTTTGCAGAGGTCTGCTGTCAGTTCCAGTTGCATTCAGCTGCATCTCCTCTGAAGCATTGGGTCACATTGTTATGCACCTCAGAATTTGCAGGTTTTAAATTTAAAATCTGCTTTTGATATCAAGAACGACTCAATTTCATTGGCAAAGATGTCTTAATTTAAGAATGCCCATTCTTTCTGGGTGGGTGGGCAATGAAGACCAGCCCTGACAGCTTCTACCTGCCCAGCTATCCAGTAATGCCCTATCTAGTTGCTCCACTGGCCCTGCTTTTCCTCTTTTGGGGCTGGAAAGGACTGAGGAGAGAGTGGAAAGTTGTCTATTTGGAACATGCACATCTTCTGGCTAAGTGGCACATAACTCCTGCTTTGGCCAAACAGCACTGTGAGGTTGGTGTTTACCTTTGGCTGTAAACTGTGCAGTCCCAGGGACTACCCTTAGGCCACAGCTGGGCTCTTACCTTCATCTACGTCTGCTGGCTTTGTTATTTATTTGGCAAATGCTTGAAATAAAAGGTTGTGTATGAATATGAGAGAGCTGAAAGAGTAACCTGAAGTCTTAGCTTTAAGCATCTGCAATTCACTCAGATGTAGGCATAAACACCACTGTCCCTGTTTTGTCTATGTACCAACTGATGTGGAACTTGGTATGGGATTGCACAACAGTTCCCATTCCCTTCCTGCAATACTGAAATCGATCGTGGGTGTTCTCTGACAGAAAAGAATATTATTTAGAACATGGTGTTTCTCTAGAGACACAATACTGGCTCAAGTTAGATGGGATAGAGGAGAAAAGAAACCATTCTGATCCTTTCCTGCTTGAGTACTTGAGGCAGGATTAAACTTTCAGTCATTCTTTAATTCATGCATCTTTTAAGATGTTGGCAGCCGTTGATTTGTGACCTGTTAAAGCTCCTACAGCTATCTGAAATCACTTCTCAGAGCAAAGATTGGGAATTATGGAATACATGGGTGTCTGATAATCACTGTTGTCACCAGTGTTAAAAGCTGGAAAAAAAGCCTTGGAAGGCTTGACATCCAGCATGGGGATTTCTTTCAAAACTTGATCCCCCAAGAGGCTGCTGAGCTCTTCAAAAATACATCTCTGGTATAAAAGTCTGTGTTATTTTCCTTATTTATCACAGGTGATCAAGCACGTACCTTCTTTTTGCAATCAGGCCTGCCATCTTCAATCCTTGCTCAAATATGGTAAGGTATTCTTTATTTGTTTTTTCTAAGATAGGAGATACACAGCATTCAAATGCTACCTTTGCTGTGTTGTGTTGTTTTACAGAGGCTTTCAGCAGTCGAGGTAGAAAGTGTTGTCTGAACCATGAAGAGGAAGGTTTCAGCCCATATGTGTACCAACAATAATTAACACTCAGTAATTTTTACATCTTTCTTATGGTGTTATTTCGAATTGGATCATGCTGAAAGCAGTGTTTTAAAATTGTATTAAGGGCTTGAAGTACATGTAAAGTAGAAGACAAGAAAAAATCTAAAGCCACAAAAAAAATTAGTAGAAGGACAGTTACGATACATGAGAAACCAAGCAATGCTGTAATACAGGAACTGGAAAAAGTGCAGTTCCTTGCAGCATGTGTGTGGTGAGTGCAACACTCCAAACATTTTCTTCTCTGTAACCCCTCAGTTCTCACTAGAGTCCTGTGCTCAGTTTGGGGTACTTGGCTTGTTACCAAGACATTGGTGTGCTGAAGGACACACACTTGAGGAATCATAACAATTAAGAACAACTTTAAGAAAAAGTGTTAAACAAAATAATTAAATGCAAGTTAGTTTTAACTTCAGACACATAGAATCACAGAATTGTTAAGATTAGAAAAGTATTCATGGATCATTAAGTCCAACCAGCATCACCACTATGTTCACCATTAAACCAGACACCTCAGTGCCTAGAAAAGAGGGGCAAGTAAATTTTTTTGTGGGGCCTTGGGGTTTTGTACTGAGCAGTAGCAGAACCAAAGGAAAAATGAGGCTTAACATTAGTCTGTTTTGGTTTTTTTTTCTCCTAATTTTATTTACATTCTTGTGCTCGGTCCTTGCATGTTTAAATGATAATAAAACTTTGTATTATCCATCTGACCATAAATTTTGAGGTTATGTATGCACTGTTGCATATATTTCCTGTTATATTTATTTAGAGAACTGTCAGAAGGAAGACAGTGTGGATATCAGGCTTAGAAAACCTCATCACTGTGAGGTTAATTCACCACTGTGAATTAATGAAGTTTTCATAGCAGTGTATAGTGCCTTTAGGAGGTTTCTGCATACTCCTGCATCCTGTTCCAGATTCTTACATTAATTCCTTACCTTACCAAAGATTAATTTAAAATAATTATTCTGGCTGGGAGCATAAAGAAAAGCATAGCAGAGGCAACAAGTATATCCACTGGGCAGGAGACTTGTGTTTTCCCAAATGTTTTCCTGCTTTCTTGGGAATTATGTGTTAAATATATAGCAACCTCAAAACTGAACTCTGCAGAAGTGGATATTGAAGCTTCTCAAAAGTATGAATTTTATCAAAAGTAGAAAATTTACTTTGCAAGAAGTTTCTTGTTTTCCTGTGCAGAAACAGTGAATACATCTAGTAGGAAAGCCTGTCACTGATCAAAAATGTTGTATTTCTGTTTCTCCTCTTACTTTATTTTGTTTTAAGGACACTCTCGGACCTGAACAAGGATGGAAAAATGGATCAGCTGGAGTTCTCTATAGCCATGAAACTCATCAAGCTGAAATTGCAAGGACAGCACTTGCCTTCAGTTCTCCCTCCTGTCATGAAACAAACTCCAGTGTTTTCACCACTAATGTCAGCTCGCTTTGGTACTTATGAATATATAATTACTTAGTGTTCAGAGGTAAAAAAGCCACAGTTAATTGCAGCCAAATAAAAGCATTAATCTGACCATGAAAGTTTAGTAAATCAGTGTGAAACAAGAAAAAAGGATATTCTGATTTAGGAAATTGACCGGGTCACTTGATATTTTTGATAAGTTGATTCTTTGAAGACTTTGATAAAGAAAAACATGTATTCAATTTTGGCAAGAGGGCCACTCACATCTGCCATCTAGCTTTCAGGCTCTCATTTCGTACTGGTGGTCTTTTTTTGTCTCCCTCCTACTCAGTCACTTATTTATGCTTTGAGGTTTTAAAGTTAAATTTAGTCAAATATCAGAGTTTTGGTAGAATAGGTGTTTTACATATTTTTTCAAAGTGAATCAGATTGTCTGTTTTGGTTATATGATTAACTGAATAGAATTACTTTGACATTTTTTTGTGATGGTGTTTGGTGATTCAGTGCATGCTTATTATTGTGTTGTTTTATAGCACAAAATGTCCACAATGACTTGAGCTGGATTACAAAATACGTGCATGCTTCTATGCTAAAATTAAATGTATGCATATATTAATTACATACATGATTTAAAATGTCTGCCCATCACCAAATCACGTGTGTTGGAGTACAAGGGCATGCATTTACAGGGAGCTGTGGTTGGCATACAGTTACCTCTATAACTTTCCATCATCTCACCAGCACTGTTGTCTTCCACAAGGTGCAGCCAGTAATTCAAGTGCCCTAATTTGCCTCAGGCAGCTGCCTCTAGAAACCCTTTGCTAAGCATGGGTCCCTAATAAGGACTTTTCACCCCTGTGGATTCTTCCAAGGCTGATACTTGGAAGAGACTTAGTTCAGAAACAGCAGCAGCTTTTCCCTGTGGAGGATTATCACAGCTTTTGAGGTTGTAATTCTCTCTCAGGGCCCAGAATTGTTGAAGAAGTAGGTATAGCTGCAATTATAGAAAACCAGATCTTGCTCTGTTGTGAAAATAGTAGCTAAATCTACCTTGAGAATGAATCTGCTTGTCAAGATTGTTCTTTTTAATTCTTATTCTTCAATGTATTTTCCCCTGTGAGCTGTCTTGCCCAGATTTAGAGAAAAAGTAAATATTGTTCATAAGCATCTATTTTAACTCATTATATTCCAGACACCAGTTGCTTTGTGTAATTTCTGCCTCACATAAGGGACACAATTTCTTGCTGAAGCCTCTGCAATTCTAAACATGAATTATTGGATTTTGCTCTAGGAATGGGTAGTATGCCAAATCTGTCCATGCCAACGTCCATGTCTGCGATCACACCATTAGCTCCCATGTCTCTGACCTCCATGACTTCCATTCCTCCTTTGGTTATCTCTGCTCCCCTGGTGCCTTCTGTCAGTACTTCCTCGTTGCCAAATGGAACATCCAGCCTTCTGCAGCCTTTGTCTGTACCTTTCTCCTCAAGTAAGTATAGCACAGTCCAGTACTTGCTTTCAGAATTGTGAATCTTATCTTCCCTAGGGCTGATTTCAGACAGGAGTGCTAAAACATGCATGAGAGTTAAAAAAAAACCACCAACAACAAAAAACCTCCCCAAAAAACCCCAACAGAAAACCCTACAAATGTTTTTTCTCTGCAGTTCACATGTGTTAATTCTGTTCTAACTAGTTAATCATAACAAGACACTGATTAGCTTTTCTTACTTCAATCAAAGAGAATGTTGATTATGAAGCATTATCTTATACCCAACTGCTTTAGAGTTCTGGGGTTAATTTTTTGTTTCTTCTTGTTCCAGCGCTGCCTCATACTGGTTCTTTAGGCCCCATGGCAGGAGGATTTGGTGGTTCCAGTATGCAGAAGGCACAGTCATTAATTGATTTAGGATCTAGCAGGTATGGAAGTTAAGTTTAAAATTGTTGTGCCTTACACTTAAGTAGTATATCTTCCAAAACACATGGAGCATTTCTGTTCCCAAACTGCATTTGTTAAAAACTGGTCTATCTAATATGACCTATCAAGTCTGAAAATAGATTTTGTTTTACTATGCACAATAAGTAATATTTTCAGTAAATTGACAAAATATCCAAAGTAGGTGTGGAGGTCAGATGAGCAGTGCCAAAAAGAAGGGAATGTACCTTATTAGTAAATAGATACAAAGCTTACTAAGTGGTTATAAAAGCAATGCTTATGCATTATGTGCTCATTCATTATAGAGGGCACCATGTAATCAGCAGGCATGTAAGAATAGGATTTGTTATCAATATTTATGTGTGAGTTTGTTTTATGAATAATAGAAGATTATGAATCTTTATATTCAGCTGCTCTGGTTCACTGATTTTAGAGCTTTGCTATGAACTAAAGTGAGGGGCTGGGCTTATCTATCCAATTGGGTGTCCAGGGGTATCTCCCAAAAGATGGTCCTGAGGGCACCTCTGCCCCAGCTCAGTTCCATAATTAACTCAGAGACTCTTTCACCTCCCTGCTGCCTGTTCAGGGCATGTGGGGTGCATGATCTGGGCTTCTCACACACTGATGTTAGCAGATGTCCTGTAAGGTGACTGTAGGCATGGCTTGTGCCTGGAATCATCTTTTTTTTCGTTGGTTGTTTTTTTTTTTTTAATTGGAAAGCTTTCTGTTGCTGGTGCTATACAAAGGAGCCCTTCTCCAGTGCTATTGTTGGCAGCATTTTTGCCATCATGTTGTCTCATTGCATGCAGGGGATGTCAATCCAGCATTGTGCTGGAGAGGCTTTATTTCTATCAGCATTCTGTATTGCCTTGGATAGCACTTCAAATAGTTCTGGGTTTTTTACTTGACAGAGCAGGGGTTTACCTTAAACAAGGCAGGCTGGATTCAGTTTTCTTGAGTTTGTCTGATGTCTGGAGATGGGACACTAAAAATTCTGGGAGTTTGATGCAAGTTATATGGGTTATATCTAAACCCTACATCAACACTATTCTGCAGAAACTGACTGAGTTGGAAAAGCTCCACTCAGCGTGTCATTGTCACAAACAGAAAGAAGAGGTAGAGCTGGAATATGGTGATTAAAATAGCTTTAGAAGGTGCTTTTGGTTATGAGTTCATCAGATCCATTTTTATTCTCATGGTTATTCATTTACATGCCTCTTAAAGTTACTTAAACAATGATCCAACACCCTTGTGATAGTGGAGGTGTTTTCCTGTGGTTTCCTATACTGTTATTTTGCAGTGATAGAAGGATCAATTATGTGCATTAGTGCCTGTGATACCAAATGAAAAGGATTTTCAATTCAACATTTTCCCTTCAACAAATATATCCCTACTTCTACTGTAAAATTCCATATTTGTGATGACATTATTTATAGCAAGTTAGCAGAGGTAAAACTTCCATGAAGTTTTTTCATGTAACTGGAAGATGCTATGTGTCTTCTGTTCCAATGCCTCTTTATTAAGCCAAATGATTTAGAGTTATTTCGTTATCTCTTTTTCTCTTTTGGTTTTCTTTTAATATTTGGTTGGTTGGTTTGGCTTTTTTTTTTTTTTTTTTGCTTTGTTTTTGTTCTGTTTTGTTTTGAAATTATATTGCAGTTCAAATTCTTCCTCTAGTGCATCATTAGCTGGGAATTCACCAAAGATTACATCCTCAGACTGGGCAGTTCCTCAGGCCTCCAGATTAAAATACAGACAGAAATTTAACAGTCTTGATAAAAGTATGAGTGGATATTTATCAGGTGAGTATGACTTTTGATATGAACTGTGAAAACCAGAATGTTTCCTGCCTCTGAACATCATAGGCTGAGGGATGGAATCCCAGCTTGGGATTTGATTTGCATGTGAAATAAAAGCTGAAATGTTGGTGCTCAGACCTGTGCAGGAGAGAGTGGGTTTCAGCCAGCCAAGAAATGGAAATAACCATCAGTTCATTGGCTTGGGTTTTGTGTTAGACCTGGAGGAGCCAAATACACTGGGGGAGCTACAGCAGCTGTTGCAGGGAAAAGGAGAAGCCTGGAGTGGTGGGATCTGAGTAGAGGAGCCTGAGACTCACAAGGCTGTGGAGTTCAGCTCTGTAAAGTCAGCAGGCATTTTTCAAGCATCACTCTTTGGACTGAGACTCTTTCTTGTGAAAATGGGGGACACTGACCATCATTTTTGTGCCTTGTGCTCCTGTATCAGTCAGTGCTCAGATACTTGGGCTTTATCTTCTGAAAGAAAGCAGCTTGGGAAAGACACTGCAGAACTGCAGCCATTGCTTGAATTTTTCCAAAGTAATTTAAGAGAATCCTTGTTGGTTTCCAGTGACATCTGTGCTGGGCCACAGCATTGTGGTGGCTTCAAAAGACTTCACACAAAGTTAATACAAGAGGAGAGTTTTATGAAAGTTCTTATAAAATGGAATTCCTCAGTGTAATGCAGCGAGCACTGGCCAAGCACTCAGTAGGTGTAAAGTCAGTGTGTGTGTCTTGTGTGTTTTAGTTAGATTTCCCATTTTGAATAAGCACTCTGCCTCAGTTCCCTTGCCTACAAAAGAGGACAATTCTTTCTTTAAGGAAAGATTCTCAATGCTTTTTAACTTCTTCAGTGGATTTTGGGCTGAAGGTTTCTTTGACCTGCCTAGAAATGTATCTGATTCTTTGCTACCAAGGAAAACTTTCCAGGTGATAGCTTAAGGTTTAGGGAAACAGTCAGCTGTGCTTTTGTGACAGCTGTGGGGATTACCATAAATACCCATTTTTCAAGTTGACTTTTTTGTTAGGTGCTCTGAGGGAAAAAGATACACAAGAATACTTACACCTTCATTGTGTTCAGGTTATAATGCCTGTTGTTAAGCTTGGAAGTAAAGCCAACTGATGAAAATGGATTAAATTAATATTAAAAATAAACATGCCCCAGTTCGTGACCCGTTTTTTTGCCTCATATGAATCTTTGAATGAAGTGTTTATTTTAATAAAAATCTTTTACACTTTCACTAAGGATTTCAAGCAAGGAATGCCCTTCTGCAATCAAATCTTTCACAGACTCAGCTGGCTACTATTTGGTGAGTTCAGTTACTGATTCAATGTCTTTATGAAGTTAAGAGAGGAAATGTACTTTATTAAATAAGAAATGATGAAGAGACGCTACAGATCTAAAATCAGAAACTGAGCTGCTAAAACAAACTTGTTAAGTAGTTTGCTAACAAACTTAGTTTGTTCACTAGTTACATTTCTGAAAGACACCTTGAGATAATTCATGTTTTCATTCTTTGTGTGTGTTTGTTAAACTCTATATAATAGAAGAGATGCTAACTTCAGTTTCTGATCCAGGGCTTGTTCCTTTCAAAAGTAGGATTCTGAAATCTAGGTTGTTAGTTTTAAAGTGTGGAAGAAGGTTCAAAATTAAGTAACCCTTCAGCTTTTTTTCAGTTTTAATGCAGTTTCCATCAAGATATTTGCATATTACACGTTTGTTAAGACTTGCCTTTATTGTGCTGATGAAAGTGCTGAGAGTTGTCTGAAGGCTTGAATGATCTGCTCTGCTAGACATGGCAGTTCAGGTTACACCTTCAGACATAACTCAGATGTTATACATGAAATTTAGTGGCCCAGCAGAATTCACAACAACTTTACATCTCCTCTTGAGTCCCCTTTCTTCTTCCCCTGTCCCAGGACAGTCATTTGTGTCTTTAGCAGTAGCAAAGCTCAGCTTATTTGGTTTTGTGCTGTGAAGATAAACATGGAGTGTGGGGATGTATTGCTCCTCGCTGGAGTCTGGGGGAATAAATCCGGTGTGCAGTGGCTCTTTCCCTTCTGGGTATGTATCCTGAAGGTATCAGTAGCCAGTGCAGGGAGCTCAGTGTTCCCCTCTAGAGAGAAATAACAGCCCAAATTTCAGTTTTGCCCTAAGAAATTACCAATGTTTCTACTGAGTGCTTGTTAATGGTAATGACTGAAATAATGGTGCTGTTACGTGTGAATAGTGCTGTTATGTGAACATAACATAATCTCCTGCTTTTGTTTTTCACTGTGTGAAAAACAGTGCGTGTGATGGAGTTTTTTGGTGTTTGTTTTGTTGTTTCCTTTTTGGTTTTTGTATGGTTTTTTTAACTGCTTTTTTAATGAACTATGTTTTTACTAAACATTTCACTGTGCAGTCTAAGGACATATTTTAGCAATTCTGTCTCTGTAGTTCTTTGATAGTTCTTTGAGAGAGGCTCGTGCTTGCTTGCATTTCACTGGTTTCACACAAACACACACCCCACCAGCCCCCCAGTTTGTGGGAAACATTTTGTAAGGTAATATGATCTCCTGCTCCTTAGAGTGGGTAGGTGATCCTTTTCCTACCCACTGCGAGTTATTCTGTGTCTCATGTCTTCCCTGCACTGTTGAGGAGACACAAGGGGAAAAATAAATTCTATGCAAAGCTTTCTTTTATAGAATTTGATGTAATTTTATGTAATGTTTTCTTTGGCTTCAAAAAAATAATTGAAAAAGTAGTTTCTAGCATTTTGAGCTGGTTAAGAACATTCCTGGATTTACTTTCCAGCTCCTCTATTTGTGATGCAATAAACCAAGAGATACTTCTTACCATTTCCTGTCGATTTTTCAGTATTTTGTGGAAATGTAAGAGAATTAGGTTTGTTCAGGCTGGAGAAGAGAACATTTCAGTGAAGCTGAAAAGAAAGCTTCACCTGAAAGGAGCCTACAGGAAAGATGGCGAGAGACTACAAGGACCTGTAGAGACAGGACAAGGGGGAGTGGCTTCAAACTGAAGGAAAGCAGGTTCAGATTGGATATTAGGAAGAAATTCTTTACTGTAAGGATGCTGAGGCACTGGAACAGGCTGCACAGAAAAGCTCTGGATGCCTCATCTCTGGAAGTGTTTATGGCCGGGCTGGAAGGGGCTTGGAGCAACTTGGGACAGTGGAAGGTTTCCTTGCCCATGGCAGGGAGTTGGAACTGGATGGTCTTTAAGGTCCCTTCCAACCCAAAGCATTCCATGATTCTGTGATCTGAGTAACATATATGATTAAACCAAATAATATCTCCCTTCATCAATTATTTGTTATTAACTGCAAGTATTTTTACCAAAACATTCCACAGGAATCGTCAGTTTTAAAAATTGTTTTTCCACAGTGCCTTGTTTCAGCTGTAATTTGTGAGTCATTGTGATATTTGGTTCTAACTGGTGCTGCTGTTGAACCCCTCCAGGTCCCTGGCTGATATAGATGGAGATGGGCAGCTGAAGGCTGATGAGTTTGTGTTGGCCATGCACCTCACAGACATGGCCAAAGCTGGGCAGCCACTGCCCCTGACTCTGCCCCTTGAGCTGGTGCCACCTTCCTTCAGGTAATCACTGAGGGCAGTGAAATTTAATATATTTAACACAACTGTGCAATTTCTCTGATAATGACGGGATGGGTTTTTTTCCCCTCAAGGAGTGGAAAATATACTGAAAATATAAATGGAACTCTGCCATCTTACCAACCTGTGCAAGAGGAGGAGCCACAGAAAAAACAGCCAGGTAAAAAAACAGGGTTCATGTTCTTAATGTGTGGGGCTATTTTTGAAGGGCACTGAAGCTTTTAGAAAGTGGAAGAAATAGTCAAATCCATGGAGAGCTTCATTTCAGGATCTAGATCCCTTTTAACTTGGATGGTAGGAAGGTTGTTAAGTGGATGTAGTCAGCCTGTTACATCTAATAGAATTGAGAAGGCAGGGACTGGGGTTATTTTTAGCTGTAGGAAAGGAAAAATGTGCTGATTAATAATGTATTCTGGAAAATAAACCCTTTATGGCCAGACACTGCCATGTTACTGCAAATTTCTTTTTCATCTGAAAGTTCCTGGCATTGCTGGCCATTCTGCAAGCAGGGGTCCAGTGGAGTTCAGTTCTCTGCAAACTGGAAGCAGTTTGAACATACCAAAGATTCTGTTACTCACAATGTAACAGGGACACTGCAAGACAGGACTTGCCTCTCTTTTTGGAAGGGTGGTTGCTGGGGGCCTAAACCATTCCTTTGTGTCTCTTTTTATCCTTGTGTGCAGTAATTGAGCTTGATCCTGTTTTGGTGTCTGATAGTTTTAACTCCAGGAACTCTTAGAGGGAGCACCCTGAAAAACTAAGCTCTTTATCCATGTATTAATGTTTCCTGCACGTTGGAAAAACCTTTTTAACAGCAGACTGACTGTCTTCTCCCAATTTATATAAGCTGTTCTTTTATGTTTTCCTCTAGCATTCTTTCATCTTTCATTCTTTAGAGAGTGAGAGGCTTTCCTGTAACATTCAAGTCATTTTTGTGGTCATTTTAAACTGGAACTTTTTCTTCTTTTTATTTTTTTTCCCTAGTTGGAATATACTTAGGAAAATGTAGAGGTATTTTTGAACAGAAAAATAATACTTTAACAAATGAAAGATGCTTACATCATCCATGACTGAACAACCTGAGCTTGCCAAGAAGTATCTATCTTTAGTGGCATAACTGAGGTCCTTGTTTGAGAGCAGTGTTTTGCACAGGGCAGAAATAACGACCTTTCCTTATTTTAGTGACATTTGAGGACAAAAGGAAAGCCAACTATGAGAGGGGAAATATGGAGCTGGAAAAACGCCGACAGGTCCTGCTGGAGCAACAGCAGAGAGAGGCTGAAAGGAAGGCTCAGAAAGAACGGGAAGAACAGGAACGAAGAGAGAGGGAACGCCAGGAGCAGGAGCGGAAGAGGCAACTGGAAATGGAAAGGCAGCTGGAGAGACAACGAGAGCTGGAGAGACAAAGGGAAGAAGAAAGACGGAAAGAAATAGAAAGGCGGGAGGTTGTTCTCTTAACATTACTTTTTAATGCTCTAAGGAATGTGTGTGTGCATACGGCACACAGGGTTTGAGTGCTGGCTTTGGTGTTCTGTCTCCTGGCCTGGCTGATGTCAGGTTGTCTTGGAGAGAGAACATCATTTCTGTCTGTTATAAACGTTGCTATAGGTTAAAGATTTTCAGATATTTCATAGGACAGATGAGATTTTCTTTGGCGTATTTCTTGCATTTTTGCCAGAATTTGTATTCCAAACAAGACTCCACTGAATTCATAATTGATAAGATTTTGACAGCCAAACTTGAGACAAATTTGCTTCTACTTGGTGTCTGAGTGCATGCATCACACTTCCATATTATATGTACTTCTGTGAAATACTCAAAGGAGATTACAAGCAGTGTCTGTCAATGTGCTGTTTTATGGGCAATATTCCAAGCTGCAGGGACTTTCTGAATTATAAAGCTTTTTTCATCCAGATTCAGGAGTGTGGCACGAAGAATCTTGTAGGATCACTTCCTGCATTCTTTGATGCTGAAGTGTAGAAGAGCACTTTAGAGAAGACATGATGTTGTGTTGCTGTTGTTCTGTTTAGAAACAGAGCACATTATATTAAATCAGGATCTCTGAGTTCTGCATTTCCACTCTAGTTTAAGGTAATGTAACTTTCCCTCAGGCAGCAAAGCAGGAGCTCGAGCGCCAGCGACGACTGGAATGGGAGAGAATCCGTCGGCAAGAGCTTCTTAATCAGCGTAACAGGGAACAAGAAGAAATTGTCAAATTGACCTCCAAAAAGAAGAGCCTTAATCTTGAATTAGAAGCCCTGGTAAGACCGGAATTTTACCACATATGCTGAAATACGGTATTTTAAATTATGCAAATAGTAATACCTTCATTAATGGCCCATTAGGTGTTCCACTCTGTTTTGGATGACTGATCTAAAGCAGGTATTTTGGGTTGTTTTAGAGAACTGGTTGTGAACTAACCTGCCCACAGGCTTAGCAAAGGGATTTTTGCTATCTGTGGTGTAATCTGTCTCTGCTTTCTTTCCAGACTGACAAACATCAGCAGATCTCGGGCAGGTTGCAGGATATTCGTAGCAAAAAGCAAATGCGAAAAACAGAGCTAGAGGCTTTGGATAGGAAATATGACCAAGGAATCATGGAAGTCAAGCAATTACAGCAACAGCTTGAGGTGTGTAACTTTGTTAAGCTTATGGTTTTCTTTTACTATATTCTGTGTTTCCATAATGCTGTTTATAATGCATCCCCATAGGGAGGAATATGGAGTCAGTTGGATTGCAGTGGAGAGAGGAAATAGGCAAGACTGTCAGCATTACAGAGGCTTTTAGTTTTGTGTGTGGTGTTAAACAAATGATTATATGTACTAAAATGAACTGAGAGTTAAGTAACAGTTTTGAAAACCTCAGCTATTCTTTTGTGGACTGATAGTAGAGACTTCTCTTTAATTTTGAATTCTTCTACGGTTCCAGACTCAGATTTTTTTGAGGAATGTTGTCCTGTGTTCAGACCAAGTTAGTGTTTAGGTTGAATTATCTTGCTGCTCTTTTATCTTTTTTTTTCTCTATTTGAGTAACAAGACATTAATTATTTCTAATCAGTTGACTACCATAAATTATTCTCTGCCGTATTTTTATGTGATGCTTCTGCTTGTCAGGGAAACTTATTTTCATGTTGTTACTGTTTTATATTAGGCTTGGAGCAGTCACCTTAAATGTGACTTGTGCTAATATTTACACTTTTAGCATGTGTGGTAAATATTTTTCCAGCTGTGTTAATGGTTTGGGGTCAAAAGCTTTCAATTGTAATATTATTTCTGCTAAGAGGATAGAAGCAATTTTTTTCTTTATCCACCAATGATAACTTGCATCCCTGCTTCACTAACATGAATTGAAGCAATGTTTGAAAAGTCACTCTCTTTTATTTAATGACTCATAAACAATATTAAAAATTTGTTATGTTCTCTTCAACATCTACAGGATTATCAGAATAAACTAATCTATTTGGTTCCTGAAAAGCAGTTGTTAAATGAAAGAATAAAAAATGCTCAGCTTGAAAACACTCAGAGTAAGTGCCTGTACATGAGTTCTGTTCTTGATTGCCTTGTTGGTTTCTCATCCCTTGTAATCAAGGCTGAAGGGTACAGAGGTGTTAATAGCACCTTCACTTCTACATCTTCCCAGGTAGTGCCATTGTCTCATCTGCATTGTGTTATCTCCTTTATGTTCCAAATAAGGGACAAACAAACACATTTTGGTAAGAAAGCACAGAATTTGCTTAAAACTTTATTTATACAGACTGTACAGATATTATTACAATTTGTCCTTTTTTTGGTAAACACAAGGAAGTTCATTTATGTAAAGTTTACATTGGTCTTTACTTCAAATTACACTGGAAATCTCTAGAAAAACTTGGGATGAATTGATCTGATATTAAAAAAACCAGCTTGAAAATTTTTCTGTATGTATTGCATGGAATGCCTATGTGCCTTAGTTCAGTGTTGGGGATATTTCTTTCTCATGCTGTATATGAAAAGAAAGGTAAATCAAGGAATTTTTGTGAGGAAGGAGGTTTGGATTGTGTATATAATAGGAAAATAACGAGCAATGATTAAAAACTGGGGAAAAAAACTGAAAATAACCCAGAAACACCTGTAAAATTGCTTGTCTTTCCTTATGTAGGCACAGGAGTCAATTCAGTGCACAAGAAGTCCCAAGAAAAGGAAGAATTATGCCAAAGACTTAAGGAACAACTAGATGCCCTTGAGAAGGAAACTGCTTCTAAACTTGCTGAAATGGATGAATTTAACAGTCAGCTTAAGGTACTTGCATTATCTAAATGTCCTACACTTGTAAGCACTGTATTTTATTTCTTCATCCAGTCATAAAGATTGGTGCTGCTTTCACCAGGCTTCCGAAAAGTCTTCCCTAACTTCAGTGTCAAAAGAGAATTATCGAAAGTCTTGGGGTAAATAATACAATAAAAATGCAAACCTACTGTTAGTGTACTAAAACATGAGTCTCTTGCTAACTATTGCTTTGCATGACTTAACTATTGCTCACTCACCTTTTACCTTCTAGAACTCATTTTGATTTAGAATTAAAGTTTTTCAGGCCCTTGCACATTCTGTTCTCACAGTATGAGGTCATATTTGCTGCTATTTTTGAATTGTGTACTGAACACTTGACTTTTATTGATAGACCTGCATAGTTTCACAGTGCACTGTGCCAGGTCTGGTAGCAGATTTGGGTATGATCCTTAAAAGTAAGTGTAGGCTACTTATTTGTTAATATTCGTTAATTTGTTATAAGGTAAGAGCTGTTGATCACTGGCTCTGAATTTTTGTTTCTGAGGCAACTCTTGGCCTGCCTAAAAACTCAGGCAGCTCTCACAGGGTAGCACACATCCATTTAACTTTATTTGCCAGCTTACTCTGAGTGGCACTGATGGGAGCTTTTTCCTTTAGTAAGGATTGATTGGATTGATGCTGGGCCAGCACGAGGGCTCTGCACTCTCCAATTTTAAAAAGCCACAAAAATTTGTATACATGTAAGGAATTTATTTTCTTTTTAAAAGTGGCTTCGTGCAATGGGCATTTTGAGTTACTTGTTTATTGCATGGCTTGCTGTGTTCAGTGGCTGCATCCACAGTTCAGTCTTCCCTAAGATATGTTTTTCAAAATACAGTGCAAAGATTAATTGGCTTTTTGTCTACCTTATCTTACAGTGTGAGAATATGGATGATTCTGTTCTTCAGTGCCTTTTGTCTCTGCTAAGCTGTCTCAACAACCTCTTCCTCTTACTTAAGGTTATTTTCTAATCTTTGGCTTTTTTGTTTGTTAATTATTTCGCAATTTTTCTCTGCTTACCCTTTCTGTTTGGATGTGCAACTTCTATTAAATACATTTTCCCAAAATAAAATAAATAGGCTGTTTTTCTTTCTGCTAGCTTTTACATCCTCTTAAAGACTTAACATCCTTACCTGCTTAGAAATCCAAGCTGCAGAATACTGAGAGCAAAATACTGACTTTTAATTTCTTAATGGACTGTTCTCTAAGTTGTTTCACCCAAACATTTTTCTTGTTAGTTAAGGTAACATGAACCAAAAAAGTAGTCTCAGATGGAAACAGTGTCTTCTCCCACTTTTCCATCTCTTGCTCTGTACCTGGATCCATCCATCCTAAGCTGTGAGTCAGGTGTTTGAGTTCTTGTCCAAGTTTAAAAGTCTAGAACAAGCATCAGAGTGCAGAATACAGTATGGCTGTCAAACCTCCAGATTAACCCAGTACTAAACTTACTTGCTGTCTTTCAACACTACTTTTATCTGCTGAGGTCAGAAATACTTTATACTTTTAGAATAATTTATGAGGAAATAAAACAACAGAATTGCCTAAACGAGCTTTTCGTTTCACTTTGCATGAGGGTTTTTCTGTCCTTAAAGATATGAGAGTTTTCCTAATGTAAGTTTGCTTCCATAGTGCTCCTGAAATTCTGGGCAAAATAAGAAGGAAGAATATTCCCAGCTTAATATATTTGAGAAAAAAATTTCAGTCAATTGCTTGATTTAGTTCGTTGCTACAGTGACACAGCAATCTTGTTATCTTACCTTTGTCATACAAATTGCAGCATATCTCTTAGGCAACATGATTATTGATAGAGGTGGATATTGTAGTGGGAACAATTCATTCTGAATTGCTTTATTTGTATTTATGAAATCAGATGAAAAAAATCCGGTTTTTTTACCCATTGCATTGCTCAATGTATATCAGCAAGATTCCTAAGAGAAAAGACTGAGGTATCTTAAAGGTGTTTTGCAACATGGCAAAGTACAGTCTAAAGTAATTCTATTATTGTTGATTTTTTTTTTGGTCTGTAAATTCAATTATCCAAAAGATTCATGCCGATTTTTTGCTTGGAAAAAAAGACTGTTATCAGAAGGAGGTGGAATAGGAATTGAAGGATGTGTTCAAAAAGAAAAAGACTAAAATTGAGAAGTTAACAAGTACAGGAAAAGTCCAGTCAGAGTTAGTGTCTTTAAGCTGTGGTTTCCCACAGTGGTAAGACTGCTGGGTATATTTATGACATTTTTCTGGTTTAAACATGGGACTGATCACTCAGGAAACATCAAGGGTGAGCACCCTATTGCAGGATGCTTTCTCAGGTTATGGTACAGTGTTGGCTTTCAGCTGAAATCTGCCTCCTTGTAGTTACTTAAAATACAATTCATTGCCTTCAGTAACATTGTGTTTGAACACTTAGTTTTGTATCTTCCCCTCTCCTCTGTCCTAGTTGGCATTTCCAGCAGGTGTAGGACTGGAAGGGCTCTTTGAAAGCCCAGATTACATCACTGACTTTGCAAACCTACCATCTCCTTTTATCCTTCTGTTGATTTGACTTTCTTTGCAGTGACCTCCAAGGACTATTAATAACTTAACTTTGGCCATTTGTATTAAAACTTGGTTGAAAAAGCATTAAATGCCTGGATGCTTTTCTCAAAGATTGGCTTTATTCCCTTTTATGTATTCCATTGTTCCCTCCCTAGGACCTGAGGGAAAGTTACAGCACACAGCAATTAGCCTTGGAGCAGCTCCACAGGATCAAACAGGACAAAATAAGAGAGGTACAGAAAAGAAGAGCTGAACTGGCACAGAAGAAGCGACTGGAAGATGAGGCTGCAAGGTAACCATGGCTGAGTGCATCAGTGCTGCAGTTCTTAAAACAAAATCATGCTGTTCTGACTTTTAAGATAAGATCTATATTTTTAATGTAAAAATACATCCTATTGGTTGCCTTAGAGGAAGCATTTTATGTGGAGTACTACTCGTGTAAGAGGGTTTAAATTTGAGATTTTCACTGTTTTATATTTTATTTCACTAAAGAAACAGAGCTAGTGACCTTGTAGTGTGGGTGACTCATGATTGCTCATGACAGCGTTTTTCTGTGTATGATGAAGTTTCATAACATTTGTGACAGTCTGTTTAAGAGAACCATGTGCCATATGTGTGGTGATAGCCTGTTAATTTTTAGGTTGGACATAGCTGTGTGATGGAGCAACAGCATCATTGCACAGCTCCTCCTGGATCCTGCCATGTGCTTGGAAACACTAAAATGCCCAACAGAGCAGTGGATGTCCCACAGGGAATGGATGAAAAGGTCTCATCTAGACATTTTTAAGAAGATAGCCCAAAGTGTTAGGTCCTCTCTCTTCAGAAGAAAGGTCTTGACAGCTAAAATACTGTGTTGAATTCGTTACTAACTTCTTTAGACAGCTGAGGCACAGGGTAACATTCAAATAATTTCAGAGAATACAGTCAGGTTTCCAGATCTTGTCTGCTGCAGTGTGGTCCTGGCAGGGATAAGCACACTGGATAGATTGCAACTGCTGAAGGCAAAAATACCAAGCTGCCAAGACCAGCATGAAAAGGCTATTTTTATCTATGTACCTGAGTGAAATTAATCTCTTTGGAAGTAATTGTTTCCAGTCAGGAGATTTGGATACTGTCTTGCTAGAGAGCTTAAGTCCAGCTTGGTTCAATTATCAGATCAGTTCTTGTTCATCAGGATGCAGGTGGGCAGAAGTGTTCATGAAGGCACTGCACAGGTGATGGATTACAATGCTTGAATTTTAATCCATTTGTTATTTTTATGTGGAATACACTGGCACCCATGTTAAGCCATGGTCTGTGGCAGAGCTGATGATCCTGAGAGCAGAGTGATCAAGGTCATAAACTCAGTTTTGCTGACAAGTGTCACTGATTACTGTAGGAACACAATCTCATTCATTTTTATATCAATGTTCTCTTACCTCTCTCATTCCTTTCTTCCAGGAAAGCAAAACGGGAGAAGGAGAACCGATGGCAGGAAAACATCCGAAGGGAAGAGGAAGAGAAAAAGAAGCGGTTGGAGGAAGAACGAATGCAGGAAAAAGTCCAAGAAAAGCTGAAAGCTGAAGAAGCAGCTGCCATGATGAGAGAAAGGGAAAACAAACAACAGCTTCTTGCAGAGGAGGAGAAAAATAGACAAGCCACGATCTTGAGGGAGGTGGAACAACAAAGGCAGAGGCAACTGGGAGAAGATAAAAGAAAGCAAGAACAAATAGCAAAAGAAGCTGAGGAGAGGCGCAAGCAGAACGAGGAGATAAAAAAGATAAAAGAAACAAGCAACTCTCAAGAAGTGGAGAAACACACTTCTAAAATAAACATAAATGAAAAGTTTGCAGATCTCTTGAAGCCAACAGAGGGGAAAAGTCTTAAGCCACCCTGGAAAAATGAAGGTAATCTCAAAATCGTTAGACTTTTGGACTTCTACTTCTCTTGAGTGTTATTTCACTCTTCAGGTGTACTACTATTGATGTGACCCTATGGCAGACTTCTTGCCTAAGAGGCAATTAAAAAACACCCAAACCAGCATTGTTTCATGTGTTTTGTCAGTTATAAATGATACTAGAAACTTAAGTTACTTCTGTCAGTTTTCAGCACATATGACTCTGATGACAAATCTTCCAGTGATTATGGTCAATGAGTAGCAGTTGCTGGGAACAGTAATATTTTAGGTTTTTCCTAGGCTTGCACTTTCTTTTCATTAAAATGGAATGCAAATATGGAAGGGATTTGTTCATTCATGAGAGATGGGCAGGTAATGCTCAGAAAAGTGATTTATTTACAGTGAAATGTAGTTTATTTTTGCATTGCTCAATGCCTCAGATGAAGAAAACAAAGAACTGAATAACTAGACCTAACTCTAGCAGTGGGACTCAGAAAAATAATGTTTTAACAATATTTTCACTAAAGACGTTTGATTTCATCCTTCATTAGTTCTTCTCAGTTTTTATTAGCCACTTTTCTCACTGAGTTCATCAAGGATCAAATTAGAACAGGGCTGAAAGATATTTGCACACCTCAGCTAAACCTTGTAAAACATTCCCTGTTTGTAACATCAGTCTCTGACTTGGAGAACAGAAATGCAAAGAAAATAGAAATCATTATATTTTGCTGTTACAGGTTTCTAAAAAAATCTTCACACATGGTGCTGAACAAATGTTGCAATAGTGGGATCTCTTCAACTTGGAACATTATAGTGGTGCTAAATGAGGCTTTATTAAAGCACTGGCTTAGCCAGAGCAGAGTGGCAAGGAAAGAGAAGAAGATAAAAATGTCATTTTTAATGATGTCTAGCAGAAGGCATCCCTGCCCATGGGGGGGGGGTTGGAATTAAGTGACCTTTAAGGTCCTTTCCAGCCCAATCCATTCTATGTTTTTGTGACTTGTCACTGCAAAGTCAATGCGTTTTGTTGTCTCGGTTACATTTCCATGAATAGTGTGCTAAACTGAATCTCCTCTGATACCTGCACAGTGTCTGGGACAAGAACTGATATTCCTACCAGCTGTTTATAGAGTGATGGGGCTGTAACTGAGTGTTTGTCTCTCAGCTGTCAGAGTGGTCACTGGTTTTCTTACCTTCCAGGTAATGCAGTTGGTACTGCAGAGTCGAGGAATTCCATTGCCATGGTAAATTACAGAGCTTTGTATCCATTTGAGGCAAGGAACCATGATGAGATGAGCTTTAATACTGGAGATGTAATTCAGGTAAGATTTGCTATTTACATTTGACTTGCAAAAATTAACCCTTTTCTCTAGCCTTGAGAGGCACAAAGTCTTAAGGGTCAAAAGCATGGCATTGTTGTATTTTAAGGTTTACTCAAAATTTAAATTGGATTGCTTCTTTCTTTTTTTTTTTTTTTTTTTTTTTTAAACAGGTGAAATTAGGACTAGTTCAGCCAAAATATTCCCCTGAGTTTTACACATCCTAGATAAATTCACAATTTCTTTAAGTATAAGAACAGTGAATACTAAACATAAAGTTTCTAAAATTAGTAGATCAGAAACAATGTAGTTGTTGCAGTTTATTGCACATGTACAAGTTGACTTCTGAGTGTTTGCTTGAAATAGGAGCATAGTAAATAGAGACATCAATTATTTATTGATGGTATTTGAATTAAAATCTAATTAGTTATTTAACAAGTAGGTGTTAAAGGTTCTTTTGAATCTTAATACTGTTTTCCAGTGTATTCTTTACAGAGATTTCTGCCCGTCTGAGCAACCTGGTCTAGTGGAAGGTGTCCCTGTCCCTGGCAGAGGGGGTGGAATCATGTGATCTTTCAACCCAAACCATCCTATGAATCTGTGATTCTCTGAGTGTTCTTTTATCAATCCTCCCTCAGGCAGACACTTAGAGCAATTTATTCTGTGTCCATTTATTGTAACACTTTTCTGAGTTTGCTGTCTCTAATATTACAGTAGGACCATAAGATTGGAAATGCCTTATGGCTTCTCAGTAGAAATCTGTGTTATTTCATGTATATTAGTTCTTAGCACTTGTTTGAAAGTCTTTGTCTGCAGTGAATGAAAACTGATTTACAGCCATGGTAATACAGTTTCTAATGTATGTGTGGTTTCTTCTCATTCAGACTGTAAGTGATACAAGTAGGTGATGAGGAAGAATTTATAAAGCAATGTGATAGAAAGTATTAAAATAATTGACTAAATTAGCTTTTAGTTTGACAGTGTTAAAGTATTTATTTGCATTTTTATACCAATGAACCATGGAAAAGGGAACAAGAGAAGTAGGTTTTGCTTTGACTTCCCTCTCAGCTGTAATTGTAACATTTAACTGCTGATTACTGATTTCAGAAATAGGCTAACTGCTGCCACCTCCTCCTCCTCCTCTCCCATCCCAAACCCTAGCTAAGCCAACCAGCTGATAGTATGTGATAGGCTGCTAATTTTTAGCCAATTTTCACTAACTGGCTAATTTGCAGCATAATGGAAGCTTCAGTATTGCTGTGAATGTTTAGGGATATTCTGTACTTAATCACATAGTAAATAACAGAATTTTTGGATGTGTTTTGGATGCAGTCAGCTGACAGAGTTAATTATATCTGTAAGCAGAACAGCAGCAGTTGTTTCCTGCTCTGCTGGGCTCACCAGCCCCTGCCTCTTGGCTGCACATTCAGCAGAATCCAGCATAGTGCACTGGTATTTTTGGCAGGACAGAGTGGCTCAGAGGCACTGCATGAGCCTCATGTGTGCATATCTGGGGCCTGTTTGAAGGGTCCCTGAGGTCTGTCTGTACCTGTGTCTGAAACCAGTACAGCTGCATCATCACAGGGCAAAATCAGCTCAGTTCTGCCAGGGCAGAGTGAAAATGCTGATCCTGTATGGGAACTGCCCCTGTTCAGGTCAGAGCCAGCAGGTGCTGACACACCAGGTACCCTGCTTGTTTCATGCTGCTAATTCTTTGTATTTCTCCTCCCATCCATAGGTTGATGAAAAAACTGTGGGAGAGCCTGGTTGGCTTTATGGGAGTTTTCAAGGACATTTTGGTTGGTTTCCATGCAATTATGTAGAAAAAATACCAGAAGGAGAAAAAGCTTTATCTCCTAAGAAAGCCTTACTTCCTCCTACAGTATCTTTATCTACTACCTCAGCTGCTTCAGAGTGAGTTGTTGTTATGTTTGTGTTTAAATTGCTTTTTCTAAATTTAGCTAGCACATAATGTGCTGTATAGTTTCACTTGGTGTTTGTTCTTAAAATATAAATGCAGAAAACTTATTGAAGAACCTTCGTAAAGTCTTAGCTTGGAAAATTTGAGTATTTGATAGTCTGCTTTGCATTGTATAGAATATCAGTTTTACAGATGTTAACAGAAGAAAACTTCTCTGCTTGAGTTACTCTCTAAATTAAAGTTGTAATTTGATAAATATGCTTTGTGTTCAATTTGCAGACCACTTTCACCAAGTAAATCTGCAGAAGAATCTGATTACCAAAACGTCCCCTTTTCCAGCCTGAATGTTAACACAGCCTGGCAGCAGAAATCAGCTTTTACTCGCACTGTGTCCCCTGGATCTGTTTCACCCATTCATGGACAGGTACCTTGTGCAGAACTTGCTGTATCTCAGATTCATGTCAATGAAAATCATTTAAAGAAAAGCCAAAATACCACACAACTTTGCTAGTGCTGGGTGCACTGAGCAGGCTGGAGGATAAAGAAGCTCATCTAAATATTCTACTAGTGTGCATTGATATAATTCCATGTATTTCCAGGAACCACTGAGCAAGAAGAACTCATCTTTCTTAATTTTAAAATAATTTTCACCTATAATTAGACACAGAAGGTATTTCTAATAAATAAGAAACTGAGTTGCATGCATGCATTGACGTCAACAAAGTTATTCAGCCATTACTTAAGAATGAAGTTGCTTAAACTTCATTGAAAGATCCACCAGTGTTTGTTTTTAACAATTGAACCAGTTTGGGGCAGTGTGGTCAACCAACATCACTTCTGTTTTACAGGGGCAGCCTGTAGAGAATCTAAAAGCACAAGCACTTTGCTCTTGGACTGCAAAAAAAGATAACCACTTGAATTTTTCAAAGAATGACATCATCACTGTCCTGGAGCAGCAGGAGAACTGGTGGTTTGGAGAGGTACATGGAGGAAGGGGTTGGTTTCCAAAGTCCTATGTCAAGCTCTTACCTGGGAGTGAAATCAAGAAAGAGGAGTAAGTGTGACTTTTGTTGTTGTTTTATTCAGCAGCTTGCAAAAAGAGGTGGTTTAGAGTGCAAAATTTTTGCAGTGCTTTAGTGTGCAGAACATAAATGCCCTTTAGAATTTACACTGTGTCATTTTAGGCTTTTATTATTTCATTTTGGCAAGCCAAGTAATGATGGGCTCACTGCTGTGTAACTATAAACAGTCTTGGTAGGCTGATGCTGTGAAACATCAGTGGTGTTTGATTATTCATCAAGTGCCAGACTTTTTGTTCATTACCAAGTCTCCTGTCTTGCAGTACAGTTGCATTCTGCCTCTAAAAGTGCCAGTTTTTAAGTGACCCAAAACTAAGTAAGCTCTGCACAGAGCAGTAGTGTGTTTTTCTTCACTTGAAAAGATCATTATGCCTGTTCTAATGCTGCAGGGTAACTGCTCAGGTAAAGTCTGGTTACTGCACCACTGTGTGTAAATTGTTCTGTTCATGCATTCTGCTAAAACTTCTTAGAAATTCTTTAGAATAAGAGAATTTAGTCAAAATCTGTAATTTACTTCTTTTGAATAATGTAATTTGTGAATGTATCTCTTCTTTTTATCACATGATATTTTTTCTTAAGTGTTGTGCTCTTGGGTCCCATAAATATATTAAATATCAGTAGTACTTGGCACTGTTTGATAGTCAGGGAAGTCTTTGCAGTTAATTCAGTCAGTATCAGCTCTGATATGACCAATGTGATCTTAGTCTCATGTTAATTGAGAGATTTGCTCTTGATCAGCCTCTTGGTAACACAAAGCTTTTTTTTTTCCTCCTTCTTTCTGCAGACCAGAAGCTATTTATGCAGCAGTAAACAAAAGGCCTAATACCCAGAGTTACACAGCAGGAGAGGGTAAGGCAGCATGAAAAATGCCAACTAATGCTACAGTATGGTTCTGCTTAATGACTTGTAAATATAGTTCAGTTTGTGAGGAGTTTCTGAGCAGCACTTTGAGTGGTTGTCCAAAAGACACAGTGCAAATGTTCAGGTGTTGATACAAGAGTTCTGAAATAGGAACTTAAGGTTATAAGTAATTCAGGTTGAGCATAGGCCTAGGTTCTGTTTTAAGACTTTTGTTTGAGCATGAATATATTTCTGAAAACCTATAAGCAGAGTTCCCTTCATGGTGTTCTCTACTGTGTTATGGTGTTCTGTAAAGACATGAGAAGATTTTTAATCTCCTAAATGTGGACCATTTTCTTACAGTCAGTAAGGAGTAGAGAAAACAAGTATTACACTAGAAATTTTTCTCCAGTATCTCCATGCTTCCCCAATTATATTTTAATTGCACCTGTGTTTTTTCATTACAAAGTTGTGTACCTGTAAGAGTAAATGTGATTACAGTCAAGCAGGTGGGCAGGTCAGTTCACAGACCTGTAAAGGTATGATCCCTGTTATGAACACACGGTTGTGGTCCCTGTTGTGAATACTCTGGAGATTGCTGATATCCCTTTATGTGCATCTGAGGTTCCTTTATGCCCATCTGAAGCTGTTCTCTCCTCTTGGCACAGAGTACGTTGCCCTCTATCCATACTCGAGCTCTGAGCCTGGTGACCTGACCTTCATGGAAGGGGAGGAGATCCTGGTGACCCAGAAGGAAGGGGAGTGGTGGACTGGGAGCATCGATAACAGAACTGGAATCTTCCCCTCCAATTACGTCAGACCAAAAGATCCAGATGTGAGTTCATATTCTGACAATTAACACACAATATTTTCTCTCAATTCTGTTCTGTTGGCACTCAGCTCTTAGACAAGGATTTTGAGCAGAGGTTAATGTGCTTGGCAGAAAAGAAAATCCTAAGTAGCTTGAGTGCTACATCAGAGCTGTAGCCAGTGTCACACTGCCTCTCTCACTGTACAGGATGGTGTTTTGTTAAATATGGGTTTAAAGTTAAAATCTCCATGTGCTTTTACAGTGTAAACTGTACTGGTTTTATTGCACATTAAAGGTGGCTGTTATTTTGTCTTTGTAGGCTTCTAGCTGTGCTGGCAAAACTGGAACAATAAATAAGAAGCCCGGTAAGTGCATGGTAACCTTTCAACATTTAAGGCTGTATCTTAAGTAACTCTGAACATTTAGGTTCATAGAAGTGTTTTAATGGTGGCTGATGTTCTTAGCTGCAAGTCAGCTACCAGGATATTTCTGAGGATCCAGCTCTTACTGCAGTGAAAAATGAACAAATGCAATTACTGTTCTCTTTCCAGAAATCGCTCAGGTTACTACTGCCTATGCTGCATCAGGAGCTGAACAGCTCAGTCTCGCTCCAGGACAGCTGATACTTATTCTGAAGAAAAATGCCAGTGGATGGTGGCAAGGAGAGTTGCAGGTAGTGATTCAAGGAGAAATAATTATTGACTTCATGAATGGCAAGGAGGTGCTCTCAGGTTTAATTCAATAAAAACAACTAATTAGAGTTATATAAATTTGGTCAGAAAGTTATTTTCATCTTGTAAAAACCAAAAGGGAAGAAAAGCTGCATGGTGGATTTTTTTTGTTCGTTAGATTGATTGGTTGGCTTTTTTAAACCTTGAGTTGCTGGGGGTTTTATGTTTTTTTTAGAGTCAATTTTCTTGCTCACATAAAATAGTAAAACTGTTGATTAACATGTGGGAGGGGGAAGAGAAAAGTTGACATTTATTTAATTAGTTAAGATTTAATTGGTGAAACATTAAACTGCAAAGTTATTCTAGTGAAAGAACAGGTGGGTTTGGAAGCTGGAGTTGGAAGCTTGTTTAATGCAAAGATGCTGTTCCTACTTCTCTCCCGTCCCTACCTAGATTTAAGAAGAATGTCCTGTAAAAGTGCCCTTGACCTCATTAGGGATTCTGGATGTGATGCATACGTGGGAAATTTATAGAATGAATTTTCAGCCCTACAGTTGAGTTGTACTCTGAAATCTCACTTAAAAATTTGGATGAACATATTAGGGTACAGCTTTATCTCAATTGTGTTGTTTTATGCTTTAGTCAGATTTTTATCTCTTGAGATTCATTTAGCTGCTGTTTAGAAGCTTGACTTCTTGTATTTGTTGGCAAAACCCTGACATATCTGTTGCATTTTTTTCCGATCTATGGACTATTCAGTTTTTCAATTGTGTAATAACCATTATAAACATTTACAGGCAAGAGGGAAAAAGAGACAGAAGGGATGGTTCCCTGCCAGCCATGTGAAGCTGCTGGGTCCAAGCAGTGAAAGAACTACATCAGCTGCTCCCTCAGGTGAAAAAAAAAAAACTTTGTATTTCATTTGGAATTTAATGTAACTATTTCAATTGTTTATGTATCTATGAGGGTCAGCATGCATCTTCTGGACTTTTTAATTTTGATGGTTGCTCTGAAGAGCCATACTCTTCTCCTCTGGAAATTCCATGTTTCCATGTGCTAGCTAAAATCTTAGAAAGAGCTGGCAAACATTGGCAAACCACATGGAATTACATGCACTGCTCCTTATAAAGAGGGAGACCAAGCAAATTTTCAGGTTATTTCCACTTGAATGGTCGGGTACAAATGAGGTTATTTCACAGAAAAGGAGCTTTTTTTGCTTCTGTGTGCTTAAATTATGCTGTTCTCCACAGCTATGAGTTGCTTATACAACAATTTCCTGCATTTTACTGGACAAAACTTCCCTGTGCCTAAAGTAGCAACCCATGATTAGCTACTGCACGTTTCCTCTTCCTCTGCCACATTTTCCCCACAAATGTCTGCAGTAAGATAATCAAACTCTTTTCAGCCAGTAGAAGAGAGAAGCACACTTGATTATATTTTAAAGTGTTTAGAAGGCCAGTAGATGCAGTCCATTAATTATAAAAGTTCACAGATATATAAAGTGGAAATAAGAATTACTCACTGGCTCAATTTAAAAAAAAGTAAAAGAAAAGAGAAGACAATTCTGTATCAAGATAAAATAGTGTGGCATTTTTCTATGTAACAGTGCATGTGAAATAGCTGTTTCTTTTCTGAGAGAACAGTTTTAATGCTGGTATAACTCCATTCTACTCTTCTTTCCTTCACAGTGTGTCAGGTGATAGCCATGTACGATTACACGGCCAACAATGAGGATGAGCTCAGTTTCTCCAAGGGGCAGCTGATTAATGTGCTGAACAAAGATGATGCTGACTGGTGGCAAGGAGAAATCAATGGTGTGACAGGTCTCTTCCCCTCAAACTATGTGAAGATGACCACAGATTCTGATCCAAGTCAGCAGTGTGAGCAACCTCTATTTTTTATTAATTTTGTTACTTCATTTCAAAGGTGCATTGCTGTTCTTCTTTGTGTTTGGAATTTGGAGTTCCAGACATCAGCTGAATTGATTAGTACTTCAAATACTCTTTCTTTAAATATATTATTATAGTTCAAGGTACTTTAAACCCTTTTCTAGTTAACCTACAAACAACCAGCACATTACCAACCAGTCAGTGTAGGATAGCAAGAGTGCTGTAGGGTGAGCTAAAAATACAGATTGGGTAGGAGTTCTTCCATCAAGATGCTGATAATGAACATGGACTGGGAAGCAGTGCAGGCACACTGCAATTACAGAACTTGCTCAAGTTTTGTAAAATAAGGAAAAGTGCTGTAGTAATTTTAACACACTTACCAGTTAAGTAAAATTACCCATAAAAAGGATAGGAAAACGATTTTTGCATTAGTAAGTGGTCTGTCCTGTCCTAAATTTGCTTGTCCTGGCCCCCAGCATTCCAGCTATCATCTAGTCCTGGGAAACAAGATATGTCAGGACATAGGTTGAAGTGAGAATTAGCAGCAGCAGGCTGAGAATTGAATCCTGAACTGTACACCTGACAGTCAACATCTTCTCTGCCTTTTGCACATAAACATAGTAAAGGTTTCTGGTGTCCCCTACACACACTCTGCTTTTTGGCCCCTGTCCCCAGAGAAAATCCTCCTCCCAGAGAAATCTAGCACAATTTTTACTCTTTCAGTTTTTCATCCTGTGATTTAAGCAACTTTTGCATCAGCCCAGTGGGTTTGGGAACATACCACGGTGCCAGAGTTGCTCCTTTGACACAACAGGCCTTGTCCCTTCACTTACTGTTTTTCTCTGGACAATATTTGGAGTTCTCTTGGGATAAAATCACTCGTCTGGAAACCTGGCTGAGCCTCACTCTTGTTAGCCTGTAGCTACTGTAGGATCAGTCTGCACTTCAGATTTGATCACATGGTCATGTTCTTACAGAAAAATTGACAAACTCATAATGAAAGTACAGCTTGGATTGGAAAGTTAAAATATTTTCCCTGAGTAGCTTGTTATGGTTTCTGGGCAAAAGAGAGTGTGCACCATTCTTGAGGTTTTCTTTTTAGCTAAATTACTTCTGAGCTCATATTTTTGGTAACACGTTGTTCTGGCTTTTTTTTCTTTTTTTTTTATT
Source organism: Sturnus vulgaris (assembly GCF_052056855.1). NCBI lineage: Eukaryota > Metazoa > Chordata > Aves > Passeriformes > Sturnidae > Sturnus > Sturnus vulgaris. The sequence goes on along the minus strand of NC_142245.1, from coordinate 108,198,485 downwards.
AATGCCTCTGGCCAATGTGGTTGGGATGTCAAAAACTCCTGCATTTAGATTGAACTTAACATTCTTTGATTAGATAAATCATTAAAATGGTCCTTTGAAAACTTTAATTTGTTTGCAAATCTCACTTTTGAAGAAACAGTATAGACTACACCAGATGGGCTATAAAATTAAGATTCTGGCTGAGTATTAAAACTTAGGAATTTTCAAGAATGATAGAGGTTACAGCTTGTCACACCAGGTGTGTTGTTATTTCAAGTTACATGGTTGAATGTGACAAGTGCAAGGTGATCACATAAACCACTGATTTTCAGCAAAAGCTGTGCTAAGACCACACTATAGTTGGAAACTTTCTGAATGATTAATAAGTTTTTCTCATTGTTTGCTGATACATCATTAAGTTTTCCCTCAGATTTCAATGATTTGGAATGAGTATTTCCATCCACATCAAACTGGCTTTTGACAAAGGTTAATGTATGTGCAGATATGCAGCAGGTCATCTGTACCTGGCCATTAAACTTTTCTGTAAGAACTACTCTATGAAGCAGTTCTAAAAATCCACCTGCTGGTGAACAAAGAGTATGTTGAATTTATTCTCATTTTTTAAAATTCTCTCAGTATTTCAAATAAGCTAAATTACACACTAGTTTTGTACTGGGCTTTGCCACTCTGTTGTGATCCAGGCATTTGGAAACTTAAGGAAAAGTCCTGCCTCAAGCCCCGAGCCTGCACAAACCCAGCACGGCTCAGTAGCTGCAGCACAGCACTCTTCAAATACCATTTCCCAGATTTCAGCTGGGCTGCTGCTGCTTGTCAGTTGTGTGAGCACTAAGCCACTGTTTTATACCTCTTCTGTAACCAGAGGAATGTTTAAATATGTCCTGAATGAACTTTCAAACTTCTTTGGGTTTCCTTACAATATTTTTGGCACTTGTTTAAACAGAGTACAGAAACTATCACAAGTATTCTTGTGAAATCACTAAGGAATTGTCCCACAGAAATGTTGATGTGGCCCTCTACAGAACAGCTGTAAGATATGACAGAACATAATTTTAAAAATGCATTGTTGCATTTTAAAGAACTGCTGATCTGAGTATTATAATGCCTCTGAGTAATAGCAGTTTTTCCTGCTGTTTTTTCTAGAGTGACTATAATGGTATTGGAAAGGGAGCAGGCAGATTTGGTTTACTCAAATAAGTTTGTGGATTAGGAAAATTCTGGTTTTCCCCTAGATTTAAAGACCTTTGTATCTGGAGTCTTTTCTGGGAGTTATTAGTTGTAGCTGTAATGGCAAACTTGCCTAGCACAGAAGGAACTGGGGTCAGTAAGATGTCCCTTTCTCTTAAGTTGTTGACATAGCTCTGGGTACAGAACAAAATCACTTTTCCTCTTGGTGTAGCTGCACATCCTGGCATAAGACCCCTGCAAGGGAAAAAAAAAGAAAAATAAAATGGCTTCAGGGTGTTTTTGGGTTTGAATATTTGTCTCTTAAAGACATGCTGATTGCAGAACACAGGACAGTTGAGTTGTGTTCCTGGTGACTGTGGTGGTGGTTAGATTTGCTCCTGTTTTAATGACATTTTAATAGCCTTTTTTCTAATGTTTGCTCAAAAGCCATCATAAATAATAAATATGATACTCAGCAGGTTTCAAAATACAGATATTAAATAAAGAATCAGTCTTCTGTTCTTTGAGTGTTTGCACAACCATGCAGGGTCAGATCTTGTGTATTTCCAGTCCCTGTCTAGTGCCAGGTTCCCTTCCTGTCCTTTCCAAGGCATGTGTATGGGGGGTAGGCATGGTGCTCTTGCCACTTCGCAGTTCTTCCCAGTGGCCTGGTCTGGAGATAATTTTATTTTGTCCAGTCTTCATCTGCTTTGCACTTGGGAATTTGTTCTCTTATTATTTGTTGGCTTTTTCAATGAAATACCTTTTTATGTTTGCCATCTTATCTATGGGACCGGTGTGAGCTTTATCCTTTTATTTTCTGTAGTTGAGATTTTCTCCCATCAGGTAAATCTCAGCCATTAAATCTCGAGGGCCAGGTCTTTTCTGTGTTACCAGGATCTGACACATCCACCAGGTTCTCTTCCCATTCTTCCCAAGGGATCTTTAAGGAGAAGTGTAAGGATGGAATGCAGCTGCTCCAGCTATGTTTGCATACTTGACTGCTAGATGTCTTCTAGTGTTAGAGATCAGTTCATTCCTCAGAGATGTTCTTGCTGAGGGCTGGACAGCTCAGCCAGGTGGGCACACCTGTGCTCCATGTGCAGAGAGGCATCTGGTTCATCCTGAGGTGTCTCATCCCACAAGACTCACAGAGCTGAATGTTGTGCCAGTTCTTTCTGCTCTCATCTATGTGTTCACTCTTTGTTTTCCATAGCCCAGCACTGCTGCAGTTCCTCACACATCAGAGTTACTCCTTCAGGTGCTCAGGCCTGAGCTCCAGCTTGTTGTTTGTAGCAGTATCTCCAGAGCTACCTCATTTTTGTCTTCCCCAAACCTTACTTGTAGATGTGACATGTTGGAGACATGAGGCAAGTCCTGCAACAAGGATCTGTATTTCCAGAAATTGATTTCCATGTGCAAAAGATCTTTAGTAATTCCTGTCCACATTGTCTGGTGGATGAAGCTGACTCACTTTCAGGGGTGTTCACGGAGAAAAAACAAGTTCTGAACTGATGTGCTGGTGGCCATTGCATTTCTGTCTGTGTCTGGACAATATGTTTTGAAGTTCTACAGTTCTTGCCAAATAACTGCTCTTTGTGGAGTAACAGTTCGTGGTAGCAGTGGCTTTGAGGTGTTGCCTGTTGCAGTTCCACATTGATATTTTAACACACAAGGATTAATGATTTATTCTAAGATTTTATTCAACAACTCCAGAATTTTACCTCTTTTACCAAAGATCAAATATGAAATCAATCCTTACTTCATAGTGACATAGTGACTTTGTATTTCTAAAACTATTTGGTGAATGTCATTCAGGCTTGATAACACTTCCAGGATGTAATTCTGGGGTCTGGAATAGTCTTGGGGTTGCCCACAAAGTGTGTCCCTCTTCAAACCATGTAGCCCTTGGATTCTGAGGGATGTGGTACCTCCTGTTCCATGGACACATAAGACTAGAGGCAAGGTTTTAATTTCTTTCAGGCTCAAACAGAATTGAACAGGTTAATTTTTATGTGCTGATACAAATAGATTCCAGTGAGATTTTTCTTTACAAGTTTAGTTTTTATCTGATTTTTCTAATGTCCCAGTAGAAGTTTCTCAGGAGAGATTGTGGTTTTGTTGAAATCTCAGGGAATTTTGCCACTGCCTTTAAAAAAACCCTTAGAGCTTGACCTTGTGTTGAGTCTACATGACAGATGTTTTCCTTAGGAAGAAACCTTTTCTTCAAATAAATGAGCCACAGGGGTTTTCAGAATCAGCAATGGCTGGTGACAAGTACTTAAATCTGTGTGTTTATAAATATAAAAGTGCAAGGGTGGAAGCTTGTGATGTCTGTTTTCAGAAAGTTGAATGTTCATCATTCCTTTCTGACCTTTTTGGTGTTGTTCTGTCTTTGTCCATAGAATTCATATGTTTCACTCTTCAAATTTATGTTCATTTTATCCTTCATTTTTTTTGTTTTTTTTAGGACCCAATGTTGTCTTCCAGTGTGAAAGCACCTCAGAGACCCACTATCCAAGTTTGACTAGCGTGGAGGCAGGGTGGCCAGCCCTGCTCACGTGTCTGACACAATCCTTTTGCTTCGTTTGAACGTTAGATCCAATCAAGAAGTTAGGTTTTTGTGGGTTTTCTTCTAATCTACAGTTTCAGTTGATTTGTAAAAGCAGAAAGGATAGTGGGTCTTTGTGTGGCTTTCACTGCTGTTCATTCTTGTTTCCTTTAGTATTTCCTTTGGGATTGATAACCGTAGTCATTAGCATGCATATCAAGTTATTGTTTGCATGGTGGGATTGCAGACACACAAAGACCCACTATTTGCACAGTTTATCTGAGCTGTTTTGAATGGGCACTTGTGTTCTTTTAATGTTGTAATGTACATATTTTGCAGAATTAAAGTGTTCATTGATTATTGTTCTAATGGACTTGATTTAATCTCTTACATATTGAGCTTTTAAAACTGGCGGCCTTCATGGCTCACCCAGAAACAATCCCTACCTGTCTGCTGCTGATAGTCACTGTGATTACAAACGTGCTACAGGATCTAAGGGTTAGATCTGGTGCACTCCATCCAGCCTTTTCACACCCTTTTTAATGGGGGAAAGAACTATTAGGCATAGTGGAAGATACTTTAATTTTTTTTCTTCCTTCACAGTAGTGCTATGGCAGGAATTCAGGTTGTTTTGGCTCAATACATTCTACCCCTAAACAGCCTCCTTCCTTTAAATTCTGATCATTCATATTTGCTTTCAGTTTTGGCAAACGTGATTAGTTGCTGCAGTTAGTACTTGCACAGCCTCTGTGTGACCAGGCCCTTCCCCTGCCCCTTCTCTTCATTAAATAGTTCATGGTACTGAATTGTTTGTCTCTGGCTGTGGTCTGCAGTGACTTCTAAAGTACTGTCTGAAAGCTGCTGCTCCTCCTCCTGGTAAACAGGGCAGCAGCCTAATGCAGAGGTAACCTGGCTGAAAAGGTGTTGCCAGGAGAGAGACACTGAGAGAGCCTGGAGTGAGGGCAGAGCATTTGGGTTTAGGATGGAACTGTGCTCCTCAGCCCACAGTCCTGGCCTGTTGGAAATCTGGTGTGGTATGAGCTTGCCCGTGTTTTACTATAATGTTTGGAGGGAAGGAGGAACTTTAACCTTGATTCCCCTTTAAATAAAAGGATTAATTTGATTCTAGACTAATTCTCTGATTAAATAGGTCTGTGTTCTTGTAACAACAAGAGAGATCTCTAGACACAGTATTTAATTTAGTTCGTTTCCTGAACTTGGTTATGAAACAGCAAAGGTCACTTATGCAATCAGAAATGTTTACAAAACAAACTGCTTGTTTACTATATAGACATATATATATAGATGGATGTTGTGAAGGTACTATCAGGAAAAGGTTAATCCAGTTGCAGAGATTTAAAAGCCTTTCTCCAAAATCCAATGTTATGTATTTAATATCCTTGATCAAATAATGTATATGTGCCCTTTAGTTGAGAGATGTATCTTCTGTGCAATACGGACTACGCAATGTGCCTACAAAAAACTACAAATGGATTTTTATTCTGGATGTATTTCGTCTGAACCAGTATTTTGTTATAGAATGAAATCATGTTCTTGTAGGCAAATAACGTGCTAGATAATCCTTTGGGTATTTCAGATTACTTGATTTCCTTCTGAAACCATGTTTTAAGTGTTTCTACTAAAATACACTACTCACACAGAATTGCCTTCTCTGAATTTCTCTCTTGGAAAGCCTGTTTAATACAGGCTGAAATTGTTGTGCTGCACCAGTGGCATCGAGCAGTCACTTACTGTAGTCTGAGAATTAGGTGATCTTCTAAATTATGTAGTTACTAAAAGGCAAAAAGGTACTGTTAACCTGTGGGATTTGAGCCACACTGACAATCAATGTTCAGTCAGTTTTCTTTGAATGCTAGATTACTACTAATTGAAAAATTAAAAAACAACTTCACATCCTTACTGAGGTAACTGAGAATATATTTATGTGGACTTTTTCCAAGTCAACTGGCATTCCACACATTGTTTATTTTTTTCTTTTTTACTGATACAATTGGAAATTGCAGTACTGTTGGCAAAGTTTCACACAGGTAGCCCTGTGTTGGTGTGTAGGTATGAATATTGATAATTATTGAAATAGCTGCCTCTATGTCTGAACTGAAGAGTATTGAAGTGAAGCATTTTGTGCTTTCACAGCTATCTTTTCATGTTTCAGTATTACCCGAGTATGCTCTAAATTCTATTAAGTGTAATAATAAATATAATAATAATAAAAACACACCTTAATAATGCTGATTGAGGGAGACACAGTCCCTGCCTTTAGTATTTGTACTGCAAAAGTCTCCCTAGCACAGCTCCAGCACAGCTGCTTGAGAACTCTGCTCTCCTGCACAGTGGTGCAGAAAGAGTTGGATACACACATCAGATCATCCAAAGAAAAGACTATGCCAAGGATGTATTTACAGCAAGATTATTTAAAAATAATATTCTTTATCAATGAAGCAGTGTGGCTACTGGAAGTTGTGTTTAAATCAGACTTTTACTTTTGAAAATGCTACTTTTTCTCTGGTTGTGTGCAATCCACCCTTTTGTTGATAAAAGACTATAGAGTTGAGTTCAGCTGGTCATCCCAGCCAGTCAAATAAAATCACCCTTATCTGGGTGAAAAAGGTTGGCTGTGGAACTAAGGGCAAAGTGGAAAATAGAGTCCTTTGTTGAACTAATGGTTCCCAGGCAAGAACTGAGAGTCTAAATGTTGCTGAGAGCCACACAATGTTAAAAGGTAAAACGAAAGCCAAATATGCTGTTTGCTGTTGCCTGCAGTGTGGCACTTGCTAAATGTTGTTTCCTGTGGGCCAGGAGAGAATATGGACCCTGGTGTCACAGGGGATGAGAACAAAACAGTGCACAAGAACAGGTACCAAAATGCTATTTCTGTAACTGTCTGGCTTGCATAATGGACTAACAAACTACAGAAGCCTGGTTTGACACAAGCTTAGTTCCTGATCCAGAGCCGGATCCACGCAGGAAGGTTTTGTGCCACCACTGGGACCAGAGGCAGGGCTGGGTGTGTGAGGAGCCCGTGGTGGTGAGGGCTGGGAGCATCCAAAGTGCTGTCTCCACATGGTTGATGGTGCAGTCAGGAGCAGAAGGCACAAAGCTCCATCAGAAAGTTGCACATTAATAACTGAAAGGTCTCCCTCCGGTCACTGAACATTTCTGCCAGCTCAGTGCTTTGTCAGATTGTACCCGTGTGTCATTGTCCTGGGCGGGGTTGGAAACACCTGTAAATAAATAAGTCTGCTCGTAGGAATGTCGACACTCCCTGGCCTGCAGCAGGAGCTGCTGTAGGGTCGTGCTACTTCAGTGTAAAATGAATAATAAAACTGCTGCGTTCTGGTGTGTGCTGCCTTAAAACCCCTCCTTGTCCTCCCCAAGCTTGAGTGTCACGTGTGGGGATGGTTGTTGAGACACGCGAATGCAGGCTGTGCTTAGCATGAGGCAATTGTTCACCTTTGGATTTGAACAAAGTTGTAAGATAACTATGCAAATGTATTTTATTAAAGGGACACATAAAAGGATCTAGTTTGTCTGTTGTGGTTTTTTTGTCCATCTGGGGAGGATTATTTTTTCCCAGCTGAATAGCTTGGAATGAGCATTGTGTCACCTGTGATGGAGTGACTTGATTTTGCTTTTTACCTCTTGAAAATTGATTCATAAATTTCTTCTGTTGTAGCATGGTATCCTGTGTTTACTGATTAGGGGAGATTGGATAAAAGTTTTTATTATTTCCCCTAGGGCCAGATGGAAACTGCCTTTTCCACAGTAGCAGATGTCTTGGATTAGTTCCTTTTGTGGGTTTCAGAGGCTGCTGGCAGCTCCAGGAGTGACAAGAGTGTGTCCTGAGTGTGTTAGCCTTGTGTGTGCCTGCAGAGCTTGCACCCGGCTGTGCTGGTGTCCCTGATGCCATCAGCTGCTCTCTGGCTGTACTGAAGGGACTGTGCTAATGCCAGCCCATGGTCCTTGAGGGGACACGTGGCCTTTCTATGGCAGGCTGGGCTGGAAAAAAACCCCACGACACTTACCTATTTTTCTCAGCCATGTCAGCTGGCTTCAGAGTCAAACAAAACAATTAGAACAAATAAACAACCTCCTCCAAAAACAAAAAAAAAAACCCACCCTAAACAAACCAAGATATTTCCTTTAAAAAAGCAGTTTATATAAAATTATAGTCTTTAAGATGATCAAGTACAGTCATTAACCCATCACCAATAAACCACATCCTAAAGTGCCAAATCAGTGTGGTCTTTTAACACTTCCAGGGATGGGTGGCTCCTGGGCAGCCTGTTCTAATGCTTTATTACCCTTTCCATGAAGAAATTTTTCCTAATATCAAATCTAAACCTCATCTCTATCCCTAAATAGTCTTCACTGGTCACCCAAAGCAGTTAGTGCCTCTGGTGTAGCTACATCCTTCCATATGAGTGCCTGAACTCCTGGTGGAGGGTTGAAATGCCTTTTCAGAGCTATCACTTTTAATGGCTTTTTCCCCTGTCTGTTGAGTGTGGAACTCTGTTGGGAAAATAGGGATAGGTATTGTTCATCTGTCTTTCACTGGAGGATTTTCTTTCTTCAGAAACTGCTCCTCTTCCCCTTGAATGTGCTCATACTCAAAAATTCAGTAATTTGGAAGATTTTCTGCCCCAGCCCCCCATGTTTTTCAGGGCTTTGAATCTCCTGCAGAGGAGAACATCGTTTCACTGTGGAACTCAGTAGTTATTCATCCTATGTTAGTAGGAAAAATACTCCTTGTGCAGGTTTATTTGGAAAGTATAATTTTAAATACAACTTCAGAGACTGGGATTTCCTGTTTATAGACTCTCTGGGTTGTTTTGCCCTGGCAGCTGCTTCCTCAGCTCAGAGAGCAGGATTTAGTCCAGAGGGCACCACAGTCAATGTAGGCATCTCTCTGTTGCTGTGCTCCGAGTTTCCAAGGTTCCAGACACCCCCTGCTCACTCTGGTGAATGTTCTGGAGAGGGAGCTGGGGAGGCTGTGCCCCAGGCTGGCTGAAAGCCTGGCATTGCCTGCTCTTGGTGGGAGAGGCAGGCTGGCTTCCCCTCCACAGGGCAGGTGTCCCTTTTGGTCAGCAGGGCAGGTGAGGAGCTGCATTTCGTGCTGCAGACACTCCCAGAAATCCCACTACTCTTCCTGAGCTGCCTGGGGAGCTTGGGATGAAGCTGCACCAGAGGGAAGCCAAGCCAAGAGCTTTCTGCTGCCAAACAAGGCAGTGTTACTGCTTCCATGCACATTCCTGGCTGTTAAACCAGCAGAAAATTGATGTTTTCTTTTTCCCCCCTTGGGATTTGTTTGCTGCTAGCATGTGAGCAGGGAGTCAGATAAGTGCCAGAAGTGATGCAAGAAAAGGAGGGAACAGCAATGTGGAAGGAGAAGGGGTAGAGATGTAGCTCCACTTTCAGTACCAGTGAGCCCTTGGGTTGCTATGGCCACTTAGGAAAACATTTGCAAATGCACTTGTTAGGCTGGTTTATTCTCCTTTTCGTTTTTGTTCTTTCCTTCAGACTCAAATGCCTGAATTCACCCTCTGAAATCGGATGTGGGGATTGCATAATGTGTTTTTATGCTAGTATCATCAGACCTATCCAAATTGGGAGTGTTTTCACTAGTAAACTAGTGTTTAAATAAAATTATATAAAATACTAAGTACAAAATAGCATTCGTCCCTTCATCCCAGAAGCTGACAGTCCAAACATAAGGTTAGCAGAGGAGCCAGTTAATGTAACTGCATTTTTACATCTGATAACAAATTTATAAATCAAATCTATTTTAATGCATAAAAAAGGCCCATTTTTCTCCCAGGCTTGGCCCCAACTTTCAGTGGTCAGCATGAGACAGACCCAATTCCCACCTCGTGGGTTGTTCCAGCAGCTGGGACACAAGCCAACAGGAGCTTCAGGCCATCCCTGCTTCTGTCACAGGAGTGCACCTTGCAGTAGGAAAGGGACTGCCCAAAGGTGAGACTTCCACATCTGGACAATTGACGCCTGGTTACTGTGAAAGCCCTTGGATTATCCTGAAATTACATTTTTTGGTAACCAGGTGGACTGAAACTCAATCCTGTGCTGAAGAGTGGCAAAAGAATCCAGAAGTAGCACATTGGCCACAGACTGTCTCAATGGACTAAGACATCAAATTTAGCAGGAATCACTTTTATCTGTAACTTTACTCCTTTCTCATGTCTAATTTTGGCCTGGTTGTAGCTCTGGGGATAACTAGGGCCAGAAGGAGCATTCTGTGTGATCAAAAGAGCTGCAATCCCTCATCTCTTCTAAAAAAGTGGTGTTTTTTCAAACCTTGTCAGAAAGCTTATGATCTGTGATCCTCCTTAGGGTGCAAAACAGAACTGAAAAGTCTTGATTTTCAATCTCACTGTTGTCTTTGTTGCTGTTTTACGTCTGTGTGTTGTTCAAAGGGTCTCCTTTTTATGGTGTCCTAAAATTTCACTTGGCAAGATTTTTGACAGTTGCTCTTTCAGAGCACCTTGATGTAGCCAGAAGCTCAGGAGCCTGTGAGGTTCCCATTAGGCCACTGTCACTTCAAGTTCAGCCTAATGTTTAATGTTTCTTGGTTTTTCCCCTCAACTTTATTACTAACTCACCTTCCCATGAGCAAATCTATACCTTGGCAGTGAATAGTCACTGCCAGGAGTGTCAGGGTGACAAGGGAGACACAGCCCTTCCTGCTGTAGGTCATTCTGCCTTTCACAACTCCTGTAAATCTTCACCAAGTATTGTTCCTCTAGAACTGCCGGATCTAAGTGAGTGCCTGCGATGTCTTTTCTGCTATCCTGCAAAGCCCACAGTTCACCTGGTGCTGCAACCTGATGCCATCACATCCACCAATAGATAGATGTTCTCAAATGCTCTGTAATTGTTCATTTTTTCCCCTTTTCTCCCACCCTACTGCTTTGCAATACTCTGCTGTGTGATGGCTGACAGAGGGATCAGATTGACTTTCTGTGCTCTCCTTTACCTAGCTAAACACATTCACCACTCTGGTTTTACCAGTTTTTGGTTTGGTTACTAAAGTTTGAACACTGCTGTCTTGTTTACTAACATCCAGTAGAGATAGAGTTGTGTGAAGCTGCAGAGTCTGCATGTTCTGACAGAAACTTGGGGTTTGTGTCATTGACTGTTGGTGTGTTCCTGTGCATGATTTTGATTCTTCATTCTTGATTCTTAATTCAGTATATTTCCAGCTCATTTTGAGAAAAAAAAAGAAAGTTGTGCAGCTGTGAAGTTACACAACTATAATGTTACATGTTTACAAATTTGTAGTGGTAGTTTGTATCATAAATAAAACTAAGGCAGAGAATTTCAGAAATGGGTGGGGATTAAAAGTGCAGTGTTCTAAGTGAGGACCAGCCACATTTTCTGTGACTTCATCTCACAAAAGACAACTTAGAACCATAGAACTATTAAGGTTGGAAAAGACCTTTAACATCATCAAGTCTAAAAAGACATTGCTCAAGGTAAGAGAAAATCACAGTTTCAAATCAGTGTGGCAGAAGAGATGAGAAAAGTCATGAGACAAATGGAGTGGCAAGAATTCAGGGACTCTTATTCTACATCAGAGTACAAGGGGTGTTCAAAGAAATAAAAAGGTGATAGACTGAAAAGTGACAAAAACAAGACAGGGGGTTGGTTGCTACATCACTTGATTTTGAAACCCTCTGCTGCTGCAGAGAGGGTTTATCAGTGTGCCTGTATAGTCTGAGCCATAGACTGCTGAATGCTGGTGCAATTTTGTTAATTTATCAGATTTGATGCCTTGAATGGGATCTAAATTCCTGACTCGCTTCCTGCAGGGTGTGCTGATCTCCAGAGCCTTGATACCATGCAGCCCATGGAAAGGAAAAGGCAGGGCTACATTCACGAGCTCATTCAGACTGAAGAAAGGTACATGGATGATCTGCAGCTCGTCATAGAGGTGAGATGTCTTGGATGTGAAAATGCATTTGGAAAAACACCTCTATACTGAATAATAACAATATTATTCTTATTAATTCTTAATTGTGAGATGATGGAGAAAGAAAAGTGTGGGCATCTCCCTTTCCAGTGAATGATATGTGGTTGCTCACCAGGCAAAAGCACCATTTTGTGAAACCCATCAGCTTACAAAGACCTTCCTGTTTTCCAAATCCTGTTCTTAGGTGTTCGGGCTCAGTAAAAAGATGATGGGCTGGGGCCAGGTGTCAACCAGAGCTGCACAGAGCTGTATAAGCACCATAACAGCTTATCATGTGCCTTCTCCCCAGTTTTGTTTCTGGAAGCAAGACCACCTCCCTCAGCAGGGCAGGGACAGGCAAGCATTAAGTGCTCTTGGCATCCAACCTGACCTCTCTTTATGAAACAATGGTGTGGTGAAGTGTGGCAGATGTTAAATAGTCAAGTCACAGGGGTGCTGTGTTCCCCGGAGATGAGGTGCTGAGGGCTCCTGAGAGCAGCTGTGGTTCTGCACACAGAGTGACCCTGAGTGCTGTGGGTCAGGGGAGAGGAGCAGTGCCTGAGTGTAATTTGTGCAGTGATTGACTCTGGCATCATGGGAATGCTCTTCTGCTGAGCTGTCAGCCTGCAGGTCCCAGTGCTTGTCCTCGCTTTGCAAGTGCTGATGCTGGTGTCTGAATGGGGTCACACGCTCAAGGGAAACAGCTGTCAAAAGTGCTAGTAAGGAATTGCTTTTAACTGCTGAGACACTGAGCATTCAAAAAAAGTTACTGCTGGACTAAGCAAGAGGCTGAGCTGTTTCTGTTCTCTGAAGAATTGCTCTTTTTTTGGCTGCAGGTTTTCCAAAAACCAATGGCTGATTCAGGCTGTCTCACAGAAGGAGAAATGGGGCTGATCTTTGTTAACTGGAAGGAACTCATCATGTCAAATACAAAGTTACTGAAGTGAGTACTTACCTAAAATCTTACATTTTCCTTTTCATTATTCTGTCGTTCCTTTCCCCAGGAAGTTTGCTGGGTTTACAGTAAATATTCTGTCCTTGCTGATTATCTCCTGTGCAGGCTTGCATTCAGAACAGCTAAATGTGGTCCAACTGCTTCAAAAGGAGAATAAGAGAGAGGGGGAAATAAACAACAAGAACAGATGTACATTTGCTGTAATACCTTAGAAACAGACAGTAAACAAAAGTATATGCATGGGAGCTTCTTTTCTTTGCAGTTTTCTGCAAAGTAACCTTTTTATTCTCTAAAAATAATCTTTAGAAAGATACAGTGGCTAGTAATTCACTGAATGGGATGCTGGTTGAATGTAGAGATTGATGCTGATTGTGCCAGAAACCTCAAAGGAGAGTCCCAGTCCCCCAGACCATCAGGGAGATTGTTCAGCTCTGGGTGTTGTGTCAGTGACTTCCTGGGGTTTCAGGCAGGACTCCAGCACCTCCTGGAAGTGCCTGTGCTGTGTAAGGAAATTCACCTGCCAGGTTTGTGTCCTTTCAGAGGTGGATCTGTAAGGGTTGTGATTTAGGCCTCTCAGGCTTGGCAGCAAAAGTTGGATGCTGATCTCTCTCCTCGTCCGCAGAGCCTTGCGGGTGCGTAAGAAAACCGGGGGCGAGAAGATGCCGGTGCAGATGATCGGGGACATCCTGGCAGCTGAGCTGTCCCACATGCAGGCCTACATTCGCTTCTGCAGCTGCCAGCTCAACGGAGCATCCCTGCTGCAGCAGAAAACTGATGAAGATGCTGATTTCAAAGACTACTTAAAGGTATCTGATTCAGTAGCTTTTGTGCCTTCTCCTTACCTCAATGACAGGAACCTGTCTAACCAGCATCGACCACATCAAAATAACCCAGAAGAGTAAAATCCTGTAAAAATAGCTAAGAAGCTTCCAAGGTGTATTTATATGGTGACCATGACTAACACTCTTTATTTATAACACTGTCTTTCTCTCAAGCTAATTTACTTAGGCCATAAAAGGAAAATTGCCAGAACAGTTGACATCAGGCATTTGTTTCTTTCATTGCTTTGTTCTTTTTCAACTTGAGTGGAGCCTGTAGTGTCAAACTAAACTCTGCAACAGTTTTGAATGTAAGGATTCTGCATGAACAATGACCCTGTATCTGGGTGCAGTGATACTGCCAGCTTTCCTGTTTGTTCTACATACAAGTGTTTTCTCACTGAAAAAAAATCCAAGATCTCTTGGAATGCCTGGAAAAATGAATCTGATCAGAGAATTTTCAGTATTCAGTGCCAGTGGTGCAACTGTTTTCTGCTGACTAATGCAATGTCTCTGCTAAATCTCTGGGTTGCACCACAGAAACTTGCCCTGGACCCTCGCTGCAAAGGAATGCCCCTCTCCAGCTTCCTCCTGAAACCCATGCAAAGGATAACGCGCTACCCTCTGCTCATAAAGAGTGTGAGTACCCCAAGTGAGGTTTTGTAGGTGAATGCTTTGAGTTTGATCTCCATAGCAAAAGCCAAGAAAAAGGCTTGTCCCTTTATGGGGATTTCTCTGACAGGGACCTGTGCTTACCTCTGCTTTTATCTGGTTTTCTCTCTGATCCATGCCAGATTCTAGAGAACACTCCAGAGACCCACCCGGATCACAGCAACCTCCGGCTCGCCCTGGAGCGTGCGGAGGAGTTGTGCTCCCAGGTGAACGAGGGCGTGCGCGAGAAGGAGAACTCGGACAGGCTGGAATGGATCCAGGCCCACGTCCAGTGTGAAGGCCTTGCTGAGGTACCTGCACTGAAGCTCTGCAGGCCTGGGGCTTTTCAGTCATTTCAGCAAGGCTGGGGAGGGAATGAGAGTCCTTGCTCACATCCCTTATTGGAACATGAGCTACTGCTGAGCTCTAGGCAGGGAGGCATTTACTGAATTCTACTCACAGCCATAACATGAAGAACCATTGTTTTTGCATGACTGTAATGGCAGAGAAATCTTGATTTATCAGCTTAAAAACTGGTACCATTTAGACCATTAAACAGACAGAAATAGCTCTTCTCTCTGAACTCCTGATCATGCTGCCACTGGGCTAAGTCAGGTGTTGCAATGGAGGATTTCACTTAGTGTGTGTTTCCCAGGCTTTTCTTTCAAGCAGGAAGGGAACAGCAGCCCTCAGTGCCAGATCCTCCAGGATATGTGGTATTCAGGCTCCTGTACCTTTCAGGACAGCCTTCAAACTGAGGTGTGTCTGACAGTTCTTCACTGCATAAGGAACCAGGGCTTGACACACCCAGAAGGTTTGTCCTGTTCCATCACCTAATCACCTGTAAGAGGTGACTTGACTGCAGCCTGTGCAGCCTCTTCTTAAACACAGCTTCTGGACAACACAGAAGTGGACATGTAGTAAATGCCTCCATCTGGTCATCTCTCTGTGTGTTTCTGGTAAAGCTTAAATCTCCTCTGAGGTGGGAGTTGTGCTGTTGCCATGGCTGATCACAGAACAGTTCCCTTCTGTTCATTTATAATGGAATTCATTAAACAAAAGAGAAAAATTCTCAGTAGCTTAGTCAATCTCCACAGTGAATAGGAGCAGGAGCTGATGTCTGCACAGACTTGCTGCTGCTAATGGATTTTGTCTCTTCCCAGCAACCCGTGTTCAACTCCCTCACAAACTGCTTGGGACCACGGAAGCTCCTGCACAGTGGGAAGCTGTACAAGGCCAAGAGCAGTAAGGAGCTGTATGGATTCCTTTTCAATGACTTCCTGCTGCTCACCTACATGGTTAAACAGTTTGTGTCTTCCGGATCTGATAAGCTGTTCAGCCCCAAATCCAACTCCCAGTTCAAAATGTACAAAATGGTGAGTCAAGGTGCTCCATGATCATATTGGTAGAATGGGTCCTGGCTTCTGATGAGGAATGCTGCTCTCCCACTGGGATTAGCTGTGTGGTTCCTTTTGCTGTCACATGGGCATGTTCTGGAAGACAATTTGCACAAATGACATTGGCTTAGTACCCAAAAAAGGTCGGACTTCTTTATCTTGGTTTAATAAACACTTTGGTCCACTTAGGGAGGAAAGGGCAGAAGTAGCAGCACACCTGAACAGCTGAGTGGAATCTTCAGAGGGAAGCAGGAGCCTTGATTTCAAGGTGCACAGATTCCTGCATCCACAAGAAAATTCCTGTCCTTCAGAAAACAGTAGAAGGTGCAAAATTTTAGTCTCTGTGCCCACACAGTGTGTGTTCTCAAGATTCTGAAACTGGAGATAGAAGTTTAAGTATCAGGGCTGTTTTCCTACAGAGAACCTGAGAGATTCCTGGATTTCTGAGCTCCACACTGCAGCTCTGCTTGCAAACTCCTGCCCCTTTCACAAAGTTCTTTGCCTAGGAAAACAGAATGGGGTGAATCGCCAGAGTAGTTTTTCTCTCAGCCCTTTCTTGCATCCTTTACACGGTGATCTCATTGCTTGTCCTGTATCCTATGACTTTAATTTTCTCTACAGTAAAAACAGTGTATTTAAACATGCTTATAGAGTTTCTGCCTATTGTCACAGGGTGGTGCTGTCACAGTGACATTTGCTTTTCTTTCAGCCGGTTTTCCTTAATGAAGTCCTTGTGAAGCTGCCCACAGACCCTTCAAGTGATGAGCCAGTTTTTCACATATCACACATTGACAGAGTTTACACACTTAAAACTGACAATATTAACGAGCGGTGAGTAGTTAAAATGCAAATCTGAGCTTAAACTTGTTCATTGATACTGGCAGGCTGTGTTTCCAGTGAGCAGACACAGGGGCTCTGGAACAGAGCTCAGGAGCAGAGCTGTCTCTTGGTCAGGAAATAAACTCACTTGACTCTCCTTTGAATGAGAAGCTTTCTCTAATTTTGTTCTGCTTCTGCAGCAGCTCTTGCAGTGGCATCCAGCCACATCTGCTGCTCCTTGAAGTTTCACTTGTATCAAAGAACAGTTTATGGCTGCAAAATCCAGCATCTCATAGGACTTTTCCCCAGTCCTGGGCAGTCTTTAATGTCCCAGCAGTCTTTAATAAAACAGCAGCTCCATGTCCATTTATTTAAGCTGATTTGGCATGTGGCATAAGACTAAATCCAAAAACTCCATCGCCTTAGTCCATGAACTGACTTGATTTGTGATGCCTCTACAACTTAGGGAGAGGGAATAGGGAAAGAGAGTGGGCCAGAGTCACTGAAGATTTTACTGCCTGTGGGATGACCCTGACTGTAAGGATTGCTCTTTGCAGGACTGCCTGGGTCCAGAAGATCAAAGCAGCATCAGAGCAATACATTGAAACAGAGAAGAAGAAACGTGAAAAAGCTTATCAAGGTACCCTCCGAGTTCTGTATTTCCCTCTCATCCACTGGATACAGGGGCAGGGCGTTTCCTGGAGGATGCCAGTGTCTCCTTCTTCAGATTTATTGCCAGTTCTTACAGTTCCAACCCATCTGTTTATTTCTGACCTCTTTGTTCCCAGCTCGTTCACAGAAAACCTCAGGAATAGGACGCTTGATGGTGCAAGTGATTGAAGCAACAGAACTAAAGGCCTGTAAGCCCAATGGTGAGTGAGGGAAACAGTCTCAGAGCACTTTTATTCCTGTAACATTTGGAAAGGCTTGCTGAGAGAAGCTGGGAGACACTGTGGTTTGTCTACAGTTTCTGTATGAAATAGTCATTCTTTAGCTTCAGAGGACTGAGTGAAGAACCAGCTCTGTGCTGCTCTGGGATGTTGGGATTGCCTGATCCACATCTTCTGGCAGCAGCAGTGATGTGTGTCTCAGCAGGCTCCAGATGGAGGAGGCAGTTCTGCACTGCAGGGGGGGTTTCACTCCCTGTTCTGTCTTTAGGAAAGAGCAACCCCTACTGTGAGATCAGCATGGGCTCACAGAGCTACACCACCAGGACCCTGCAGGACACCCTGAACCCCAAGTGGAACTTCAACTGCCAGTTCTTCATCAAGGATCTGTATCAGGATGTCCTGTGTATCACCATGTTCGACAGGGATCAATTCTCACCTGATGGTAAGTGTGAATATTTAGGCAAAGAATGCTTTTTTGTTAGCTGAGGTACCCAGTTCCTCAGCAGCAGTTTCAAGAGTCTGTAGGTCTGACTGCTGCCTGACAAATGTGGGGTGAAAACAATGCCTCAGTACTCAGGGTGTTCAATAGCCTTCTAGAGCCAGTAACTCTAGGCAGTCAGATTTGATCCGTCTGGCTTTTGTATCAGACACAGAATTATTTTCTTGTCAGACTGAGGAGACAGACAAGTTGAAAGCAGAAGTTCTACTCACAATAGGTACTCAAAAAAAAGGTCCTGGGTTATATTTTCACAGGAACAGCTTGATCAGCTTTCTTGTTGCTTGGAAACTGAGCACGTTTTTGGCAGTCAGTTGCTTCTCAT
The DNA here is from genome assembly GCF_052056855.1 of Sturnus vulgaris. Lineage (NCBI taxonomy): Eukaryota > Metazoa > Chordata > Aves > Passeriformes > Sturnidae > Sturnus > Sturnus vulgaris. Next base: position 108,180,435 of record NC_142245.1, on the reverse strand, counting down.
ATTCTCTAACAGGTTAAGTGCTTTTTCAGGGCTCAGTCAGTTATTGCAGATTTGCAGGGAACTGCCTTGACCTGAGATGCCTGCTATGTAACCATAGCTCAGTCATTTCTCCTGTGAGTTAATATAAGTTTGGCTGGCTTCTCCCAGCTGGACAGCTGAGTCTTGTTTTTCGGTCCATGGTGAACCTTTTTATGCACACACACACAAAGATGTCGTGTAAGAAATAGTCACACAGAAGGTGTATGACTTCTGAATAGGACTGTAAACCTACTAGTAGAAGTAATTGTTGAAGGTCCTTGTGAAAAGCATGATATATAGGCATAATTAAAAGTTGCCTGAGCCAAAATAGTTGATTTTTAATTGTCTTTGAGCACCTCAGCTGATTTGTAAACAAGTTCCATCACCTAACTCTGACCAGCCAGCTCTGAAACTAAAGAACACTTGAAATTGTGTTTCTGAAAGGCCATTTTCTAAGAGTATTTTAAAAGCTCTTAGCTCAAACTGTGACATCCTAATTCCATAGCATTGTTCTCTTCTAAAAAGGCCTTTTTTTGTCACTGCTGGCTGGTTTACACAGAGCTGGGGTCCAATCCAACTGGAAGCCTGAGAGTGGTGCTCTGGAACTAAGCATGTACCCCACAGCATTGCATTAACCTGACTCACTCAGATTTTCTAAGGTCAGTATCTTTGCCTAATGAAATTTCTTATTCAATTGCCCAACAGATTTTTTGGGTCGCACTGAAGTTCCAGTAGCAAAAATCAGAACAGAACAAGAGACCAAAGGCCCCACAACTAAACACTTACTGCTGCATGAAGTTCCAACAGGAGAAGTGTGGGTGCGCTTTGACCTGCAGCTCTTTGATCAGAAAACACTCCTCTAAGAACGCTTTTGTTTTAATTTATGAAGGACAACTGAAGCTGACAGCCTGAACGTCTTCTGGTGAAAGGTTCCTTGTCCCACGCTGGTTACTAAGCAAGAATTCCTGCTGCTTTTGTATTTCCTCTTAGTTCCTGGTTGTGCTTAGTTCCTTGCAGTGTTCCAAGTTGTTGTTGATCTATGCAAACACAAATACTGTAAATACAGTACTATAGATCAGTGCCTTTTTATTATGTTGGAATATCTTGGGTTTGGATGCCAATGTTTCCATTTTCAGGGCCATAAAAAGTATTACGTAGAAATGTGGCACCAAGCTGTTTGTATATTTTACCACTTAGTCTGACAGACAGACTGAGGAATGGTTTAAGCTCAGCACTAGAATAATTCCATTTGAAATCTTAAAAGTGATATCCACTGGAATTTTCCCATCTCAGGATGATAGTTTTAACGGTTAAATGCTGAAGAAGCCTTAGCACTTGAGAAGTCTCCAATATATTGTATATTCTTTTAAGAATCAAGTGTATTTCTTCACTTGACTTTAGTTCTGCACTGGAATCAGTAACTGCTACTTGATTTTTCTTTCTGCTTCTGTTTATCATTCTCTGCTGAGACAATGTGGTTGTGAAGAATAACTAGAAAAAAATATTTTAAATACTGTGACCCACAACAATGTGGCAAAATACTCTTCAGCTCTTTGGCTTTTTTCCTAAATATAAGTTATTTGTGTACATTTCCTTGGTCTTGCAGACCTCCATGTGAATCTTGAAGCTTTGACATTGCCAACATGTATATAGAGAGTAAAATATAAGTTTATTAATTTGTCTACAGATGTTTATTGATGCATAGTGATTTTTAAAAAGTATATTTTATTGTAAAGAGGAATGTGAAATAATTAGAAAAACTTATAGGATTTGTTCAAGGAAAGTTTATTACAAGTTTAAAGGGTTTGCTCTGGGGAACTCTCACCCCCTATATAAAACTGTAAGATGAAGTGGTTGAAAGCAAAAACTTTCTCTTGGCACCAAATCAGGGATGGTTTAAAAATAAAAAAAAAAGAACGTTTGTTTATAAATATTTGATACATTGTAACCATTTACTGCCTCCTTTAAGCTGCTTTGTTGCAGAAGCAGAGCATGCAGTTCTGAGCAGCCTGTGCCCTTGTTTTCCACGGGTGCAGAAATTCCTCCTGAAGTCTGGCAGTTTCCCACCAGTCACCATCTGTGCACCCTCCTGTTCCTGAGTCAACCTCTGTTACATTTAACAGTTTTCTGTGGTTCAGTATTTCTAATCCTAAATAAAACTCAACTCTTGGCAACTCTTGAGAGATTGTGTCTGTACAATGGGAGTTCACAGAAGAGAGAAAATTCTCTTTCCAGGCTTTGAGCCCAGAGCTGCTGAGCAGCCACACCAGCAGGGAGATGGGACTGCACTGGCACAGGAGAGGGACAGGTTTGAGGGCACTGGCAGCAGCTGCTGCTCAGCACCAATTCTCCAAAAAGCACCAGATGTTTTGTACAACACTTGCCAGCTCTTCCTGCCTTCTCAAAACACCTATGATGTATGTTAAAAGTTTGATTTACTGTTGGACACTGTCTCCAGGAGAGAAAACCAGCACAGTCTTTATTGAGCTCAGCCCAAGTTAAACCTCCTAAAATAACAGGTTTTGGCCTGTAGAGCATTAAACTGGATCTGGCAAGAAGAGGAGCAGCATCTCAGACATTTCTTTGCCTGCTGGTTAACAACATTTCAGAACTGCATGTTTAAGACATTAAGGTTTATTGCAGTTTGCCCAAAGACCCAGCTTCTTCTCACTTGGTTTTGCAGTGCATGTAACCTATTTTGTAAAGGGTACCTTTGATGGCAGTGCTTGCTACTGTGGTCAGCTGGAGGACAGGTGACATCATTGGCTCTCTCTGCCATTATGCTGATTAACGACTTCCATCCTTTAAAGAGAAGGAAAAACTGTTGCCATACTTCTGTAAAGATCAGCTGAGCTGTCAGATTATTTCCTTTTACACAGCACACACTGAGCTTGCCTGGGAACTCTCCAACCCTCCTTAGACAGGACACCTTCTGTGCTGCCACAACGGATTTGAAATGAAGAAAACAAACCTCCCCCTGCCATTGCTACTGTGCCTCAAAAACTAGGCTTAGTATAGACCCAGACTGTGTTACTGGTGAAAACCATGTTCAAACAACTCTCGGGCTTAAATGCAGTAGGAGTCAGTTTGTAAAATTCAAACGTGCTCCTCTAGAGCAGCCCCCCAGCAGCACATCAGGAACACACTCTGTTAACTTCCTGCTGGTCAAAGTGGGACTCCAAACCTCCTCACACCTTCCAGTCTGTGCACGTCTTCTGGAAGAATGGGTCGTACTCTGATGGGTCATAATCATCCAAAAACACATAGCCCTGTGGGAGAAGCAGGTACTGGGTCAGGTTTCAGAAGCTGTTGGTAGTTACAACAGTGAAAGCAGCCAGCCTGGGTGGGACAGAGCCAGGCATGGCATAACACAGCACCAGAGATGCTTGAAAAAAGAATTCCCAAATTTTCATACACTGCACCTCAGAAAGAAAGTGACTGAACTGTAACAGGAAAATTCCTCTATCCATTTTAATATATCACAGGCATAAATGCATAATAAATTATTTCATGAGGCATCCAGAAATAATTTCAGGCTAAAATGCTAACCTTAACTGGGATAGTCAAGACAATGGATTTTTTTTTAAATTGAAAATGTTTTTCTAGAGAAGGAAACCCTGAGATTGGCTCAGTTGGTCAGAGCACAGTGCTAGCAACACCATGGTCGTGGGTTTGATCCCAGAATGGGCCACCCATTTTCAGCTGGACTAGATGATCCTTCTGGGTCCCTTACAACTCAAAATATTCTGTCATTTCAGCAAAACACATATTAAAAGGAAAGAAAAAACAGGAGGGAGTGAGCCCTCACTAGCCACAGCCTTAGGCAGGTCACTGATCTGCAAGATGCCAGCTCCAAGTCTGGGTTCATGAGCTGGCTTTTCCAGCTATACATTGGAATAAAGACCTGAACCCACACCGGTCCAGGCCACAGCTCCATCTCATCAACAGTGCTGCCACAGGTGAGGGAGAAGCCTGATAGAAGGGAAGAGAGTAAAAGAAAATGGGCAAAAAGAAGGGAGGGAAGGGAAAACACATCCAGAATTAACCACATTAACCCACCACAAGTGTCTCATGTTCTGCAAAATGTATCCTATACTGCCACAGTTAATGCAACTTATCAAGTAAGTAAGTTGTCCAGTAAATATGAAGCACCTCAGCCTGCTCTTCAGACATGCTGATGGCAGACCTGACACCACAGAGCAAAGAGGAAAGCTAGAAGCTGATCACTGGTGCTCCCCTTCAGGCAGAAGGACTCATTCCAGTACATCAGCCATTGCTTCTGGAGGGCACCCAGCAAATTCCTGACCTGGCACAGCAGCTTGCAAAATAGAACTGATGCAGACCCAGATAGGTACAGTACACCCAACATAGCCTAAATCCCAGGACTTCAGCAGTAGGACTGGTTCAGTTCTACGTCATTCCATGCAGTTTAAATGTATGGGTCTGCCACATCAGGCCTTTAAAAAAGATAGTTTGGTCTCTTTAAAACAACACAGCTTCCATAATATTTTCATTTCTAGACAAGTAGCTTGTTTACAGTCTCACAACTCCAGTGAGACTCCAGTGGTTTCCACTGACAATAACTGCCTGCCCTCATGAAGTATTATTTCTGTGGCAGATTAAATAACTGCCTTTATTTTTCTTTTTTTTTCATTGCTGAGATGCAGAAAGTTTAGTTGTTGGAGCTGATAATCAAGAGTGGTGTGAAATGAAGAGCAAAAGGAAGAAAACTAACAAATATTTTCCACAGTGACTATAATTTGCAATTTTTGTGAATACTGAAACACACAGAACTACAAAATCCATGAGCTGGGTCCATTATCTGCATGCAGACTTAACAAAATTGTTTGTATCTCCATGTTCTCATATTTTTTCTTTTATGAGGCTTGATCAGTAGCACCCAAGGTCACAAAATTATTTCACTTATGCTCTGATAGTAAAGTTGCAGTACTACTGTAGCTGAACTCCTGAGACATGAGAGTGCAGCCCATACCCTGCTAACTCAGCCTTTGGTTTCAGCTGACAGAGCTCAAGGTTTTCCCACTAAATGGTCCAGCCCATGGAGGGAAACACACCTCAATAGGGTGTCTCATCATATTCAGAACCCAGCACGTGTTCACTGCACCAAGCAATGCTGCTGTTCACAGCTACTGGTGAATGTACACAGTTGTAACATCACCACTGCTGAGGTCCTTGGGAAAAATAAGTTACACACAAGGTATATCTGAACTCCAGGTTACTCAACCGACAGGAAATAACAGCTAAACCCTGATCTTGTCACAACCCTCTGTATACAACCCTCTCCATGACAGAAATGTGCTTCTCATTGATACCTTCTTTGTACAGTAGTTTAAATACTGAGATAATTGTTCTCGTCTCCTTTTCTGCATTTCTTCCTGTGACTGGCTGTCCATTCGGTCCTTCATTTTCTGCATAAATGGCTCTGAAACATCCTCAATATATTTTTTGTACAGAAGCTCTTTCTTTCTCAGATTAAGGAAGTCACTGTGCCTCAAATATCTTCCCAGCTCCTTAAGCAAGAAATGGAAAATAAAAACCATATAAGCTATTGGCTGATGACAGTAAAGATTCCACAGGTGAAGGCCTGCAGCTTGGCTGGCCCGACTGCTCACTGCTCCAAGGCATGTGTTTTCCAGCCTTTCCTTCTGCTCCTCCCTCTCTCCACCTCCCACAACTTGTCTCCAAGCTTGCCCTTTCAAGAGCTCTGGCATTCAGACCCTTAAGTTTTGAAGCTGTGGTGTAAGATTGGCAGAAAACGACTGATTTTCCCATCAGGTTATCGAGCTGAAATCTCTGCAGAGCAGGGAGATGCAAGCACCAGACTCTGCAAGACAGGCAGCAGGACATTCCCTGCAGCACTGGCAATTTGCTGGATCAGATCAGAGCAGCCCTCCTGCCCTTTGCTCACAGCACCAGTCACCAATTACACCCACAGAACAAATATTAGGTGCAAACAGGCAGTTCAAATCACCTGGGATTCACATTTAGGGTTACTACTTCAGTCCTATCCAGAGGAGATTGAAAAGATGAGAAGCTCATAACTCTAAATTAGTTTTTCAAGAATACAGGCAATTAGCATTTTCTCATGAATCACTGTTTAGGAACTAAAAATATTGACATGCAGGAAAGCACACAGCAAATGAGAAAAGAGGTACCACTTCTTACCCTCACAAAATTTTCTCTGTCCAAGATGCACTGAACAGAAGCAATAATGTTTCGGCTTTGATCAGGTGCTGCCTAATAAAACATGAAAAAAGCCCACATGAGGTTGATGCCTTGAGGAGCTGGAACAGAGGCTACACACAGAGTTAAGGGGAATAAAATGGGTATTTATTGAGAGGCCTATGAAAGGCCTACAAAAGCCACACCCTAGCAGTATGAATGCTACAGTGTGACTCCTGCCCGGATGGCTCCAAGATAGAAGCAAAGGGGGGGTTGGTCACAAAATCTTACACTTTTATAGGTCTTGACTCATTTGCATGAACCCACCCTCCACGTTTCCACGTTGTTTGTGCTTAGGGCCTGAAGTTTGGTGAAACTGTCCTTGAGTTCTTAACTAGAATAGGACTGTTTTGTCTTCATCACCCTAGCACATCAGAAAAGCACATCCAAGGAGAATAGGAAAACTTAAAACTAAAGGCATCAAGGTGAAAGAAGGACTCAGAGTAGGAGTTAGATTTACTTTTGAATTCAAAAGAATTATCAGTGTCGTGATTAAAGGCACATTATACCACAGCCCAGATGGCAAATCCTTGCAAGCTTTGCTCTGAACAGTTGGGTTAAGTAGCAACAGAAGAGAGTCGGAAGAACTGGAAAGAGAACTGGAATTCTCAGACCTCCTTGGCTGCTCCTCACCACGACCAAACATCACTTCCTCCTTGCCACTGTTTCTCACCTGTGCCAAACATGTGGTTCCTTAACTCCTGCACTCCAGACAAGGAGTACAGGCAACACAGACCAAAGTATAATTTGGTGATGGAATACATTTTATGCATAGAATGGAATATTAGCCTGATACTCCCTGTGCTTAATATTGATTTTTAATTCCAATTGACAGTGTAGTTTTCAGTCATTTCTGCCTTGGCCCTGCTGGCTAGCTCCACACTCCCAAAAGTTTATCACACTAAGATGAGCAGGACATCATACATCAGAGCAAGCAAGGAAGAGACAATAAGTATTAAAAAATCCAACAAAAACAAATGAGAAAGAGGAAAACTAAAGTTCTGGCATGTTTTAAGACCCTTTCATCCTACTATTTGAAACAGCTGGTATGTTGTATTATGGCTAATGAATAGTCACAGATCCTTCCTAAAGCCAGCACTGTAACAGCAGCACAAAGACGTGGCCATCACTCCAGCTCAGAACCACCACTGGTGAACTGGAGAAGAGTTTTCCTTCAGGATGATACATATGTGAAGAATCCTTAAGAGCCAAAGGAGTTGGGTATCCTTTGACTGAAGGAATGAAGTCTCCTCCCTGGAAAAGAGCAGGCCCAGGGGCAGCCTCATCACAGTACTACTTACAGGGCAGCTACAAAGAGGAGAGAGGATCTCACTTCACCAGAAGCCACAGCAAGAAGACAAGGGGTAAGAGGTACAAGTTGCACTAGCAGAGGTTTCATCTCAATGTAAGACAGAAATTTTTACTGTGAGTTCAGTCATTCACTGAACAACCTCCCAGGGATGTGGTGGAGTCCCCACCACTGAAGGTTTTCAAGGTGCAGTTGGACAGAAACTGGATACCCTCATCTGGTGTCCCTTTCCCATGAAAGGCTGGGCCAGATGATCTTCCAAGGTCCCTTCCAGCCTGGGCTATTCCATGAGTCTGTGATTCTAACTAGTCACAAGCTTGTTTCAGGTTTTATGGGAAACTTTTCCACACACCAAACTGCAATTCAATAAAGCTGCCTCAAAAGGATACAAGAACTCAATAAAACCCATTCAATCTGTTGCTATTTTCAAAATTATTTGTTCTCCTTCTCCATGGCAAACATCTCTGAACTTTGTAAATAACAATTTTTCATTCTTCCCTTCATAACTTCCACTTCATTCCTCCACCCACACCTTCACGCAACAGAAGCCCTTCCTTCTGTGTTAGCCAATCTTTGGCAATATTTTCCTTCCCAAAATGTCTGCTGCAATTAAAATTATGGGCTGCGCCACTCTGCTGGTGCTGAGGAGAATCTCTGGATAAATGTAAAAAAAGGAAAAGGTCTGCATAAAAAAAACAACCTGCTTTACAAAGATCAGGTTCTCATCCAGGTTCCACAAACTGGGATGGAATGGTAAAAAGTAATACAACTTCAATATCCACTTCTGAATGTGCTGTGGAGGGACAGACTGAAGCACAAAGCTCCTGCTCAGAGCTCACAGGTGAGTTCAGGCACATGGCAGGGATGGAAGTCTGGGAGCACAGACAGACCAGAAAACACTGCCAGGATTTCAGTAGGATTGGGTGGCCAGTTCCAATACAGGACCCAGTTACAGACACTGCTCTCCTGTGTTCTTCACAGTAGAACCTATGGCTGAGGAATGCTGGGGGTCACTCACCTTCCAAGGCTGTTGTCCCTTGGGTTTTCTCACAGGTCTCCCATTTGCAAATCTTTGTAGCCAGGGACCCTCTGAGCTATTCACACTACCCATGGTTGGATTAGTCTGGAAAAAACAGTAAAACCATCAAAACCATATAAAACTATTGTATTAACAGTAAAATCTAAATTTTCTTACAATTCCTACCAATCCAACAAATCTCTAAAGGACTCCCAACTGCTGATACCTGCAGCATTTTCCTGTCACCGTAACTAAAACAGAGAAATGAAGTATCAGGTTTACAGCCAGATACTGCCTCGGGTGGGACTGTCTGTCCTCATCTCCACACACCATGGACAGCACGTTTTGTTTCAAAGAACAGTGATTGACAAATTATTTGAAAATGCCTGTCAAATTTCACCTCCAGACTATTACTTCTTTCCTCTGTGCCTTTTTCAATCACATAAAAGTCCCTTTCAAGTAACTGCCACATCTCACTCCAGGGACAGCTACATTTTATTGGTTTTTAAAGTTAGTCCTACCAGATGAAGTTTATACTGAAGTGCTAACTCAGCTCCAGTCAGAAAATTCCATCTTCTCTCTCGTATGTGCATCTGGATACCTGGATTTATTTATAACAGAAACACTGGTACCACAGAGGCAAAATGCCCTTTATAGGAACCTCAATTTAAACCCCTATTTATTTCAGATTCACTGGAGACACACTGCTTCCAGGAAACAATGGATTCACAACATTACTTAGGTAAAGAATGGAACAAAAGAAAAACTTATTTCTACAGAGATAGTGACCCCAAGTCCTCAGACAGATCTTTCAGTTACTAAAAAAAAAAAAAAAAAAAAAATCTGATATTCAATTATTTTTTTGCAATATATAGTTAAAAGAATCTGCAAAGACTCTCAGGTATTCAGAGGAGATAATATTTTTTTTTTGGTAGAAGACAACACTTAAGAGTTTATTCTGTCCAATCCGGCACTTTAGTGACAATATCTGACTCCCAACTTACCTCTCTGGAGTGCAGATTAAAATTTCTTACCATCCGTTCAAGGTAAATTCTGTAATCTACATCTTTATTCGTTTAATTTTATATGCCCTGCTCTTGTACACTGACAAAAATATCTGCTGAGATATTCCTGCATCCTCACAGCAATGCTTTCCTGTCTTTTCTGACTGAAAGAGTCAAAAACCACAGGAAAGCATAGTTGGAAAGGACTTCAGGAAGTCACCTGTCCTGTTGCCTTTTTCCCAACTCGGAAATGAAACTCAAGATAATTTTAATAAGGAGGTGATATAAAAGGGGATCTTATTTGAAGGTCTTCAGAGGCAATTATGGAGAGATGTCCACAAAAGTCCCCCACAGCCAGGGGTGAGTAAATTTTTATAGGTTTTAGGAAATTAGCGTAACTGATAAAAAGCACCAATTAGGAGGACAAGTGGTGATGCAATTCCCCCCCAGGTCAAGCCCCTTCTCTGGAGATCCCTCTTCAGCACTAGTTGTACTTTATCCATGAAATGTATCTTGAAGAGTTGTTCTCATCCTTGGTTCCCAGGTAGAACCAAGACAGCAGGGAGCCTTGTACCTCCTTGTACCTCTGGAATTTGTCTTTCTGCTTAAGGAAAGGCCATGGAACAGTACTGGGGAAACTAGCTACTAATACAATAGGTGACAGAGTTACAAATACATTTGTGAAGAATACAGAGAACATATAAAAGAAAAAAAAGGCAAAACCCAAATGGCATCAGTCCTAGTGCCAGTGTGAAGAAAAGCAAACCTCACAGACCAAATTTCTGATACAAAACAAACTGGCAAACAGTGAGGGCTGAAGAGATTTGGGTACCTGATGTGCTGATAGATCTAGCATTAGAAAAATCCAACACATCTTCCTATGGGCAATATATCCCCCCTACATGCACAGGTGCCACAGGCTCCCATGCCATGCCACCATTTACAGATTTCCTTCAACTCCAAGCAGTTTTGTTCTTCTGAGACAGCAATGCTGTAAATCCCTGGACAAGCCTGAGATGAGAAAAAGATATATTTTAATATTTCTAAGCTTGTAAAGCAAGTAAAACAAATAAAACCCTGACCATTACCCTCCTTTCTATTTTTAGTAGCTAGTATTAAGACTCCAACCACCTTACAAAGAAAGACTGAGCACAAAAGCAGAGGAGGTATTTGACCTCCTCAGAGAATTGGAACCCCAGAGGAGATAAAACAGAGCAAACACAGAAAATCTGCTTCTGCAGCAATCTGCCTTCAGGAACCCACAAGTGGTAAAGACTCTAGCTGCAGATTTCAATCCCACCCCCACCAATCTTCCTAACTCAAGCTGCCACTGAATTTTAATCCTTTATTTTTCTGCTTTTTTTTTTGGAGTCTTGGAAGGGGATGCCAACCCTCCTCTCTGCAAAGGCAGGGCTCACTGATATGAGACAGCAGCTGTTTTGCAGGTCTTGAAACTACAGATTTAATCACAGGCTTAGATAGAAATAAAGGTTTTCCAGAATCTGAGTGGATAAAAGAAGCATTTAGTCAATTCAGCAGTTGCACTCTGCAGATACCAAATCCCATGAGCAGGTAGGACATTTGTTTCATTGTGCCAGATTCCTGGAAGAGTTAAAGGCCAGGCTGGATGGGGCTTTGAGCAACCAGGTCTAGGGGAAAGTGGCCCTGTCCATGGCAGGGAGTTGGAACAAGATGATCTTTAAGGTCCCTTCCAATCCAAATCATTCTGTGATGATTAAACTTGAGAATAACCATGCTTAAAAATCCTTGCTAGATAAACATGCATCCTTCTGTGCTGTCAGCAGTGTAGCTCTGCACCAGTAAGTTTTAAAGACAGGTTTCTCATTTCCTCAGTAAAGCAAGGTTCTTCCCCAAACACCCACCTGCTAAAATTCACACTCTATGTGCCCAAACACGAGGCTTTGAAGCAGTTTTGAGGAAACACATTTTAATCACTCTGTGACAAATATAAGCGCCCTCACACATGCCTCAGTCCTCTCAAAATCCCCTTTAGCCATGTAGGCTCACGTGTCACGGCACGGATGTCACCCTGCACAAGCACAGCGGCTGCCTTGGTCCCCTCTCACTGCTTCAGGTGCAAGGACAGAGAAAGGTAAGAGAACCAGTCTCCATTGCGAGCAGGGCAGCTCTGTGAACAGAACCTTTTACATTGTGAATGCTGAGCTAACAGGTAACGCGTGTATTTCTAGAGGGCCCGGGCCTGGCCCTGCACTTCCGAGGCAGCGATGATATAAAGGCCGGCGAAAGGCAAAGGCTGAGCCCCCTCTGGGCCCGGCTTCCTCCACATCCTACTCGGTCCTGAGGCGGGTCCCGCAGGTCCCAGGGAAGAGGAGGCGGGCAGCAAAGACCCACACCTATCACCCCCGAGCCGGGGTCCCTCACTGGGAACAGTGAACACAGCCCCAGGGAGCTCCAAGGGCGGCGGGACGGCGCGGCAGTAGAAGCCAAAGCCACCCCGCCCCGCTGAGGAGAAAATGGCGCCGCTGCGCGCCTTGGTGAACCTCGCAGCAGCCCTACCGCCCCTCTGTGACCTTCCGCCGAAAAAAAATAAACCCTCACCCATCACCCTCAGCCTGTCGGGATGAGGCGATGCCGCCCGCGGGGACAGGGACCCGGCTACCCGGCTACAAGGACACAGCAACCTGTAGGGACAACGTTACGGCAGCCCTGATCCAGCCCCGAACATAACGGAGGGGAGGCACGGCCGGATCCCTCCGCGCCTGTCCGCGCAGCGTCCCGCACTGCCATGGCAACCCCAACGCGCGCGCTCCCACCGGCAGGGCTCCCCACCAATCAGAGAGGGAGCGAGCGGTGAGCGAGCCAATCAGGAGCGAGGACGGCTCCGTCGAGCCGAGCTGAGCCGAGCTGGGTCGGACGGCGCCGAGCCGAGCCCGATCGAGCCCAGCCGAACCGAACCGAGCCGAGCCCAGTCGAGCCGGCGCAATCAGGCTCCCTGGTTTATTAACGAAAGTTCATTAAATCGTATTACAAGATTTCACACATTCCCCAGCAGTGCTGACCATGACACCAAATTTGAAACGGCAATCAGCCAGAGATACCATCAGATGAAGGAAATGTCAGGCTATTTTTCCCCAGCAGTGCTGCACTGACACACAGGTCTCACAATAACTGTGTGCCACGTAGACGGGGTGTTTCCTCGAGCCCTTTGTACTTTATTCTTTAAAATGTATTTTTATGATTGATTGGTCAGTGCTCCAGTCGAGAAGAGACCCTTGTGCCCAGCAGCTTTCCAGTGCCCCGGAATGGGGGTCCCACTGTGCCCAGGGTGGGTTCATTGACCTGTCCAGGGACTTGTGACAGCAGCGTGTCAGAGTCAAATCCCTTATATCAGTCTGGAAAGAAAGACCTCCTCCTGATCCCCCACGCTCTTAGTCTCTATGTTATTAATTTTGTCATTTTTATCCACTGCCATTGGCAGACAATGCCAGCCATTGAAGAACTCAGGCTGAGCAATTTAAGGAATGACACACTTTATTAACAAATACACTGGTCACAGAAGACTGTCACAGAGTCGGGGCAGAGATTGTCACTGACAGTGCACTGACTGCAAGAACAAGTTTGAAGGGATACACAGGCTCTGATCACCAGTGAAAGTTTGAGATAATCAACGTGCACAGAGTGGGGATCCTACCGAACAGATGTGCCCCCGGGAGAAAAGCCAGGATCAGCCCATCAGCCGATTCCAGAAGTTATGTGGAGCCTTTCCTAACTTGTCCCCTCTTAACTCACAGTTATACTATTTCTTTACACTTAAGTGAAGCTTGAGTGACTCTAGCCGAACATATGTTTGTTCTCGATTGGTGTAAAATTCCCTCACTTTGCTCTCAAAGATACAGGTAATAAATGAGATAGCATGTGCTCAGGGAGGGCTGGTCAGACTTTGGAGCTGGGTAACTTTGGGATGGAGCTGTGTGACATCATTGCAATGAGAGCAGAAACAGTGGGGTTCATCCGAGGAGAGCAATTTCCCTACAGTTGCTGGTTCAGGAACAGGACATCTCCTCTATCCTGTGCTTGGCAGCTGCTGTCATCTACGAAGTACCACTGAATTCCCATTCCTGCAGGGATCACAATAAAGCCTGGCCGTGGGGTCCATCCTGCTCCACCTTCTGTTTCACCCTCCTTAGCATCTGCTGCAGGGCGTGCTGCATCGGCAGCTATCATGGAATTCACTCTGTGCTTGCCAACCACATTCTCTCCTGGAAATAGCAACTGCATTTTACCCTAAAATTTCCTAATTTTACAGCTTCTGTTGGTATGTAACTGTAACTTTAGCCTTAAGATTTTTCCCCAGATGTCTCTAATTTTCTCCCATTTCCCCATTTATTCAACCCCATGACTGTAATCACTCAAGCTTCCCAATATCCAAATGGAGTTCAAGAGTGTTTCATGCATTTGTATTGCATGGATTATCTGATGTTTGTAGGGTGGCAAATAGACTAATTGCCTCATCATAATACAACCTTTAACATACAATACCTTTATCAAGGCAAAAAGCAAAAGGGTTAATATCAATAAAACAAGTCTCTCTCCCCATAAAATCAAATTGTGCTCACAGAGAGGAATCATGAAACATCTGGGGCAGCTATCAGAGTATGGAGCAGCCTCCTGCCCCAGTGCTAGTATCTCAGCAGTGTTTGGAACTGCAGCAGTTAAAGCTGCAGCATTTGCATTTAACTGTTGGTAATCAGCTATAAAACTGTAAAACATCACTATCATTGGCTTCTTTACCAGCTACAGCTGTGACTTGTAGGGCAAGTAAGTCCTTTTAGCAATGCCTCTTTGCCCCAAATCTGCCACCACCCTATCAAAGGGCATTGCTTTACATTAGTAACTTGGGAAGAATGCAGTGGTGTTGATGACTGATTATTTTTCAGAGTCTGACTTGTCTCACATTCTTCCAGATTCTGTTTGAATCCCTGGCAAACCAGAGCCTCTCACTGTGAAATTCCATAAAGTTCCATCCAAGAGTTTCCAGGTTTATTCACAAAGTAAATCAAATGCTAAAAGGTTTGTTTGGACAGTGTCCACAAGCACTTCAGCCTTAGTTAACCATATTTCCCCCAGAGGCCAGATGGAGGCTTTTGCTGTGGGACATTCATTTATTATTCCATCAATTGATGTAAATTTAATTTTATGGCAACTGAGTATCATTCTAAAAAATATTTGCTGTTTTCTTTGTATTCACTATCACTTGAGTCCCTGCACAAATTAAAAATTCAACCACAATTTTTTGAGGACCAACTTTGAGGAATATTATTTGAAGGTTTGGGGCATTTACTTGTGAGCCACTTACTGATAATACCTAGCGGGCAGGGTGGCTTGTTGCCCTCCCCAGGAACGTGGGGGGGGTTGCCATGGATTCTGTCAAATTAAATCCTGTCTTGCTGAGAAAGGCACATGCTCCTGATGCTAAATTTTTTCCTGATGTTCGTTTTTCCTCATTCCTGCTATTTTTCCTCATCACAGTTAAAGACTGAACCAGCTTATTGGATGTCATCCCTGGAGGCACCATGTAACCAGAACTTAGGTACTCCCCACTCTCACGCCTAGTGCCACAGGTTACACCATTTTTTATCGAATTTGGGTCTCTCATTAGACCTTTCATTAAATCTGGACCTTTCATTAGGCCTTTCATTAAATCTGGACAGTGGAGTGTTAAGCTGGATTCACAGTGCATGGTCCATCAGCTTCTTCACAGAGGAACTGATCCAGCCTATTCCGTGCCCATAACTCACCAGTCCTTGCACTAACTCGTACGAGGAGGTTACAGGGCTTTGCTGGCCTGGAGCCCGACCACAACTGGTGTTTGTGTTATTCAGAACACAAGCAGCTTGGACCTTGGCAGCAAATATCCAAATATCTGGGAGGCCTTGAATGAGAGGAGTTAATCAGGCTAGGTCAATGGGAGCCTGCAAAGGAGATTTCGTGCTGGGGTCTCTGTCATACATGGTCCGTGTGCAGGCTGCCTTCTGCACTGAGGCTGCCAAGTCACAGCTGCCTGTAGTCTGAGTTACCAGCGGGTCCCCTCTGTCCTGAGGCTCAGCACTGCCTGCCCAGTGTGCAGCCCAAGCAGTAAAGGAGCAATCGTGATTTCCCAGCAGGACAGTGAGGGATACTCCCTGTCCCAAATAGCCTCGTGCTTCCTCCTCATTCAACAAAATCCTGTCTCCCCCTGTGAGGGACACTCAACCTACATACTCAACTTCGGATTTTTCCTCTCATCTTGAGTACTTTTCCTGCAGTTGTACTAATTCCTCTGGCAACCAGAGGTTCCTACGTGCAGGAGTGCAAATTTCACTGTCAGTACCAGTCTTGGTCTGAACTAATGGTCTCAAGGAGACCAGGTGAGAGTCAGGATCAGAGGTCCCCACGATTTCAACATCACTACCAGCACACCAAATGTCCCCATCACAAGTCTCAAGATCCATATAATGTACCAGCTTCTGGAGCAATCTATCCAAAACAGGAGCCTGTTTCTCTCTGTGTTAACTGCAGCAAACAGAGTTTTAAGGTGATCAACCTCAGTTTTAAGGTGATCATCCTCAGTTTTAAGATGGTTGTTCTGAATCACAAGTTGAGTAACTTGTATTCCCAGTTTTTATCCTGTCTCCTTCTCAAAGGCTAAGGATGACTTTAATACCTCATTTTCTGATTTCAACACAGTATATTCTAGATCCGAAACTGGTTTGGAAACAAGGGTATCCTTAGGTTCTTTCAGTGCACAAGAAAAACATGCTCCTAAAACTGCACAAATGACATCTTTACCTCTTTCCACTTTAGATTTTTACTCATCCTTACACTGTCCAATGCGCTCCATGACTTTCACTTCATCTTTCCAAAACTTTTGAGCCTGTTCCTTCCCAGCCTGGGAAGGGGCACATTTGTGTTTTCGCAGTAGCCTATCCATGGCAATCCTACTGAATGTGCCAATTTTCTGTCAGGTAAAGATGGGGGAGGGTTTTCTCGAGCCTTTTATATTTGATCCATCTGTCAGCACCCCAGGAAAGATGAGAGCCTTGTGGCCAACCAGCCTGTCAGTGCCCCAGAATGGGACCTCACTGTACAGACCAGTGTATTGGAGAGTGGGTCAATTAACCTGCAGAGTCAAAATCCCTATTTCAATTTAGAAAGAGAGGTCCCTCCTGGATTCCCCCTGCTCTTAATCAGTATGTTATCAGTTTTGTCAAGTATGCCACCCATGCCAGAGCCCTCAAAGGATTCACAGTAACAGTATATGGAATAATACAGAAAATTGTGACAAGTTGAGGTTTGAGGATTGCCAGTGATAGTATCTGACTACAAAAACGTATTCAAAGCAACACAGGGATAATCCCTAACAAAAGCTGTCTAAAGATAATCAGTCAATATGTGAAGAATATGGTTCTTACCCAGCAGATGTGCCTGCAGGGAAGAAGACACATTCAGCCCCATGATTGACCCCAGAAGTTACAATGGAGACTTCCCCAATTTCTCCTCTTTCTTCATGTTTATGTGGAGTTTGAGTGACTCCAGTCATACAGCAAGGGCTGATTGTACCTTGGATGTGGGTAACTTTGGGATGGAAATGTGTACCAGCATTTTATCTCAGTTAACCTTGGGATGGAGATGTGCTCAGTGTTACACCCGAGGAGAGTCCTGAGACAGTAGCAGGATGTCTTCTCCTATCTCCCTTAGTTTGTTGGAAATTATGCAACTTTTTTCTAATTTAACTTTAGTCAGGGATTTGTTTTGCTCACCTTTGCCCAGGGGGAGGAGAATTGAAGTTTCTCTTCAAACGATTCTGTTCACCAGGTAAAGCCTGATGAGCTTAAAATCTACAGACTGGGAGTAGCCAGAAGATACAGAGAAGATAAATGAGCATTATCGAACATAAACCAGGTTGGAGACACCTGGTCTGGGAAAAAATTGGTAAGAGAACCAAAGAATGAGGTCCTAATTAACACTGGAGGTGAAGGAATCAATAACCAATAGGATATCAAACACTAAGAATTGTGTAATTTAAGACCAATGAACATGAATTTCTTTGGCATTTGTATGTACAAATATGTGGAAAGTCTAGTAAAGAACCATGTGTGATGGCATGATTTTCACTGTACAACCCGGGCATGTGTAAATGAAATAATTTCTACTGCACATCCTGGCCAGAATAAAGTAATGCCTTGATTCTCTAACACTGAAAAGATGTTGTTGGAGAGTTTGTTTTCCCCGTAGTTTCAGTGATAATGTGACTATAACTTTTAGCCTCAATATACTTCTCAGTTTTCTGTAATTTCCCCCCAGTCATTTTCCCACATTGTGCTAGTGCTGATCATTTAAAAATAAAATAATTTTTGGTTTGGGTCAAACCCAGCCCAGACAACACCCTCAGCTCCTTCCTTCTGCTCTGATCTGATGGTTGTAGCAAGTTTTATCTCATTTCTTAGTTTTCACTGTGGACTGTCTCCTCAGCAAGATGAAAATTTAATGCCAGGGGAAAAAAAATCCAGAAAAAATTACAACTATAAAGACATAACTGGACTTTTACGGCCTTTCTGGGAAAGAGGACCATTTTCTTGCTGGTCAGTTCTGGTGTCTTTGTTGTTGTTGTTATTTTGCTTATATGAGACCTTATATTTCTTCTGCTGAAACTCCTGAATTTCACATGGAGGAAAATGTGTTTTCCAATATAAAAGGGAAGGAGAATGAACATTTAAGTATCTATCTTTTTACAGAATAGAATGAAAATGAAACGACTTCAGGCTTTGCTGAGTGACAGCCTTTCTAGCACAAAAAGCATGTGGAAAATGCAGTTATCATCGATACAAAGACAAGTCTCTGCAGTGACCTTTGACATTAATGTGAGAGATCAAGAGCTTCCTGGGAAGTGACAGCAGAGACAGAAACTCTGTGAAGCCAGAACACAAAGCAGCAATAATGGCAGGGAACCATTCAGTGCTCCACTAAATCCACTTGTTCTCTCAGCCTCAGAGCCCTGTGCCAGGGTACAGCCCAGCTGACTGGCAAGGTGATTGCTAATTTCACATCTTTGATTTTTAGAACAAAGATGCCACTCAAGTGGCATTTTGAAGAAGTGCTTTTTAACCACTTTATGTTCAGTGATCCTGACAGTAAAGCAGATGGATGCAGGTCCATTCTCTGGCCTGCTGGAATGGGATGTGCTGTGCCCATCCCAAAGCTGTGGCTGAACTGGGATGCCTGTTGGGAACATAGATCTAGATTCAATACTAAGAGTTGATATAGAAGTATTTTCTGCCCAGTTCTGGAGAAACAAAGCAGTGGAACCACCTGTAGCTGCCAAGTTACTATCACTGATACAGCACATGAACGAAGGCCATTCTTCTATCCAATGACAGCTCTGTCTGTGCCCAGAACCACAGAATCATTTAGGCTGGAAAAGACCTGAAGATCATCAGGTCAGGCCCACCATGAAACCATGTCCCTCAGTGCCACATTTAGACGTCTTTTAAATACCTCCAGGGATGGTGACTCCACCACTGCCCTGGGTAGTCTGTTCCAGTGTTTCACAACCATTTTGGTGAAGAAATTGCTCCTAATATCCAATCTGAACCTTCACTTATGCAGTTTGATGTTATCTCACCTTGTTCTATCACTTGTAAGTTGAGAGAAGAGCACAACCCCCAGCAGACTTCACCCTCCTGTCAGCTGTACAGAGAGAGGTGCTCTCCCCCGAGTCCCCTTTTCTCCAGGCTGAGCCCCTCCAACTCCTTCAGCTGCTCCTCATCATCCTTGTGCTCCAGACCCTTCCCCAGCTCCATTCCCTTCCCTGGACACGCTCCAGCCCCTCAATGTCCTTCCTGAACTGAGGGCCCAGAACTGGACACAGCCCCCGAGGTGACCTCACCATGCCCAGCCCAGGGGACAGTCACTGCCCTGGCCCTGCTGCCACACCATGGCTGGCACAGCCCAGGTGCCTTTGGCCTCTCGTCCACCTGGGCACACCTGAGCCATGTTCAGCTGCTGTCACCAGCACTCCCAGGTCCTTTTTCACTGGGCAGCTTTCCAGCCACTCTGCCCCCAGCCTGTGGCACTGCAGGGGTTGTTGTGACTCAAAGGCAGGACCCAGCACTTGGCTTTGTTGAACCTCAAACAACTGACCTTGGCCCATGGATCCAGCCTGTCCAGATCCCTCTGCAGAGCCTTCCCACTCTCCAGCAGAGCAACACTCCAGCCCAAATTGGTGCTGTCTGGGAACCTACTGAGGGTGGACTCAGTCTCCTCATCCAAACCATCAATAAAGACATTAAACAGAGCTGACCCCAATACTGAGCCTTGGGAAATGAGATTTATTAAATCTAACAGCAAGGCCTTCCCCTATAAGCTGACTTCAGAGCTGGAGCAGGTCCAAAAGGTGCCATTGTGTTATTTAACCCCAAGTCTGCCTGGCTGGCTCAGTAATAAATTCAGAACCCATAACATATTTGATCTGAGCTCTCTTTTTTTCTGCTATGGGAGGAAGGCAGAAAGTATAAAGCTGAAAGATTGCAAAAAATGCCAACACTTTCAAAAATCCTGTAACAATATCCACATATTATTTGTTCTTGCAAAGTCACATTGTTCATAACTGGCCACTGTTACTAGCAAAGACTGATGCTAAGTTTTTCCAGGGCCAGATTTGCAGCAGTTATTCTTTGGAGTTTACTCTTGCTGTCCTGGAGGATTTCTTTGTGGGAAAAAAGAAGGTAACTTTTCTTTGCATGTTACAAGATATTTTTGAAAATTATTTAAAGTGCTGTTCAGTGTTTACTCTTCAGAGCAGATAACATTTCACAAATATAGGTATTTTTTATTTTCAGATAGAAAGAGCACTGTCACCACTTGAGTGCAGTACAGTGTAAGGGGGATTTGAACTTGAAAAAAAGCATCTCCATTCCAGCAATTCTGTATATGACTTTTATAATTGTTGATTTTTTTTAAATTTATGCCCTTGTGTTATTATAGCAGACTAGAGAAAAAGGTAGCTGAATCAACAGAAAACCTGGACTTCATCAACCTCAAGAGTGCTCATCAGGAAATAAAGTATAGAAGTTCGAAACTTTAAACAAGAAACTGCTGCTTTACAACATTCCAGCTGCTGAGCTCCCTTCTGTTTTTTCAAGAACACCTGTGGGCTTGCTGCTCATAAAAAGGACTATTCTATGTATCTGCCCTCTAAATTTCTTAACTGAATTGAAAGTGATATCTTCAATATTTGGTTTAAGATACTCTGCCTTATCTTTCTGATGCTGTGTTTTAGCCTGTTTCTATTAATCTCACTAAGCAAAGTAAGTTATCTAATAGCATTACAGCTATGCAGGGGGCCACAGACCCAAGGGACAAAGGAAATTGCTACATTAACACATTTTCAGACAGTCCCGTACATCCTTAAATAATAAAATCTATTTTTATCATGTGAATTTGCATTGTCTGAGTGCAACAGAAAGTTATTTTAAACTGCAGTGGATTGCAAAGTTCTCCAGGGACAGTGGAGGAGGGACAACATCAGTACCAGCACTGAATCAGGCTGTGTGTACTATAGACCAGGCCTCATGATCTTTTCATCTTCAGAAGCACATTAATTATTAGCTCTTCAAGTCACGTGAGAACAAAAGAGTTTTTAGTTATACTTGATTCTAAATTTGTTTCGTTTCAAAGATGAGTTTAAAACCTTGAATCCAAAACTCTCATTATTACAGGGAAAAAAATCCACAGAAAAATCTCACGTATACGAATTGCCATTTTAAAATAGTCTGAAGTGTCAGTTTTATTCCATGACAACTCAAACACTCAAGAGCTGGTGACTGGGACACAGAGAAAGGCGTGATCTGATCCTTCTGCAAAGCTCAAGGAGATATAATCAGACTTTTAGAACATACTGATTCTGATTCTGAACCATCGGGTAGGAACATGCAGGGTTTATGGACATGATCGGGTGAGCTCTGAACGTCGCTGTTCCCCAGGAACAGAGCCCAGGGCAGCCTCCCCAGTGTGTTTATGGCATCAGGGCTGGCACAGCTCCCACACCCTCAGTGCCCTGGAGTAAATCAAGTCTGATACTCAGAATTCTGAAATCACAGCATTTGCTCATGTTATAAGTACGTATTATATTATTGGCATTTTGCAAATATTAAAATGAATGTTATATGTATAATGTTGGGAAACTTTGCTGAATGAATATAATTTCTTTTAGTTCTGGTATTAACAAAACTTAGAAATAGTAGTGTAATAAATATATTTTTTTGGACTATAATATGGTGATGTAAAAAAGCTTTTGTTCATGTAACTAACTAAGAGAATGGCAAAAATATAATCAGGAAATTCTTCACATTATTGAAGTATCCTATCTGAATGAAGACAGAGGTGATGAACACCAAAAGCCCAGGGAAAGGATTTATTGATCTCTGTTATCAGGAAGTGCACCGACAAGAAGAAACGACAAAGAAAAAAAAAGAAAAAAAAAAAGTAAAGATGTTGATTTACAGGATGGGGGGGATGGTGATTTTGAATTATGCATGAAAGTCTATGAATATGCAACAGGCTGATGCATTTAACAAAGTGTTCTCTGAGCTAAGGCGTGCTCTTAGCGGAATTGGTTATTGTCTCTTACTGTCTTTTATTAAACTTTTTAAAAATCTACCAAGAAACTAAAGCTCGTTTTTCACACTCAGCAGGAGCCCAGCCCATCACACACACACTGGCACAGCCACGGGCAGCAGTCCAGGCTCCCGGTGTGCGGGGGCAGCAGCCGATCTCTGCTGCAAGGCTGAACGGGAACACAGATTCCTGTGCCAACTCATGGAATGATCCAGGGCGTTAGCAGAAATAATGGTGAGCTGTGCTAATATTTCTGATTCCTCATTTCTGTCACTCCACAGTAGAACCTCGCCCTGTTCCTCCCCTTTGACCTGCAGGGAAGTGCAAGGGAGAGGAGTTGGGAGAGGAGGAACTGGGATCGGACTCTGCTCCCGAGCCAGGCTGGGTTTGTTCCGGGGTAAAATCAAACTGTCCGTCCTTTACAGGAAACAGGTGAGCTCGGGAGCCACACAGCTTCTTAAAACTGTTGTTTTCAGCCACGGCCGGCAAATCTGAGTGCTTGAAATTCTTGGAAATTTGTATCTCAGTTCCTGTGGTTTTCTGTGCATTTGAGAGTAATTTAAATGTTCAGATCCTCTTAGTTTTATGGGTTTTGTTTTGGTTTTTTGGGGTTTTTTTACATTTTTGTGGGTCTGCTTGAAGCAACAAAGACAGTATTTTATGAAAAAGCAGGCTAATGAACTCTGTAAAAGATGGACAAAACCTTTCACATCTTATTTTTAACTGACTAAATTTGGACCCAATTAAGACAGCAGAAACAATTGTTATGGGGTGGCATGGGGTGGGCTTCCCATTGTATTTTTTTGCTGATACAGGCAAATTTTGTGGGACTGGATTAAATGGTTGAAAAAAAAAGAATAGACAGCCAGCCTCAGAAAGAAAAGCCTTTAAACTGCATTTTATACAAATAATTGGAAGTGCTTATTCACCATAAAATAGCCACAGAGCACCACCCTGTGGGGATTGGCATCCCTGGGGTTTGAAGCTGTTTATCATTCTGCATTTGCAGTCTTACCACAAATAACGGGGAATGCATTTAGCTTTCCCTGTGCAGAAATCAGTGACTTTTACAGAGGGCAGGGTGGTCTGTCACACAGTGCTGGTTATTTGAAGAGGCTCTGGCCTGCAGCCCATCCGTGCTGCTCTCAGGAAGTAACACAGTTGTTCCTGTTGTGATTGACTCTCCTTCTCATCTCCTTCCACCCAGCACACAGGGAGCAGAGAGAAGACTGTTCCTCATTTGATTTCACCAGGCAGGAGGAGGCTTCACAGCTCAGCCCATCTCAACAGCTGCTGGTGCCAAAAGGATCCCAGGAACAGCATCTGGGGAGGAACCTGAAAGACTCCTGCAGCAGTGACATCCTGTACCACAGAAAATCACACACACAGGAATCACCTCCAGAGGCAAGGGAAATAAAAAGGATTTTTTAAAGCCACTTGTTACCTTTCATTACTGAGATTATTCCACTGCACTTTAAGTGTGCATTCCTTCATGCAACATTTTTTCAGGTTTTGGTTTTGTTTTTTTTAGACAAAATGTTTGCAGCCTATTTTGATTGCCCAGGAGGCCCAGAAAACCTCTATATGAAAGAAGTGATGAAACCAGACCCAGGAGAAGGAGAAGTTCTTGTGAAGGTCTCTGCTAGTGCTCTGAATAGGGCCGATTTACTCCAGGTATGTGTATGTTAAGCAGATTTATGGACCTAAAAACAACATAGATTTTTCAAGTCTCTCTGTGAAGTCTTGACAAGATCCAGCAAGCTAAAAGAGTTTGAACCTGGTGAGCATTTGGATGGGAGAGTTCATAGGGCTGAAAGAAGAGATGTTTGTTGATTCAGCAGACAAATGTTTTTATCTGAGTTAGTGCAGTGCTGGGCTGGCGTGGAAAGGCAGCTGCCTTTCAACAAAACATATAAAATCAAAGCTCTGGATCTTTCTAGATCTTAGACCCTTTTCAGGATATTTGAGATGAAAAGTAAACATTCCAATGGCACAGTTCCAGTGGGAGAAAATGTATTCAAATTCACATTCAAATTATTAGTTTGAGCTGCAAGCTATGCTCTGCAAATTGAGACCATAGTACCTCCACAGCAGGGATTAGCCTGGACAAAGGGGACTCACAGATATTTCAGTTTATTCTTATTTTAAGAATAAAACTTAGGAAGAATGATACTTAGGAAGCAGAAGTGTTTCCGGAGGCTAGAAGATCCTCAAATTACTGCAACATATGTGCACTGGGCAAAATCAGGATTAAACAAATAGAAATTTAGGCTGGAGATGTGTGAATGAAATATGGCAGGTTATTACACTCATTGATGCTTGGCTTTTCCTTCCTTGCTTTCTGTTTTTTTAGAGAAGAGGGAAGTACCCTCCCCCCAAAGGAGCAAGTGATATTTTAGGCCTGGAAGCAGCAGGGAGCGTGGCTGGGCTGGGTCCTGGCTGCTCAGGCCGCTGGAAGATCGGCGATGCAGTGATGGCTCTGCTCTCCGGGGGAGGCCAGGCACAATTCGTGACAGTGCCCGAAGGCCTCCTGATGCCAATTCCCAAAGACATGACTTTTATTCAGGCTGCAGCCATTCCTGAAGCCTGGCTAACAGCATTCCAGCTGCTCCATTTTGTAGGTGAGAGGTGCATTTGCCCATTTATCCCACCAAAACAGCTCATCTTCCTTTCTGTTAAAAAAATCCTCTCCTTGTTGCCTCCATTTGAATGTTGTTTGCCTTCAAAGAACCTTTTCTCTGTCACTTTGTTGTTGTGGGTCAGAATTCAGTATGCCAGACACAAATCCTTGAATCTTGACCACCTCTCCCCAGTGCCAATCTACCTTGCTGATTACACATTTACAAAGAAGGATATGGAAAGGTGGTCAGAATTCTTTTCATCTGTATTTCTCAGTTTGAATCACTGAATGGTTTGGGTTGAAAAGGATCTTAAAGATCATCTAGCTCCACTCTCCTACCATGGACAGGGACACCTTCCATTAAGCCTAAACCCTGAAATTATTCTCAGGTTTTCCATACACCTGAAAACACATTTAACTTCTAAGGATATGGCTTCACTGCATGCATGACCATATCAAGAACTTTATCACTAACTGCTTGTGAATCTACAGTAGGCAACATCTTGTACCTTTTTTACCAGAGATATTATTTGTAGGTAAAATCCACTCTGAGCTGATTGAAAATAGACAGAAGCCCACACCCATCATTTAAAAATACGCTGCCAAGGTAATAAACAGTAGCACTTGCCAGGGTTTTCCTCCGCAAGAAATATCCTTCTTTAGCAGTAGCACCTAAAAGATTAAATAAGGAACAAAAGTTCCAAACATAACTTCCCTGCAGACTTGCTTCAAGCAGTGTTGCTTCCTGGGGATCAGTGGCAGGTTACTTTGTGTCTCACTTTCAGGAACAATTGGTGAAACACAAAATAACGCAACCAATAGATGGTAAAATGACTGGTAGGACTGGTCTTTATGCTACCTGGAATTTCTGGTATTTCTCCATTGATGAGTGCCTGACTTCTCAGTACGAACATCTTCCAAGTGTGTTTTCTACTGATGGTACAAAAAGGCTGTAACTGCACTCACTTAAGCATCTTGGTCACAGATGCCCAGAACTGCACACAGCCAAGGCAAAGTCCTTCCACTGAGGCTGGTAAAATGATGTACTGTCAGCATACTGCAACCTCTGCTTCTTCTGGATTTCTCTCTTTTATGAAGGCTATGAAGATGTTTAATTGTCCAAAGTTCAATCAAGGGCATCTCTTCCAGCCTCCTCTTCGGTATCTTCCAGACTGTTCATGTTGTAATCCAAAGTGATGCCCAAAGGATGACCACTTTCCTTATGCCCTCCTCCAGGTAAAGTACAGGAGGGTGAGAGAGTGTTGATCCACGCTGGAGCCAGTGGGGTTGGCATAGCAGCCATTCAGCTGGTGAGACTGGCAAAGGCTATTCCCATTGTGACAGCGGGCACTCAGGAGAAACTGGAAGCAACAGCAAAGGCTGGAGCAGCTGCAGGGTTCAACTACAAGAATGAAGACTTCAGTGAAAAGGTCTTGCAGTTCACACAAGGTAAAAACCTCTCTGTGAAGTGTGAATGAACCTCCCAACATGTGGACACACACTCAGTTTCAGCTGTCACTTGGTGAGGGAGCAGACAGTAGTGTAAGCACAACTTGATATCCTGTTCAGCCCAGAAAGGGCCTTTCCTTAGTTTAATTGTGCTGTTTTCTGCATGGACTTTCTTTGTCTGTGTTCATTTGGGGCATAAATATTGTGCCTTGTTATTACTGCCTCCCCAAGGAACTGTGGGACCAAATCCTCACAGTTTGGTGTTTGAATCATCACAGAAGCATAGCATGGCCTGGGTTGGAAAGGACTTTAAAGATCATTCTGTTCCATCTCCCTGCCATGGGAAGGGACACCTTCCATTAGACCAGGTTGCTCTGAGCCTCATCCAACCTGCCTTAAACATTTCCAGGGATGGGGCAGCCACAGCTTCTCTGGGCAACCTGTGCTAGGGCCTTACGACACTTAATTCTTAAACTGATAGGAAAATGTAGCTTTTCTAAGCATTTGGGGTGGTTAATACCCGAGTTGGCTTATGGGTAACTGATGATTCTTTTTTTTGTGCCTGATTCTGTAATTCCTTTCAAATCACTGTGCCAATTCTTAATTTCAGTAGAAAGATTAAATAAGAATTGTAGGGCCAATTCTGTACCTACAAATAACAATGTTTTAGTCTTGCTTGAAATTATCCTACCCTTAATGCAGCTTGACTTCATTGCTGAAATCTCTTCTGTTTCTACTTGAGGTTCTGGAGTAGATATTATTTTAGATTGTGTTGGTGCCTCATACTGGGAGAAGAATCTCAACTGTCTGAGTACGGATGGCCGGTGGATCATTTATGGACTGCTGAGTGGAGGTGAAGTCCATGGGGATTTGCTGGCAAGGCTGCTTTCCAAAAGAGCCAGCATCCACACGAGCCTGTTACGGTCCCGAGATAAGAAGGCAAGTAGTAGCTATCAGCAGTGTATACAGTTTGATTTTTAAATTTATTACAGTTTTGAGAGATTTATTTTAAAACCCGTGTTAAACACATTCTTGTCAAAAAAAGCCCCACCATAAACTGTTACTACATACTTTGGAAAATGTCACAAAATTAAGTTATGATGTCCTTCTTTTATTTTTATCAAATTCTTCCCTGAATGAGAGGAATGACACCCAGGACTTCTTACTGTGCTTCGTGGGTGTCACAATTTAGGTATTTGGCCCTGGATGAAATAAAACTCCAGTGATTGAGCAACTTGATCAAGTCTGAGAAGGGGAAAACGAACATCTCTATTAGGTCACTTTTCAGAGTAGAGACCAAGGCCATTTGGATGCCCAGTTACCAAGAAAAATTCACTTTATGTGGAATATTCTCAGAGATGACAGTAAAAGGCAGTACAGAGCTCTACGGTAGATTCTGTGCATAGTTTAAGAAAGAATATTTATAAGTACTTTATCATTTTG
This sequence comes from Sturnus vulgaris, assembly GCF_052056855.1. Taxonomy (NCBI): domain Eukaryota; kingdom Metazoa; phylum Chordata; class Aves; order Passeriformes; family Sturnidae; genus Sturnus; species Sturnus vulgaris. The sequence continues at coordinate 108,152,695 of NC_142245.1, read as the reverse complement.
ACTTAAATGATTCTGCACTGAGCTCAAGCCACTTGCTTTGGAGAATTTCATTGAATTAAGATGTAACAAATCTAAAAGCTTTCTTCTTGTTTGTAATTTAGAGCTGTCAGGTGTTTATATCTGCATATCACTGAGAATGTCAGAAGGTGTCTCTTGAGGGCTGTGCACATTTTATATGCCGTGCTCTGAGGCACCTCGGCGAGTGAAACGATTGGAAATAACCTTGCAGTTTTATTTTTTCTCCAGTACAAGGAGCGGCTGGTGAGAGCCTTCACTGAAGAGGTGCTGCCCCACTTTTCAGGAGGGGCTTCCCCGCATCTCCAGCCCCTCGTGGACAGCGTTTACCCCCTGCATGCCGTCGCTGAGGCACACAGGGCTATGGAGGAGAACAAGAACATCGGCAAAATCGTCATAGAAATTCCCGTTTGCTTCAAGAAAGGGCCGCTGCAGTAGCTGCTCTGGGACGGCCACTGCGGGGGCTGCACTGCGGCCATCCTGCCGCTTCTGCTCACACCGGGACCGACTGGTGTGGGCGATGAGGAGGGGGAAAGGATAAGGAGAAAGCGTTTATTAAAGAAGTTCCTGTGGCAATTCTAGCACCGCGGATCGAACGTGTGAGGTCCCGACTGAGGCTGGGGCTGAGGCGCGGGGGGCGGGGCTAAAGGCGGGGCCGCGATTGAGGTCACGTGGGGGGCCTGGCCGGGGTCGCGTGACGCCACTTCCCGCGCGGTGCCTGCTGGGATAGATCCGGTTCCGTGAAGAGAGCGCGCGGTGCCTGCTGGGATATATCCGGGTTTCCCGCCCATCGCTCCCGCTCCCCGCCGCTGTCTCCACTCCAGGCTCCTTCCCCGCCCGTGTTTCTGTCCCAGGCCGCGGCCTCCACTCACCGCCCGCCAGCATGGCGATGCAAGCAGCCAAACGAGCCAACGTGAGTGCGCTGCCCGGTCTCAGCCTTGCCGGCCTGGGCTCCGGCTCCGTCCCGCTCCAAGCATCCCGCTGCTGTGACGGGAACGAGGCAGGGGGTAGAACTGGGTGATATTTAAGGCCCCTTCCAGCCCCAGATGTTCCGTGGTTCAGTGATTCCATTACTTAGTCCGTAGGGGGCTGGGTTTAAGGTTTGCAGTACGTTACTTGGGTCTAACACACCGCCTGTCCTTCCCCCATCAGATCCGGCTCCCTCCGGAGGTCAACCGGATCCTGTACATCAGGAACCTGCCCTACAAAATCACGGCCGAGGAGATGTACGACATTTTTGGGAAGTACGGGCCCATCCGGCAGATCAGAGTGTGAGTATTTCGGTTTCTTTGGACCGTGAAGGTTTTCAGGTGCTCCAGTGCGAGTAGCAGCTGGGTTTTACAGCTGGAAAGGTTCAGTGCCTGGAGCAGCGTCCTGAGTGCCAGAGGGGGATGTGATGATGCAAATTATTCTGCTGGGAAGTGTATAGAATGAGCTTAAATTTGAAATGAACTTGGGGAAGTTGATAAAGTATGAGACTTGTTTGCTTAAGTAACTTTCAAATACAGCTGAAGTTTTACCTCGACTTGGGGTAAAAATAGGAAGGACAGAAGCTGAGCATAAACAGTTTTCCTGTTTTATGAGTAGCCAATAATTAACCAGTGGGAAAACAAGGATGTTGTTGTTGGGATCTGTTCACTGGGATGAGAGACTGGATGTCCTCACGCCATACCGTGTCTGGATAGTGGAGATGTGACTGTGCCTTTGGTTCTAAAATGCATGGAGACTGTACAAGTCTGCAGCAGCTCTGATGTTCTTCTCCTGGTTAGTTCAAATGCTGAGGACCTGAGCTTTGATCATCACAGGAGGGTTTGTGCTGGAAGGGACCTTAAAAACCATTTCATTCCAACCCCCTGCAGTGGGCAGAGACACCTTCCACCTGACTAGGTGCTCTGAGCCCCATCCAACCTGGCCTTGAACACTTCCAGGGCTGGAGCATCCACAGCTTCTCTGGGTAACTTGATTGATTGTTGTGTAAAGTGAGTTTTACAGAGTTGCCCTCACTAAGCAGAGGACACCAAGGGGACATGTGCTGCTGGTGCTGAGATGTGATACCAGACCCTTCTTGAGCGAGGAAGGGCAGTGGATGTGACTGGAGAAGTGGCTCAGGGAACAAGGAACAGTGTAAATACAGTTTGGCTAAATAGGTGGAATTCTTTGCTAATGAGCATACAGGAGAGCCAGTGCTTAAGTCTTCTGAAAACGTGGGCTGGAACAGCATGATAGTGGGACATAGAATTAGGGCATATCAGGGGCTTTCCATTGGAGTGATGCACTGGTGTGTTTATCCAGCAGTTTGTTCAGAGCTACTAATTCATGTAATTTCCCACAGAAATTTTAACATCATCAGTGCCAAGGCATAATGTGTAAGCCCCTTTGTAACGGCTCTTGTGCTTTGTGCAGTGTTTATCCCACTCTCCTCCTCACTTTAGCACAGATCCCAGTGTGGATATGTGTGATACCTCTTGTCCTGAGGAGTTCTCAGAAGCACCTTAGAGACAGTTGTTCTGATTGTGAAGTCTCCATTGCCATCTTCTAGTCGAGACCTTTGGGATCTGTGAACTCTGCAGCCCCTCTGGGCTCATTACTGTTACGTGCCCAGACATGTGTCCCATCCCTCAGATGAAGGACATGGAATTGGTGCTCCCGTGGGTGATGGCTGTGCCTTGACAGTAGGCTTGCACCAGCAGGGCTGTTCTGCCTCTTAAATTGATTTTGTGATATGCCAGGAACCCTGTTCCATCCTAGGATCCATCTGATCCAGCCAGCTGCTAACTGACATCCAGATCTTGTAATATGAAATAACAGCTAATTGCTGTAATAAGATTTAAATTATTTCCAGACACAACCTGGCAGCCCTGACAAAAGCTTCAACAACCCAGTTGTTGTGGAGAGATGCCTTTCCCTTATGGAGCAAAATACAGCACATTTTCCTGTTGTCTCTGTCTCTGAACTGTTTGGTGTGGAAAGCAGGGATGTAGTTTAATACCTAGAAGAAATAACTTCACTAAAAAGCAATTTGTTGCATTAGTTCAGCTAATCTCAGTCACTGTGAAATAAACAATTTCTTGTGCATTTTATCTGACCTTGATTCTGCGTTTGCTGTGCAGTGGAAATACCCCTGAGACCAGAGGAACAGCTTATGTGGTCTATGAGGACATCTTCGATGCCAAGAACGCCTGTGACCACCTGTCAGGGTTCAACGTGTGCAACAGATACCTCGTGGTTCTGTACTACAATGCAAACAGGGTACGTGCACCTGGGCTGGGGAAGTCACATCTGAACAGGGCTGTCACAAAAAAACAACCCCAGCATCAGTTTGTAAACACAGTTGCTGGAGTATTTTTAAGAAATAAAATCCAAATTGTTAGAGGGAGTGAATGGGATATGTGGTCAGTTTCATGTTTACTTTGGTGATTTGTGTGCAAAAAAAGTACCTTTGGACAAAGGGTGTGAAAAACATGTTTGTGGGGAGGGTACTCTGGAGAAGAGGCACAGCACATTGCAGCAGGAGGTGAGATCTTGTTTATGGGTAAAAGGTCTCCAGTTCTCGACGTCCTCTGTGTCACTGATGGCATGCAGGCCCTGTGACATTCTCCAAGGACTAGAATCAAGCAATGCTCTGTGTGTGTGATGGTGATGGAGTTCACACTGGTGTTGGTTGCAGATACTGGGAAATAACTTGTCATAAGATGAGAGGCTTATTTTGTCTTCTTACATCTTTTATTTTCCTAACTACAGGCATTCCAAAAGATGGACACAAAGAAGAAAGAAGAACAGCTTAAGCTTCTCAAGGAAAAATATGGAATTAACACAGACCCACCAAAATAAACTGATCTTCTTTGGAAAACTGTTTTCAAGCCCTTCCATCGAATTCTTGGCCTAAACATAGGAATTCTTAACAAAGTGTAGTTTTTTCTCTTATAAATTTGATAAGCTGCAATATGAGTCTCTATATCTTCAGATTAAGATTAAATAAATGTAGAACATACAGAGATCTGCTTTAAGATTTAAATCCCCCAAGGCGACATGGCTTCTCTGTGCTGAGGGTGACCTGGCAAAGGCTGCCTTGACCTGTTTCAAGAAGGGACCGAGCAGGTTCTGTGTTTGACTGAACAAAGCAAGTGCAAGTCCATGTTTGTAACAAAGTTTCTTTCACAAACTGTAGAAGATGAACGGCTTTTAAAAGGATCCAGCTGATAAGGGGACTCCACTCCAAGTACCTCATTCCCAGTGGTGGTGCCTGCTCTGATCAACTGCAGTGAAACAATCCAGCTCTCACACTAAAAAAAAAGTGTAGAGGGCTTTGTTGTATGTCCCAGGTTTGGACGGAGGACTTGGTGTGAAGAACACATGACCAAGATGAGACCATAGATTAAGGTTTTCGTTTTGATACCTGTAGTGTGATTGTTTTCTACTTGGCATGGTTGAACTGTAAGACATTTTCTGTACATACATTTTTAGGTGTAGCATCTGGTAAAGGAAAAACAAATTTATGTTTTTTTGGTTCTTTTTTCAGTACTCATGTCCTGTGTATAAAAATGAGTGTGATCCAGAGTGTGCAGTATGTTTTGGAAGTGGGACAGAATAACTTGTGTCTGTGTCGTGAACCAGCTGGAAGTTGTGTGAATGTGGGTAGTGTCCTGCCTTCGGAGGATTTATTTGCATGGATGTGATCTTCTGCTCCCTGACCAGACAACTTCCAGCCAGTGCAGAACGGAGGCAGACAACAATATACTTTACCTGGGATTTGTAATTCAGTTTTGTTTTTCAGTGCATTCTACAGTCAGAGAGGAATGCTTCCATTTTCTGAAATTACTTTTTTGTTGGAATCTGTCACTTCAATAACAATACTGTGTCCGTTTGGTGAAAAAATAAATGTCTGCATATTTTGCTTTTTTTAATCAAGGCAGGCTTCACACTGTGTTCCTCCTGCATGTAACCTGTGCTGTTAGGAGTGTTTGATGCAGGCAGGAGCTGTAGCACACCCATCTCCGTGGGTACAGGGATGTCCACGTGTGACATGAGGGTGCCCAACTGTGAAAACAATTCCCACATCTCACCTGGAGGAGATCTCTCTCAGCTGCCCTGTGCTGTGCAACTCGTTTGGCAGCTGGAAGGGGCTCACAGCAATACTCAGTTACTAGCTGGAACCAATGAGAAACTAAACACTCAACATTTTGGAGTGAATGGTCCTATTTTCTTCATTCCTTAAAGAAACTATTACCAATTAATAGATGTTCCAAAGAAAAGTTCAGTAATGGCTCGTGAAGAGTGAGCTCCAAGCCAGCTCTGGGGGAAAGCAGCCAGGATGGCTGAGGTGTGATTACAGCTTTGGGTGGGTGCTTGAAGTCCCATCCTGACCTGAGAGCATCCCACTGGGGCAGATCTGCCCTGCCTTCTGTTGCACACAGGCACTGGGGCTGTGAGGCTTAGTGCATGATTCCTCCATCCCTGCAGCCGTCCCTTAAAACTGATGCTGTTTTTGCAGCAAGAAGCCTTGGAGGCTGCAGTAACCCTGGCTGAGGTCAGGAACAGGCACTGGGAGATTTGGAGCCCAGAAGCTGGGTAAGGTGATCAGTCCTTCCATGGCCAGCCTGGCTTCCAGGTCCTGCCTATCAAATAAACAGAGTGTTCTCAGGCAAGAACCAGATTACATTAAAAAATGTTTAAATTAATTAAATACTACTGGGAGATTTGCTTCTATGTGAGCATCCACAGCTTTTCAAGGATTACAAACTGCTCTGCTCCCATGTATGTCTATTTTTTATATATATATAAATATATGTATTTATATGTGCCATGTATATACGTACACATCCATGTATCAAACACTTGGATAACTGAAATCATTTACACTAATTACTGGACATTGAGAAGGCTCCTTGCTGAAATGGGAACTGGACGTGCTTGTTGCCATGCTGGATTTATGGTTCTAGTAAGTAATGAACACTGATAATAAATACCAGAGTGCCAATAATGGTGCTGTGTGCTGCTAGCCTTGTTTTAAATCATATGCAAATACCACATTGCTTCTGTCAATAGCAGAGACCATGGTGCTTGCACTGCAGTGTCTGTTTTGATGAGGATTTGATGCTGTTTGAAAAACATACATAAAAAGCAATTCTTTAGGGCAATAAGATTAATAAAAATTCCTTCAATGAATCCTCAAGATCAGCAGCTTTTGATTTCTCTGAGAGCTCAGCTGCCATCTTTCATTAAATATTCCATTTCATAGGTTTCTTCCAGTGCCTGTTCAGGGCTTTCAATGTCCCTGCACATGTAAAAATGAAATAATAATTTGTACCTGCAAGACAGGGGGAATGGAAATGGAATGCCCGGAGGACTGTTTTGATGAGATCTACTCAAGATTTTGTTTGAAATGTAATATCAAAGAACAGGGAAATGAGTTCAGCTCACGAATGGCAGAGGGGTAGCAAATAAAGCAGATGTTACCAGCCTCGCACTCTGCATCTGTGCTGGTTTTGTGTGTGCTCACTTCCCGTTTAATTTTTCAGGAAGTAGGGCATGAAATTAAGACTGGAAGGTCACTTTTTTCCCATTGAATCTGTTTAGAAATTAGTAACAAGAGTATATCTGATTACACAGGCAATGACAGTAAATCTTTTCCAATCTATTATATAGGGGTAATAAATTTATGTACTGTGTTGATCGATGATACAATTAAATAAATTAACGCATTTGCAGTCGAATAAAGAGCTGAAGATTACATTTCCTTGAAGACTTAATTTCCCTAAGTATCACAAAGCACAATTAGTTTTCCTTTCAGATTTTTCCTTTTTAATGAAATTGACGTGAAAAATGTAATAATCCCTGTTTCCAACCAAGGTCTGTGCAGAGAGGAGACGATGAGGGACAGCTTCATCAGCCAGCTGTAATAAGGATTTTACAGAGTGGGTAATGGCTGGTTTGTGCTGGGAGGGCAGAAGGGAAGAGCACAGTGGCAGCTCTGCAGATAGAGGTGATAAAATCAAGTACAATCAGCTCTCGGAGCCCAGCAGGAACGTGGTTTTTCCCTGGTGAGAAACCTGCAGGAGCAGAAGGGCAGAGCCATGCCCTGCCCATTGCCTCAAATGCAGCAGGAGCTCCCGAACAGCAAGGCCAAGAGGGGATGGAGGGAGCACAGGGCCATTCCAGGGACACTCACACAATTCTTGGCATTGCCATTCGCTGTTGGGGCGTTCAGGAAAGGGCCCAAAGCCAGTGCTGGTCTCTGCAGAGCTGCCATCCAGCTCTGGGGTTCCCAGCACAGGAAGGATATGGAATTGGAGCAAGTCCAGAGGTGGGACACCAGGATGATCAGAGGGATGGAGCACCTCTCCCATCAGGAAAGGCTGGGAGAATTGGGATTGTTCAGCCTGGGAAAGAAAAGCCTTGGGGTGACCTAATTGTGGCCTTCCAGTACCTGAAGGGAGCTGACAAGAAAGATGCAGAGACTATTTACAAGAACCTAGAGTGACAGGACAAGGGGGAATGGCTTCAAACTAGCAGAAGGCAGGGTTAGATCATAGATTACAGAAAAATTAATTACTGAGAGCAGTGATGAGACACTGGCAAAGGTTCCCCACAGAGGTTGTGGATGTTCCATCCCTGGGAGTGTTCAAGGCAAGGCTGGATGGGGCTTTGAATGACCTGGTTTAATGGAAGGTGTTCCAGTCCATGCCAGGAGGTTGGAACAAAATTGTCTTTAAGATCTCTTCCAACCCAAACCATTCTGTGATGCTATTACACTTTGGGCTTTTGTTTTGTTTTGTTTAATAAGCAATTAACTTAAACTGGGCCATTGACAGGAACAACTTAGACCAATGTGCTGGATCAAACTGTGTTTGACAGACACAACAGAGCCACATCACCTTTAACCGACTTTGGGAGGTGCAGTCTGTGACCCAGTGGTGAAAGGAAGGCCAGCGACACAGGCCAGGGCAGTGGCAAAGGAGAGCAGGATCTTTTCAAATGATTTGGGAAAGCTGGTGGATATCAGAGCCTGACAGATAAAATGACCAATTTTTAACAGGAAATTAGCGTGCCCTAAATAAAAGAACTATTAGGGGACATGTAACCCAGCTGCTGCAGTAACCTGAGATTTCCACCAAAAAAAGGGTTCTGAAAATCCCTTCATTTCTTCATGGAAAGCAGAGTAAGAAAAAAATTTACTCCACTCAGTGTATAAAAATCTGTAAGATAACGATTTATGGGTTTATTAATTAACAAGCTGAAATAAATGCAGCTCTGTGGGTACAATTAACATCTCAAGAGAGAAGACCACGAGCCATGGCCCCTGGCCAGATCACGTCTTCTCTGTGCTCATTCCCTTTCCCAACTCTAGGAGGTGTCACCTGGGGTCATCTCTGTAGCTTTGACTGCTCATGCTGGGAGTGTTCTCCTAACACAGAGAAACAGCACAACTGTTTGAAATATTACCATCAAAACATCTGTTAGTTGAAAACCATGCAAATAGTTTATAGTCAAGTTAAATAAAAGTAACATCATGATCCAGTGATGCCCTGGTTTTCTACAGCAAAGAGGAACAATGAGCCTAATGGAAAGAAATCCAACAAGGCAAAATAACAGCACAGAGAAAGCTTTGCTGATCAGCTCCTGCTCCCAAATCCAGGTAAGTAACAGCCAACACATCTTTCTGTCTCCAGAGGAGAAACCAGCATTTCATGAATTCATGTAAGCAGCAAATGAAATAAATATTACTGAGTTTCAAGTGCCAGAGGTGCAGTGCACATGGTCAGTTTGCAGGCTTTGTAAACAGCAGCAGCTGATAAAGCCTAAAAATCCCGGAGTATTCAGTGGCCACATCATCCCACAGTTCAGATTTCTTTTGAAAGGTGGATGTCCATAATCCTGCTCTCTTCTAGCCTTGCTCAGCTCCAGTACAAAATAGTACACTAGTTTTACTGTTGTAAAGGCACAGAATTAGATCAGCACTGCATGTCTTTGACAAGCAGCACTTTCCATCTCTTCAGCAGCCAAATTTTGGCCAGAGTTGAAGGGCCATGGAGGCAGGGGAAATGGAAATGGAAAACTGTCCCAGCACTCCTTACCTGCATGTCCCTGGTACGTCTGGTCCCACAGAGGTCTTCCACTGGGCCATCATTAATAGAAGCAGTGCATGGAGCTACACATACTTCATGTACAAGGATTAATTAACAAAAAATGGGTTGATGATTGAAGAACTTCTTGTACAGCAAAGAGCATCCCAGTAGCCAGAAGAGAAAAACAGGATGAGAGACAGTAAAGTATCAAGATTTTATTGTTTTATATATATACTTATAATTCTTAAATGAGACAGTATTTTTTTAAAACAGCAGCAAGCAGAACGTACAAGTTGAGAAAAGTGGCAGCGCAGGTAACTCTGTTTGGCTAATGCCCGTTCATGTACAAGGCGTACATTGGATTTTTTTTTTTTTGAGCACCTTTTGTGGTTTTTATTTTTTCTTGGTTTAAGTGTACAGTAAGGCAGTGGTTTTTTCAATAAGGAATATATATATATATATATTTATATTTATATATATTTTCAGTCATCACCGTGAATTCTTCGTACATGCAAATTAAATAAAATGTACAACTTGGAAATGTTACACCGGGAGACATTTTTCCTCAGAGCAAAGCTTCTAATAAAAGGCAAATATGAACACCACAAATTTATAAAAGAGAAGGAAGGCATGGGAAACCAAGAGTCAGGCGCTACTGACAGGACAGCTTGAGCAGGGAAGGTTGGGATTCCAGTGAAGATTCCTCCTGCCACTGGCAAGGCGGGAAGGAACAGATGGTTATTAACAGATGTCTCCAGCCAACTCCCCCGGGAAGGTTCACTCTAACCTGAGAAGCTCCACATCAAAGAGGAGCGTGGCATTGGGAGGTATGACCCCAGGGTGGCCTGTGGCTCCATAGGCCATCTCAGGTGTGCAGGTCAGCTTTGCTCTTTGTCCTAAGCTCATCTGGGTTTTGGATGTTGGAGAAAGGAGAAGACAAAAAAACAAACAAACAACAAGATTAGGAGGAAAACAAACAAAAAAATCACTACCTGGCAGATTTATAGAATCAAGGAGTATTGGGATAACCAGATTCATAGAATTGTTTAGTTTGGAAAAGACCTTTAAGATTGTTGAGTCTGGGGCATGGAAGGAGAAGATCTTTAAGGTCCCTTCCAACCCAAGCCACTCTATGATTCTGAGCCCAAATGGTTTTGCTTCCAGCTGAAGCTGCCATAAATAGCTCACACATGGGCATGGGTCTCCTCACTACTTTGACCTCTCACAGCAGTTATGTAAACTGCCAGAACCAGCCTGGAAGTGACACAAAGTCATTTTAACACCATGTTTGGTCCATCCTGTCTATACGGGGGTGGGCTGCAGGAGGTCTGAGTACCTTCTGTGGAGCACAGGGTACAAGGAATACCAGCAGCAGGCACTAGGAAAAGGCCCTCTTAGCTCTCTATTCATGACAGATTGGCGCCCAACATAGCCAGGCTCAACACTTATTTTCCTAAATCCAGTCCAAGCTCCAAGCCCCAGGGTAGACATCTCACTTATGCTGCTTATCCAGGCAGAGAGCCCTTGCCCTTGGGATGGGCAGGAATGCTGATTTCCCTCACTCCAGACTGGCTCTGAAGGGAACTGCTCACCTAGATCTGGAGTGATCTTCTGAGTACTTTGGAACATTTTCAAACTGCTGTTCATGCACCATACACTGGTGTTGGAATATTCACTCGCTCATATGAAACATTTCTTGTTTCACAAGAAACATCCACTGATTTGAAGCAGTGATTTTAACTCAGACCTCTCTCCCAAGATCAGGCACATCACTGGACTACAGATTATGTGATAGCTCTTGTTGAGATTTTTTTCAGGTTGAATATTTTAGGTTCTATAAAATATACCAAAGCTAAAGAGTCAATTACTTCGGGTAGAAGACAAATGTGGATATGAACATTCAAGGAGTACTCATGGCACGGGGCTGAGGATGTCCAAGCCAATGACCTCCCCTGGTCCCCTGAGATTTTGCATGGGGCTCGCTGTCCAGTGCTTGGATGTGTCCCTGCAAACCAGGCAGCTGGTAGATCATGCCTGGGGTTTTAGGGATGAGGCAAACTTGAACTGTAAGAAGCAGAGCAGAGAAATGCAGACCCTGCTGACATCTGACAGTCATTACACCAAGGCTTGTGAAATCTGTGTGCTGGAGATAGGGAACTGCCCTGTTCCAAGAGACTCTGTCCAGCACACTCTGCAAATCCCTCAAACCCTGGGGTGGAAGGAGACAGCCACGAGCTCGACTGTGTCAGTGATCCACTAGGAGGAGCAGGAGGGCAGCGTGTGGCCACACGGGTTTCTGGATGGCTCTCAGGCCACTTATTTTCTAAGGGTCAAGAGTCAGGGAGTGAGAGTGGTTAAGGAAGGGATGAACTGATTCACCCAGCGCTTGCTGATGCTGCTTTATCTGCACTGGCTTCTGGTTCCTACAGCTCTGCAATCCTGAGCTCTCTTAGGCCTTTCTGCAAAGCAAATAATGAACAGTCTAACTCAAATCCTTCAGTGGAAGATGGCATTTTTCACAGCCTAGGATTCCTCAAACGGACTTCTCTGTCTAGAAAGAAGGGAATGCTTGCACTGCTTTCTCCATAGGGGTGGAAACCCTTGTCTCTTCCACCCCTCTCTGGAAAAGCATGGTTGCATCATTCCTCAATGGACTGTTTCTCATTTTGCATTCTTCCCTTCTCTCTATTTAAGCATAAGAAGTTGCTCCTGTTAAAGTTGTTCCTATAAGAGTATTTGAGCACTTGCCTCCTACACTGAGCTCTTGAATCCTGAAATGGGAAGTCGAGGAATGTGCACCCTGATCTCATTCACTCGTGCTCTTGAGCAGCCTGATCACACTCCTCATGAGTGGGGGCCCTCAGCACTGCACAAAAAGCAAGACCTGGCAGTGAATTGTACTGTGGGGCTTTTACTGTGCTGGTATTCACACTGTAATAATGGAGGGCAGTTTTCTTTCAGCATAGGGCTGGTCAGTGAATGTTTTGTAGCTGGGTCATAAAGCTGGGTCTGAAGTCATAAAAATGTAACAGTGCAGTTTGGTGCCTTACTCAGTCAGGGTCAGAATCTTTAGCTGGGTCATGGATATAATCAAAAAGGGCAGCTTGGGCTTTTATGGAGTAGCTGAATAGAGGTCACTCCATAAAAAGCTGCCACCTCAACATTTTAGAGGCCACTGCTGTCTGTTTGTGGAGCTGCTCACAGGAGAGGGACAGGGCTTATATGGCACCTGGGGAGGGGACTTCACCTCTCCCCTCCCAAATGCATACCATGGGGAAAGGCTCATGAGCAGGAGATAGTCATGGATGGATGGATGGATGGAAACTACAGGAAATACCATATTTTCACAAAAACACTCCATATCCTACACTGTCACCACTGCCCTGGACATTGCTGAGCTCACACACCCTTCAGCCAGCTCCAGGTTCAGCCAGAACAATTTATTAGTACCTGTGTAACACCTTCTTCAAATCCTTTAATGACTTCTTGCCTGCCAATCTTGAACCTGAAAGGCTTGTTTCTGTCTCTGGAGGAATCAAACTTCTTTCCATTCTGTAGCATTCCTGCCAAAACAAGACACACAGTTTCAGCCTGGGCTACATCTAAATTTAAGCACTGGAGGAGTGAAAAATTAATGTCTTCGTCACATCAGCTGCTCATTTCCATTTTCCCTTTGAAGCCTCATTCAAAAGACAGGAGAGACAACTGCAATGGTACCATACTGTTACCTTTGCCTTCCTGTAATTTAGGCTCTAAAATGGAAATAATTTTTATTATTCTCAATGCAATAGGTTACAACCCATATTGCACCAAACATTGCACTGACATACAGAAGAGCTGTTGTTTGCACAGTGGCACTCCCTGCCTAAGTGGATAAAAGCATGCAGGGAACAAGTGGGAGGCAGCAGAGGAGAGAATCCCAAGCCAGGTGCCTGATCCAGGGCTGCCCCTAATGACGTGTGTTACACAAACGGGGCCATCCCACACCATGTGTGTGAAACCTCTACACAACGTGACAGCTGCATGTGCCTGCTCCTCATACAAAAAGAAGAGACTCTGCAGTCACAAATTTGAAGACAGCAAAGGTATTTATATAAATGTTCTACCACCCTCGTTCCTCCATATTTTCATTCAGCCACGAGACACAGGCACAGGACAGGTTACTTGTTCCTTTGGATGGGCACTGTTTCAATCCAAGGGTTTGGAACACATGCCCAGATTCCTCAGCAAATGGACAAACCTTCACAGAGCACTGCATGATAGGCTATTCTCCTTTTCAAATTATAGTAGCTTTCAATTTAGAAGTACCTGGTACTTAAAATGCTTTACTCTGAATATTTTGCAAGGTTGGGCTGATATTTATATATTAGATTCAATCCTTTTTTTGTTGTGCTGTAGAGCCAGTGTTGTGGGCATACACCACGACTCTCCTATGCAAGGGGTTGTACAAAGAGAAGTTCATTAATCTGAGAAAGACTCTGGTTGCAAAGAACATTAACAAGTCCAGCTTTGAAAGAAAATGCTGAGAAAAAAAGTGTCTTTAAGATCCAGTACCAAGATACAGTTTTAGTAGTTTCTTTCCATTAAAGCAGTTATGTTAACAGATCACTTTGATGCACAAATTTTATTTTTCAGTGAAAATCATCAATTATTGTCCAATAACAAAGACGCATATTTTGCTTGCTTAAAAAGTCTGTACTATGAATCAAAGGTAAATATGAAGAGATGTGCCAGAATGAAAAACAGAAACTAAAAAAGTAGGATTCATTTTACCAACTTTTAGGCTTCTAAGGTATAGCCAGCTACTTCTGAGCTAATTACTCAGAGAAAATAGATAATCAAGTCAGAGAAAAATGCATTGTCAGGGAGCAATTCATCTAACCAGATCTAGGGATGTACATTAGGACATAATGAATCACATCCCAGTAGTGCCTATTTCTGTGCAATGAATAAAGGTAAGTCCAAACAACAGCTCAGACATAGGTGTCTCCAAATTCATTAGTAGTTAAATCAGTGGCAATGGAGTTTTGGACTGGCAGTTATGAGCACACAGTATTTGATTATTCCAGAGGGGTTCTCTGTCCAGATATTTTACATCAATATTAAAATCAAATGCCATATTAAGGAAAATTAGTCATTAGCCAAGTCCAACATTTGTCCAAGTTGGTCTTTCAGACACACCTGTGCATGTGCCCAAGGCCTTAGAAAGAGAACTATGGAATAACCTGCCCATAAGAAATGTTTCACAACCATTACCATTAGTGCCTGACATAATCCTTCAGTTTTTCACAGTAAAATAATGAAGTGCTGTATGTGTGCTCTGATGCAAGTCCACAGAATCACAGAATCTATGAGGTTGGACAAGACCTCTGAGATCACTGAGTCCAACCTATGACTCAACACCACCTTGTCAAACAGGACATGGCACTGAGTGCCACATCCAGGTGACTCCACCACCGCCCTGGGCAGCTCACTCCAATGTCTAATGACCCCTTCTGTGAAGAAATTCCTCCTAATGTCCTTCTAAACCTCCCCTGGCACAATTTGAGGCCATTTCCTCTTGTCCTGTCACTTGTTCCCTGGGAGCAGAGCCTGTTCCCCACCTGGCTGCCCCCTCCTGTCAGGGAGTTGTAGAGAGTGATGAGGTCCTGCTAAGCCTCCTCTTTTCCAGGATAAACACCCCCAGCTCCCTCAGCTACTCCTCATAGGATTTACCCTCAAGACCCTTCCCCAGCTCCACTGCCCTTCTCTGGACACTCACTCCAGCCCCTCAATGTCCTCCCTGAATTGAGGGGCCAGAATTGGACATAGAAGTCAAGGAGTGGCCTCACCAATACAGGAGGAAATTCACTTATTATATAATATATCAGCTCAGTGATATCCACAAACCCCTCCAGGCAGGCTGGGAAGCCACAGCAGCTCCTGAACAAGGTTTTCCAGCTACAGACTAGGATGGATTCATTTGTAATACAGAAATTCAGCCTGTGTTGGGGGAGGGCAGGCAGAGAGAAGCAGCTCAGAGGGAACTCTCAGGCAAATCACATAATCCTTTTTGAAGTATTTGATCTTAAATTTAAGTGACAGTCCTTCCTCAGAGCACTTTTATTTTTAAATACATCATAAAACCTTATGATTCTATGAAATGGAAGGAGACTATTACAGAATCCCAATATTTAATAGTTTTAATATTAAAACTTAGTACTGTCATTACAGTTTGCATGTTCAAAGCAGTACGCAAACATTAATTATTCTTCACATTAGCTCAAGAGGTAAAGAATATATTTATTATAAAATAGCCTCAATCTAAAAGTTCAGATTCAGATGCAAAGTTCCACAATAATTTATTATGCATTCATTTCACTTTGTAACTAAATCCTATTAAAACTCTTAGCTTAAAGCTCTGATGGCTTACTAAACACCCCACATCAAACCAGTGGCAGAATCAGAATTAACTCTTCAGAGATTCTGACAACAGCTCCTGGACAATGTCTCCCATTTAAAGTAACATTTCCATCTTCCCATGAGCTTGCTAGTTTGACACACCATTTAAAAACTAATTAATTGCACTAGAAAATGCCCATAGAAGATGTGTTAGGCCTTGTAGAAGAAATCAGGCTTTTCTGTATTTACAGCAACATTCTATTTTCAGCAACAGCTGAAAATTCATGAGGTTATGGATTCACAAGCTTCCTCTGTCATCACCTTACTGCTTTTGGAAGACAAATTGGGATGCAGAATCAAATGTGTCTGTATTCACTGAAGCTCTGGCAGGAGGGTCAGTTTTTATGTCAGTGCCCTTAAAATGCACATCCAGTCTGGAAATGAGTCAGAGACTCCACGTGCCCTGAAGAAGTTCCGATATGGATTTAAATGGGAACTTTAGATCTTTTCTATCTCAGGTTCAGAGAGTTAGAGTTGGCTATGCAAGCTCCTGGGAGTTAAAACAGCACAATGCTTTATTTTCTCTCTTGCTAATGCACCAATTGATTTTTTTTTTTGTGAAGAAATTGATTTAGTTAATATTCTTCAACAAGGATACATGCCCATCTTCAGCCTACATCTTTATTTATCTAGCTAACAGCAAGGAGAAAAAAAACCACAATCAGGAACTCAGCAATGACATTGTTTTGCAAGTCAGAACAGTCAATAAGAGTTTTGACTGAGCAAGGACATCTAGATGCCTATATGGCTATTTGTTAAAAAACCCTTAGGTTTCTGAAAGGGAACAATCATTGTATGAAAATAATTAATTGCACAAACTTGGGTTATCAGAATATGGCACGGATTTGAAAATAGTCCTAATTGAAAATCAGGTTTTAAAAATTAAGAGGGTGTAGAAAAAGAGACATTTCAGATCATGAGTCCTACTGAATCACTGATGTTCAGCTCATTGAAGCTGCAGATTAAAGAGTAGATGGATCATTTTATTAAAGAACATGACCACAGATCCATGCAAACTGCAGGACTACAATGCCATTTGGCTAAACTGGCAGTGAAAACACTTCAGGCGAGGTTCAACACAAATTATTACTTCTTATTAAAACACAGGTGTGTCTGCAGCTGTGTCTGCACTACTTTTTACTACTGCACTACATTAGCTAAGATCCCATCACTAAAATCTGTTTCCTAAGGGGAGAGGGCTAATGAAATGACACTGTCTGCACTTGCCTAATAACTTCTTAATCTTTGAGCCGATTTCAAACTCATTTGGCAGATGAACAAGGATCATACCAACACTAAGATCCTATGCACGTAATGAAAAAGTCTGTGTAGAAAGAAGAGCCTCTAAGAGGTTCTATCAAGAGAAAGGCTCAGGTTTTGTTATCAGAGAAAATATGGAGGAGAGGTCAGGAATGGAAAGGTTGCACCACAGACTAAGTTTCATTTTGCTTACTTTTCTTCTTTCATCTGAGAATGACTCAGCTGGGAATACAAGCAATCACATAGCACAAATGCCTGGAGTCAGCCCATCTGTTAGACACCTAATACACCTATTGTCCCCATAAAACCCTGCCCCAAACCATGGCCAAGCTGTTATCCACAGAAGGATGGATGGAAAGTTACCACTGAAGGCCATCTGCAGATAGTCTGTCAAACTTCTGTGCCCGAATGCAGAAAATTCACGTGTAAATTCCATTGCTAATGTTACCCACTTCAAAGGTAGAAACTGTGTCTCAACCTGTCATCTAGGCTACTCCTATGGTTAATGGAGAAAGAGTGGTATATCCAAGGATGATTCATCCTACCTAAGATTTAGATGTTAGGATTGAAATAACCTCCTGGAACTGTTTATCATTCTCAGTCAACTACCTTACAAAAGGTAAGGTACCTTAAACCAAATGCTACACTGCCAAGTTTTTATAGGGCCCTGGTGAGGCAGTATTAACTCAGCCATCCATCCCTAAGTGAAGTAGGCAAAACTGCATCCCAGGCTTCACTGACTCCAGTGTTTACTGAATTATTTGTCTCTGCAGTGTTGACAAATTCTGGGAGTCCTAAGATGAAGGTCCCAATCCAGGGCAAATCTCTTGATTTCACTAGCTGCTATCTTTTTATCCTGTACAGTGGGATTCACTTACCTCTCAAGTACCGAGGGGATAAACTGAATTAAATAGGTGACTTTCAAAAAACAGCATCATTCATCTATAAAGTATTCTATTCCCTTATGTTTTCAAGCAGTAGTTACCTACAGAATGTAAAGGCAATACATACCCTTGAAGACAGTTACTTCCTGAACACTCTTTGGCAGCAGAAAGAGGGGCAGATATTCAGAAGTTTCTAGGACACTATCCTGTTTCATTTTATGTAGACCAGAGGCTCTTCACAACAGGAACTGTATTCTGATTCCCCTCAATGCCACTACATTTCCCTGTAATCAATCTGTGCTTTTAGGAACATCTCTTTGGGTTTGGTTCCTAGGACTTTCTGAGGAGCTAATGTTGCTGTGGGTTAAGAATTTTTTATCTCAAGTGTTTATTTTTTTCCTCATAAAATATATTGTTTCTACATAAAACTATATCCTATTCTGAGAGGAGAATATATCAAAGGCTGGAAATTCTTATCTCCCTCCCATTTACAACATGCAACTATTACTAATATCCAGTTTTATCCTGGAAAATATATTATCAGAAAGGTTCTAGCAATTGCACAGAAGTCCTTATGTCAACATTGATACCTTCCCAAAGGATATAGGAAGGCACAGTTCAGCACAATTGCATAGGAATAGTGGGAGAAATGCATCCATAAAGTCACAAATCACATCCCAGGTTGATTCACACCAGCAGAACTCCACTGTAATGTTAATTGCATTTTACATTAAAATAGATCAGTTGTCTTCACGATTCAATTCTGAAATACTGTGGCAAAGCATTCCCTGCATTCAATAGTATTCCCACCTTAGCTTGCGGCCGAGTCTCAAGCTAACACACTTGATAAATGTGTGGTTTCCCTCAGGAACAAAAACAATTCTTCTATGTCTTGATGTTAAACACAGAGATCTGAGCAATAGCTTTCTAGGCAAATACTGTTAGTGCCATGTGCTTCTTCTTCCCAGGACCTAACTCCAACTCATTCCAGCTCCCAACTCCTTCCATCAGAATCCAGACACATGTCAGTCAGACATCTCACACTTCTTCCATCTTAATGTCACTATTATCTCAAAATTCAATTCACTGTTTTACACATTTCTGTCATAACAGCAGCTCCCAGTAACCCATAGTTATATCTGGCCATGAGCCTGCTCCTGCCACAACACAGTGAGCAGCACACACCTCTGATTTCCTGATTAGACTTCCAAAGCAAAACTCTTCTTGACAAATTTGTTGTGTCATTTATTTTACTCATGGGTCATTGTAATGGAAACAAAGAGTGTTGAATGTGAGTTGGAAGATGCTTTTGTTCCCTACACTGTGGTGGAATAGGAGCCACCTTACTGTGTCCTGTCTGGGGACTTTGGCAACTGAACCACAAAGCCTTGCTTTTCCAGGGAAAGGCTCAACAATAGAAGTTTAGTACCACTGCAAACACTCAGTTTTATCCTGCTAACATTTTCTCCGCTTAATATAAACAAAGCCTTATGTGGAAAAAAGGATTTACTGTCTTAGACTGCATTTTCCTGACAGCTTTCAGCCACTTAAGAAAAAAATACTAAAACTTTAAGGGAATTTTCAGTCTAGAGGGATAATAGTTGAAGAGAAAGAGGGAAGGGGATAAGCACAACTCTGCAACATATCAGCTCTTTACCACAATTATTTTGTTTTGTCTAGAAAGGCAGCAGCAACGACTTGAATGTGCCATTTGTTGCCATGACAAACCGACTCAAAGTGAAGAAGTGGGAAATGGATAGTGGTGGTGGACACTTCCCAGCTCCTGCTACTGCAGCACACTTCAGTAACACTTTATCTTTTGAACACAGGCAGCCTTGCAGCTTCATTTTCTTCGTGTATTAGATACTCATATATCTTTAATGTGGAGTAAGAGCAGCACAATCAATTATTTATTATGCAGCTGACAGCATGCAATGAAGACACAACAGACAACTCTTCAATAATGCATCACTGTGGGCTATGAATCACTGTTGCGTACAACCACAAGACAATTTGAAAGAACCTTGCACTTAGCTCGACTTCACAGCCAGGAAAATTACCTGCAATTGTCTAGTTCACTCTGCTGAAAGGCTTATTCTGTCCTAGCAACTCTGGGGATTTGCATACTTTTAAGAGAAGGAAAAGTAGATTTACCTTCAAGGGAGATATGAGGCTCACTAAGCATATTCTCCATAAGTTGCAAAGAGACCAAAACAATTCCTCTGGTATCCCATCACCTTAAAACTAATTTTATTTTAGAGTTTGATTTTGTTACTAAGTTCAGCTGTAAAATATACATATATTGCAGCATAAGGCAAATTTCATTTGAATAAGCATGGCAGAATCAGGTCAGTGTGGGAATGCTAATGAGGGGGACGATAGCTGTCTAAAGCAGCATTTTAGAGGGAATATATTTATGGAGAAATACTTTGGATCTCTTGTTTCGCTATCCCCAAACACCATGTCCTGTAACACAGGGAGAGGGAATGTTCCTCACTGGTCTGGGTCTTTCTGTCCCTGCCCTTTGGTAGCAGCCCAAAGGCACAAAGAACAGTTCAAGCATAGCTGTAATACAAAGAGAGTCTGCAAGATTTCCCACACAAGCAGCAGAGCTTGCCCACAGAATTCTGAACACCTAGTGCACCATGGGAACAGAGCAGCAAAATAATCTCTTTCTTTTCATCTTAGTTTCCTTCTTAGTTTCATCCAATGCCACATGTATTTCCTTCCCTCCTCTCTTTTTGTTTCATGGTTGCCTGTGTTCTGGGGCCATGAATTTGACATTCTGGCCTGTGGCACATACACAACTGTGCAGATGACCTCCCACTGGGAAGTTACACACTTGTGTAACAGGTTAAACCTCACTGAAATAGGTGTGAGTGTGACAGCCACTGTCTCTCAGGGTATAGCACCAGAAGAGCCCAAGGTGGAACTCCAGAGTTCTCAACACAGATCTGGGTGCAGGGAGCAGGGAAAAACACCAGAAAAGCATCTTCAGAAGTTTCTTGTGAAAGTTCTGAGCATGGCTCTGAGATCACATGAGAGGGGATTTGGGGAAATAGCACCAGGTTCTTAATTCCTCCTCTGCTCCAGGGAAGAAACTGCCAGAGGAAACACCTTCCCAGCCCAACATGACAATCTTACCAGCAGTTAGGTGTGCTTTAATGATAAGCTCTTCTCAGATTGGGCATTTTTAGTTTTCAGCTGTCTAGCCTTGTAGTATGTTTCCTTCTGAATAAAATTTGTGCTAAAAATCTTAGTTTAAGTGCAACACTTCTGATTCCCTTGGCTTAAGCTAGCAACAGCCTAGTGACAGATCTACCCATCTCTACAAGGGCACTGAACTAAGGGGCTATGGAGAGAATCACAGAATGGTCAGGATTGTAAGGAACATTAAAGATATCTCATTCCAACTCTCTGTCATGGGCAGGGACACCTTCCACAAGATCTGGCTGCCAAGGGCCCCCTCCAGCCTAGTGTTAAACACTTCCACAGATGGGGAATCCACAGCTTCTCTGGCCATGCCCAAAGACAATAAATTTGAGCATGAAAAAGAATATTATTTATGTGTTACCACTTAATACCAAGA
This sequence comes from Sturnus vulgaris, assembly GCF_052056855.1. Taxonomy (NCBI): domain Eukaryota; kingdom Metazoa; phylum Chordata; class Aves; order Passeriformes; family Sturnidae; genus Sturnus; species Sturnus vulgaris. The sequence continues at coordinate 108,131,441 of NC_142245.1, read as the reverse complement.
AATGAAAATGGTATGTTGGCTTTTAGGGCATTTGGAACTGAAAAATAAAATTTCTCCCCACATCCTCTTTCCTTCCCACAGGTCCTTGTTTAGTTGGTTCTTTATCACATCCAACTTTCTTAATGCTCAGCATGGCTACAGCTCCTTCACAAGTACTATTTTACTGAGACTCATCTTGATAAACACAGCAATCGTCCAACATTGTGCAAAGGACTCAGCAGCTACTCTGTTCTTAAATAAGATGGAGAAAAGGAAAAAAATTCTTGAAAAAAAAGATAAACACACAGGACAGGACCAGAGAAGTAAATAGTTTATTAAAATGGGTGTTTACTGAGCCAGTAAGTCAGCCAGCCACAGTCAATATGCCAAGATTACATATACTTGCAGTAAGTCAGAGGCAGACACTGCTGTTCCACCATGACCTCATATGTATATAAAACATACATAATGCAGAAGTCCAATGCTTTTCATCCAGGGTGTCCAACTTTGTGATCTAGACTGGTCAGACATGCCTGTAATATCTTATTTTAGAGATGTGGTATAAGTTAGCATTATGCAATAGCCCCTCCCTTCACAAGTGTTTGGAGAATTCCCGGGGAGTCATCTCCTGCCTGTGATTCCATGCAGAAAAATGAGACATTACTTCACTGACACCAATCTGAGGCCACCAAGGGGCCTCATTCCAGCATAACACACAGAATTTCCAGGGTGATCAGGTGGAACACACTGCTGGTTCACTCAAGGGATAAGTCCCTTGCTGGGATGGAAGAGGCATCTTGATGCCCACTGACATGGGCAGACTGTAGACTTCTAGGTAGCTAAAGACAGTCAAGCTTAATTCCACCCAAAATTACTTAATGACAGTCAAGATTAGTGAAAAAATGCAGCTTAAAACCAAGCTGATTGTGATGTGTGCACCAAATGCCTTCCAGTGGATTATGTTGCCTGAGGTTCTTTAGACTCTAACCACAGATCTACCCAGTCACTTACAGTGTACCAACACACTCAGCAACCCTGCTGTAGGAATAACAGGACATAGAGCCCCTCTAGACATTGAATAAACTCTGAGAAGGGTTCATGAACAAGTTACATGTTGGGAAACCCTTACTGTATTGTCAGAAGTTCAGCCTACCAGCAACATCAGATAAACCCAACACTGTGCTGAGCAGAAGCTTTGTTATTTGCTGCAGGACTCCACTGGAGAAATGTCTTCTTTTACTTTTCTAGACCTTCATTTTAAAAGGTAGATGAGATACACTCATCAAAGGGACAAATCTTTCCACAGAGGTATAGTTTGTTCTTCCCACCTACTAAGAATTCACATGCTTTAAAAAAAAAAAAAAAGAAAGAGTATTTTTGCAGTATTGTTTTCAATGTAAACAGTGTTTTACGTGCTCCAAGGCAGACATTGTCAGTGTCATAAATATCACTGCCTCTAAACTGTGAGTTTGTTCTGAAATAATATTACTATGAGATTAAGTTTTTGCCACATTTTTTTCCTATTTTTGCTCATCATTCCTGACGTTGCAGATTCTCTTTGGTGCAAACTGGCACAGTTCCCTTGATATTAATGAAAGTACAAAAATATATGTAACAGTTTGAAACCTGTATCTCAGTAATTTAAATCTACATTGAATCATGCACTCAAGAGTATTCTCCAGAGCAGAATCCTGCAACAATATAGAATAGTGTGCATTTGAGATGAGAGCAAAGAGCTGGATGTCAAAAAGAACACATTGTGTCACCAGACAGCTGTGTAAGTACAACTCACCTTCATTTCACCCTGTGAAACAAGCACTGTAGTTTCACCCAGGTCAGCCAGTCAACAGCATACCCAGCAATAATATTATTAACCAATATACTTTGCCTTGGATATCCTGAAAGGCTTCATTCAGTAAGCCTTAAAGTATCTTCCAAGCCACAGGGAAAAGGAGCTATTTACAGAGCAGTTTGTTCTTATAAATAGGTCTTTTCCATCTCTAAGTTTTGATCTCAGTGATCTTATAAATGAACTATGGAAAAAGTAGCAGCTGTTATCTTGACAGATGAGTCTCAGGCATTGCTCTGCTGGACATTACAGTCGTCTCTCTGAAGAACAATAGGAATTTCCAAGTGACTGTATCTATTTTCATCTCCTTAATAAACCACTCATGTCTTGGGCAATGAAGCAGCAAGAACACAAAATAAACATTTTAGGGGACTCATCTCAGAGAAAAGGGGTAAGAAGAGGATATCACCCATTAGGGACTTTCTCTTTGTGTTTTACTGAAGTGAGAGAGAGAAAAAGAATCAGAAGTTTCTTACAGGGGCAGTAGGGACAAGTAGGTACATCCAGAAGGTGAGATACAGAAAGCCTGTGCACCAAGTGAAGTGCAGCCAATAGTAAGGTAGCAGGATACAGTAAGTAAAAGGATGAACCTCAATTTTAATATCTTTCTACAATTTAGCATAATCATTAATTTTGGATGTCGAGTTTTGAATCTGCTTTTAAGGACAGACAGAGGGCTGAGGTGGTTTTTCAAGGGTGGTCAGGAGACACCGCCCACCCATCCTATTATAAACACTTCTCAAGGCACTATGAGTTCAACTCCACCTTAACCCTGAATTTAAACTAATTTTCTTCACCTTTTCCTGTATTCTCATCACCAGACAACCAAACACACAATGGGATCACTCTCTATGCCCCCTCCTTGAATCTCTACAGTAGCTGGAAATAGAGAACAATGGAGTTAGGAGAACACTATACAAGTAGTAGTAATTGGGGAGGTCAGGGCCATGGGCAGAGATCTGGATCCCAGTTCACAGACTCATGGAATCACAGAATGGGTTCTGTTGGAAGGGGGCTTAGCTAGATCATCTTGTTCCAATCTCTCTGCTATGGGCACCTCTCCCTAGCCCAGGCTGCTCCAAGCCCCATCCAACGTGGCCTGGAAGACTTCCAGGGATGGGGACACCACAACCTTCCTGGGCAACCAATCCTTGCTCCCAAGACTTGTTAGATCAGCAGTGCCTGATGTGTAGGGTTTGTCCCTGCATTGCCCTCACTGCCTTTAGTGGGAGTTTGAGGGTGGACTGCACAGACCACAACCCTTGCCCAAGAGCAAAAGTGTTTTCACACTCAGGACTGCTGCAAACAGAACACATTGTAAATTAAGCCAGTTTAGATACTACAAATAGGAATGGCAGTCAGTCCATAGACACAAACAACAGAGATAAACATTGTCAAAATTACCTCAACAGCACAACAGAGTGGAGAGCAACACAAATTGCATGTGGACAAAACAGCAAAGCACTACATAAACAAATATATTATTACACCAACAACAAAAAGTCTGAAGATTTCAGCCTCTACAGTGAAATGTGTAATATTATTATCTGTAAAAGCAAAGACTGAGCTGGTGCATACATTGCATAACTCACAGAGACTGCTGTAGACCAGACTATGTTCTATCCCAGGTCACACTATCTTTTATAATCCCAGCACGTGTAACTGAAAAAGTAGTATTCCTATGAGCAACTTACTATGTGAAGTCAATAAAAATCTATTCCTAGCAATCAAATGGTAAAAACATTCAAACCACAGTATCAAAGGTTGTTTTTCTGTGGAAAAAATAATCAATGTCCTGCTCAAATTCAAAAAAAAGAGAGAATACAGTTTAGACTTGAATGGAATGAAACATTTTGCTTTAGAAAACAATACAAAGAAAAGGCTTATGTTCATCTGAAATGTTACATTCTCGGAAGACTTCATTGCTTGGTTTTTGGATTACTAGTATTTAAATCTATTTAAAATTCAGCTTGGATGAGGTCTAAGGCATTCTTGAGCACAACCACCTTTCCAGTTACATAACACCAAGCATTGCTTAGATACATGCAAGGTAAAAGACACCAGAGTTATTGAGGAGAAAACATAAAAGGAAAACAGAAAAGTTTAAATTCATAAGAAGCTTGCTGAAGGGAAGGCGTATCAGATAAAATCTAAGTATCCACACAGCCAAACCAGACAAATGAAAAGCAGAACTGAGCTAAAATCTGCATCAAAGAAGCTGAAACTTATGTAAGAGGGATACAGTTATCTGGCCTAAAATAATCATTCACCCAGACACTTGGGTATTCTACAGTGCTTTTAAAAATAATTGAACAGATCTTCCATGACCAGGTAATATGGTTTACTTTGTAATCCATAACATCTAACGTTATGGAATGTGTAAACATTCATTCAAGTTGCTTCTTCCATTTAACCATTTTGCACAGAAAAAAAAAAAAAGAAGGGATTGTGGCAGTTAATTTCTTTCCATTTTGGGAGCCATTTTAATGCTTACACACGGATCTGCTGATTTACTGGCTGCCTGCACAGGGAGTTTCAGTGATCCTGCTCACAAGGGCAGCAATCACCCAGGATACGGGGTCTTTGGAAATCATTCATCAGACTTGTAAGTATTCTGGCTGCTTGTGTCATAAAACACTTGCCAAGAAAAAAAGGAAATAAAATGGAAAAATTACAGCTATTATAATAATTACTGTATCAAAAGTCGAAGACAGCCATAACAATTCTGGTAATTCAATTCTTGATCTATCCATATTTCTGTAATTTTTGTGTGCTTTGCCCCTCTCAGTCACATCATCTGTCTTGCCTGTGCACTGTGTGCCCTGGTGTTTGCCTTCTAGCAGGAGGATTAAATAATGCCTTCTGTCCTTATGGATCCTCACTTTTTTACTTGCTGTTCACAGCCTTCTTGGAGAGGTGATCACACATTTCAAAGCCCAGCAGGGCTGCTATTCAGCTGCCAACTCTCCAAGAAAAAAGCTACCTGCATATAGATTTTTGCACAGCTTACAAATGACCCAGCGAGCCCTTCTGCTCTTAGTACTAAGGTGCCTTGCACAAGACAGCCTTTCCTGCAAAAATCTGAGCATCCCACCAGACTCCTAGACAGCAAATCTCAAATTAACATTTTGCTAAACAGTTTCACAAATACGTCTTCCATCAGTGTTTCCAAAGGGTTTAAAATAAAGTAGTATGATTAAAAAAAAAAAAAAAGAAAAGAAAAGGTGATTTATAAACCACATGCATTTGGATTGCAACACTCCATTAAGCAGAGAAGTAATTTTTGGAGCAAATGTAACAGTCTGCTTCTGTTCAAGTGTAATATTTTTCCACCTCTCTTACACCAAATTATGTGTTTAATACAGGCACAGTGCATCCTGCAAGCAGCCAGAACTCCAGCAGTGTTTAGTTGCATCTCTTTTCTAAAACTCGTACGTGGGACCATGAAACCTAAATATTGGTGCATTGCAGATTGTCATTTTTAGCTGCTGCAATACCCTGTCTTGTTTTGGTCCCTACTGCCAGATGACATCATCTTGTAGCAACTTTTTCAGTGGAGCAGCCAATGCTGGTTTTCCCAGGATATTGTTGACTAGAAATCCAACAAGAGCAATTTTTTTATAATCTTCCTGCTGCAAGTAAGACTGGAAGGATGCGAAGGAAGAGGAAATTACAGACTCATATCAGCAAGGAAGATCACAGGGGGCCCTGTGATCCTGTGCAGTGATGCACTTACTGCTGTAGTGCAGCCTGAAGGTGGATCATATCTACACCCAACAATCACACGAGCAGTATCAATTCTTCAGAGCTGATGCATGTGTGGATACACACAATTCTATTTTTTCACAGCAGCTTGAGCTTTGTGTCATGTTCTCTGCCTAGTAGTTTAATAATGGCTGGAGGTGAAGCCCTAGCAGTGAAAAAAAAATACAAACAACCTAACAATGAAACACAGAAAGGTCATTTGCCCTGCTGCAAAGACAATTTCTGCTGCAAATGTTTCACAGGCTGAAAGCATGACATCTGGCTGTCATGTAACACAGTTATAAGATAAAATACATTTGTCTTGGCCTCCACATCAAGTTTGAATTTTAGAGATGCACTGTGCATGTTCAAGTCAAATACCAAACTTCCTCTGGGTGAGCTCCAAGATCTATGTTGACTCTTGGTATTGCTTAATAAAAAGGGGAGGAAGACTTAAACTACAGATTTTGGCTTGGGCTTTTTTGTTGTTCTTTTTTGGGGGGCTGTTGCTGCTGTTTTTTGGTTGCTGTTGGTTGATTGTTCTTTTTTTTTAGTAGTCTAATGCTTTGCACAGCTATTAAAAGGATATGGAGTTTCACACACGACATGAAGCTGACAGTAAGCATTTCTAGTTATGGCACAATTATTTTTTTACTCTAAGACAGACAGACTCCATCCCAGTGACTGGGAGAACATGTTATCTGATCCCTAATTGGTTTAACAGTCCATAGAACCTTTTTAGGCTGGTGCCCAGATATGATCTTTATTTCTGTCTTTGTGGTGACAGTGCTACTCGACTGAGTGCCTTGGGCCACATCTCTGGTTGCTTACATCTCAATCATTTTGGCTCAGAAAAGAACACAAATCAGTGTCACCTGTATTTTTAAGGTTACAGGAACATGTAACTCTTGTTCTGATCTTGTTCAGAGCAGTTTCACATCCTGTTGGCTCTCCTAAAGTGTTACAGAATGCAAAGCAGAGGCTCTGCTTTTTTATGTGCTTCAGAAGTCTTTGTGGAGATTAGGAAGTGTTGCTCTGCTCTCTCCCACCTTGCTATCTGGACACAGAAGTTCTGTGCCACCTTGCTATCTAGACACAAAAGGTCAGGTTTCAAGCTGGGGTAAATCAATTGAACCTCAAAAAGGTCAATAGAGCAATGTGAGCTCGTACCAGCTGAGGAGAAATTCTCACCAAGCCATTCCAGAGATATGAGACTTGGGATACAGGGTTTTCCCACCATGTAGTCTGCTACAGATATATTCTACTCTCCTACACAGTTCCCCTAGCTCCCTAGATAGTCTATTCAATTTCACTGTATTTAAAGACAATTTGCCTTCCTGGAAGCCAGAAAATAAACATATTCTAAACCTTGCACCACAAAGATTTTCTAATACGGAATTAATCTGCTAGACACAAGACTAATAAACCTTGGCAAGACTACAAAAGATACAGTGGAAATATCTGCCCACAACTTACTCTTAACACTAAGAAACATTTTCTTTATTTGTCCTTGTACCAAGAGTCTACTGAGAGGGTAGGAAGAAGAAATTATAGAGTTTCTCTCAGTGTCCTTGCACATACACTTTGAAAGGATCAGAATACATGAGAGATCTTCATGGTTTAATTTGTGTGAAGAAAAAAAATATGTATGAGACACGAAAATAATTAGGTTTCAATACTTTTTACTGCAGCAGCAGAACATGACATAAAAATTAGTGTGTTGGCTGAGCATGGAATAAAATGAACATTTCATTACCTTAAAGTAATGACTGTATTTTATTTTGTTTTATCACAAATTCAAAGAAAGTTGAGCCAGGTTTATTTTGGCTGGGTTTGCTGCATTGGTGTGACTGCTAAATATAGGTAAATCAAACCAGAGCTCCCTACTCAAGTTTGACCCTATTAATAGAAATATGCATAACCCCGAGACACTCCTACATTAGTTAGTCTGAGTCAGGGCAGACTCCCTGACTCATCCAAATTGCATTTCTCATTTTGGGTAACAGTGGCGTGGATGTTACAGGAGGGGCAGTAAGTGATACTTGTATTAACACCTTCATTTTTGGAAATTCGGTGTGCCTGCTACAGGCAGCTTGAGGGAGGAAGGAAAAAAATAAATAAATCAAACTCTAGCTCATATAGAGAGACAGCCATCCTTCCCCCTGTGGGTGGGGAAAGTGTCAAGGGACAAATTAGTCAGTGGGTACAAAAGGAACAAAACCCCTCTATCCTGCTGTTTACTTGCACTGGCACAGGCCATTAAATGTGTATGTCTTGAGGGAAAGCCAACCTGCCCCCAGGAAAATCTGGTCCATCTTGAGGAGAGTCATCATTGACTACTGAAAAAAAAAGAAGGAGCAGGGGTAGTGAGAGGCTAAGACGATCAGGTTTAACTTCCACTGGCCTGAATCCAAATATGTAAGCAAAGGCTTAAGAGAACTTTCTACTGATGTCTCTGTGCCAACAATAGATGTGGACAGGACAAATATTTACAGACCAAAAGTGGAGGGAGACTAAATGGGGGGAGCCAGACTGCCTGCAGTGCTCATGACAGCGCTTAGGCTGTGGTGGCTCGGGCTGAGATGAGTGCAGGCTGCAGACAGGACAGGACAGGACAGCACAGCACAGGACAGGACAGCACAGGACAGCACAGGACAGCACAGGACAGCACAGGACAGCACAGGACAGGACAGCACAGCACAGGACAGGACAGGACAGCACAGGACAGCACAGGACAGCACAGGACAGGACAGCACAGGACAGCACAGGACAGCACAGGACAGGACAGCACAGGACAGGACAGCACAGCACAGGACAGCACAGGACAGCACAGGACAGCACAGGACAGCACAGCACAGCACAGGACAGCACAGGACAGGACAGCACAGGACAGCACAGGACAGGACAGCACAGGACAGGACAGCACAGGACAGGACAGCACAGCACAGGACAGCACAGGACAGGACAGCACAGCACAGGACAGCACAGGACAGGACAGGACAGGACAGGACAGCACAGGACAGGACAGCACAGCACAGGACAGCACAGCACAGGACAGGCTGACTCAATGCCACAAGATGTCTGTGCACACCTCCTAGTCCTATGCCATGCCCAGCTCCCCTTCCCTGGGGGTATTAACAGCACCACAGCCATACTATACATTCTACAGAATAACCACCTTGCTCTGCAGTGAGCCCAGGCAAGGCTGCCCGCGGGCTAAAACACGTTCAAAACAAACAAAATGGTCCTGGAGACCTGGAGGAGGTGTTGACTTTTGCTCTCCACACCCTAATGCTCTCTTTATGCATCTCTCTGAGGCCACCTCACTCTATAAACGTCTCTCTTCAACACCCAAACGTGTTGTAACATTACAGGAAAATGAGTTATTAAATGGATAATTTGGCTAAGAGATGCCTCTCACTTTATTTGCCTTTGAAAACATGAAGTAAATATCACAGTAATACATGCGTGTATCTGACTGTGTCCCTTCCTCCTCCGTCTTTTGTTGTTCATCTTCCTCAGCTGTCTGAGAATGAGTTTCTCTTAATCTGTTTTTTTGCACAGTTAAGCACAATGGAGCTCTTGAATGATACTACAATACAAACATAATCAAATTCTCCTTTTGCTGTTCCTGGAAGCAACGACAATGCTATAAAGAAAATAATAACTCTACAGTAGTGGGGAGGACTTTTGAGAGCAAAACTTTGTCCAAAAGCATCTGCATTGAAAGTAATCAAAGAAACATTAAAATGGTTGGTTGGTTGTGATAACTGGCTAGCCCATTCCTCATTTTTCCAGAGCTAAATGTATCACTGACCCTGGAGAGCAGTTTATCGCTGTGAATAAATTCAATCTATTGATCTCCCCAAATTTCCCTTCCTAAATATTTCTGTCTGAAGCCCAAGAACTGCCACTGGCTGATCACTGCAGGACAGATCTTTAGCAAGCAGAACTGTGAAATAAATAGCCACATCCTGAACCATCTAAATACAGGGCTTTAACTGCATTATTTTCAACCATTTCAAAAGCACTTACTCCCCTTCTTCCTACACACCCATGTTTACTGGAATAACTAGAAGCACTTTCAGAGATGCATGGAAAAATACAGAAATTGTCTGAAAAAGCAGTTATGTAATACAGGAGTAAACACAGATCTCCAGCTGGATGTTAAATAGAGAACTATCTTCTGCTTCTCGGTCACTTTGAGCTTTAATTCCTTAAGTGTCCTGATGTCCAAGGCATGCCCAGGTGTACAAATGAGTAATTTTCTATTTACCTTTTCTCCTAAGAAAATAAAATCAATAATGTAACTCCACAAATGTCACAAACTGCAGCAACAAGCAGCTTTCAAGAAGTAGATGAACATCCTTCCTGTGTAGCCCTAAGGAGACCCATAGAGCAAACACATCACTGTGTCCTCACAGATAAAACACTGTTTACCTGCTGTGACCCTCACATTGCATTGCAGAGTAGCAGGAGGGTGCTCCTTGAAACTACTCTACTGTGCCCATCAAATTCCTTGCTTTTTCTCCCTCTGGCGTGTACACGCCAGAAATTAAGACTGGCATGCCCCGACCATCTGCAGGAGCTAAATCATGCACGGGACATTCTTGTCATCAGGTTCTCAGTCTGCTCAAAGTAAGATTAAACAGAAGATACAATAAACTGCCCTGTGAGGCCAGTAGCAAACTCTGGGATTGGCTCCAGAGCCATGCTGAGACTTGGGAGGGGAGGGATTGCTCCATGCACAGCCTGGATGCTGCTCCATGAGCGCTTTGTGCGGTGCCGCCAGGAAGCAGCTCCCCAGCGCTGCATGTGCGTGTGGTACGGCTACTGCCAAGACAAATGTAATCATTCTCAGTCTAATCCTAAAACCCTTCATTCTTTTCCTTCTGTTTTGAGCTCTGCTTCTGTTCTCCAGTCAGAAATCTCTAAGCAGGCGCTGACCTGTCTGATCCCAGCTGGGGTCTGAGCCAACATGGATTAGCACTACTGGAGAGCTACAAAATCACGGCTGGGGCATGTCAAGGTCATGGATGTTTCCTCAGCTGAAATTGCTCTCTCTCTCCTTCTCAGCCATGTATCTTTGACCTAACTCTGCAGCTTAGAGAGCTGTCTATGCTCAGATACATTCTGTTAATTCCACGTTGCATGCCGGGGTCACGCAAAGGCTGCCCTCCAGATCAGACTCACTCTATATTCAGACAGTGAAATACAAGTGCAACCCCGAGCACTGCCCAAGGGACTCTGCCTAAGCCTGTCTGGCAGTTCAGTGCTCTGCCAGGGCCCGGGCACACGGCAGGGGCAGTGTGCAGCGTGCCTCGGGGCAAGCCTGTGATCAGGAGCCGTGGCTCACACACCTTCCTGCTCCCAGCCTTTGTGAGCTGTAATGCAGACACAGCCCGGGGTGCTGAGCATGAGAACGTGCTTGTCTCCAACCCTGCAGAGCCCCTCGAGCCAGAGGCTGAACCAGCCACAGCTCCTACACCTGTGAATCACACACATGTACATAACAGAAGGCAGTCAACATCTTTTCAACGTCTTTATTAAATTAACTGGTAAGTACTTAAAATTGCAAGCCAAGTGGGACCAATCATCATTTAATGTGGCCAGACCTGTCTCCCTGATTCATAACATCAAAAAGTCCGGCAAAAGCTGAGAAACGCACGGTGCCTGCTGCAGAGCCACTCACACAGTCTCTTTTAAACTGAAAATGCAGTAGGTAGTAACCAGATTAAAAATACCTACCACGATAACAGAATGTAATATCCGGTCTCATACACACTTTTTATTATATAAAAATGTTGGCTGAAGATGCAGATTTCTCCCAACATCTCTGCAATGCTCACACCAACACACCCATGTCAGAAACACAACAATAGTGACAAGTGGCACAGGTTTTATAATCACAGGATCATTTAAGATGGAAAGGACTTCTAAAATCATCAAGTCCAGCCATTAACACTGCTGAACATTTTTTTGCACGTAAACAGAATACAAAGGGCAGATATTTGAAGATAATTAGGTGTCTAAAGATGGAGTAGTCATACTGTGGGCGTTTCAAATGCATCTGGGCATCAAACTCCTTTGATTTCAACAAAATTATTTTTAAAACTTTTCAACTCTAATATTTTCTTGCATTTTCCTCAGGCATGAAAGGTAACTATCACAAAGTTATAGTAATTACAATAACTTCAAAGCCTGCACATCTCTTTTAAAAGTTGAACTTCCTAAACTGTTCAAAAATATCTATGACATTTAACGCTTCAAAAAAAAAAATTCTTAAAATTGAGGAATTGGACAAGTCAGATTACAAAGTTCATCATGTCCACACAGTAAAAAACATGTGTTTTTATTATCCAGTATGAAGAACCTGCACTGTAGTAGAATACATCAGTTGATGTGTGTGTTAAAGAAACATATCGCATTATTCATGCTTGTATTTTGATGGAGTATTCATAAATACTAATTCTGAGTCAGCTTTGACCTGGCAATCCCCATGGAACAGACTGACATCCTCCTTGGCTGAACTTGCTCACAAAGCACATCTGTCATTTTAAACCTGAATGTATTTCTGCCCTTGTCAACCTGGTATCTCATTATCTCACTATTCACTCACAAAAGAAATGATGAATCATGAACACTGGGGTACAGGGAACCAAATACACTCAATAAAATTAACCTCATTATGTCAGTTGTGAGTAGCATGATGAAAATCTCTGAGGGTTACTCCAACACAAGAAAAGAAGAGTTGTGTTCTATTGAAAATAATGATGAACAGATACTTAGAGAAAAATCAGCAAAATCAGGGCTACAGGTGAGCAGCATTTGAGAGGTTTTTGCTGTGGGACATTAACAGATGAGAAATGTGACATCTTTCACAAAGGTTTTTTTGTGTATTTAGTTTGATCACTAGGTCTAGAAAATACACAAAATATTTAGCATTTTATACTTAAACAGAACAAAACTGTTACAATATCAACTGAAAAGTCTTGCACTCCAACTATCCACAGAATGAGGCTGTATTTTACCAATAACAAGAGGCCATCCATGTTATTCCTTGTAATGTCTATGATGCAGGCCTGCATTGGGAAAGGCATCAAGGTGCTCAGTATCACTGTGCACAGACTGCACCACTGCCACCTGCAGTGCCCAGGGATGTGCAGGCAATCCCAGGATCCTGCTGTGTCCACATAGCCCTACCCATGTACCAGTCCTCTCTATGTAGTCAGACCACTACAGATCATCCAGTGACCCCAGAACTGGTCCCCAAAGCACCTCCAGTGCTAGCAGGACTTAAAAATCAAGGTGAACTTCTGTGCAAGGTACACAGCGTATTTCTAGGTGGGATCATTTTACTTTACAATCACTCTGTAGGGAATTTTTCCATGTTTTTTCTAGTGTTGCTATTTTTATTTTTCCCATACACAGATGTCCTTGAGATATGCTTAAAGCCCAGACTGTGAAGACTGTTTGCTAACGTCGGGTTTTCCTGTAACATGATACAGTTCTGATGTGTGTGTGACACAGAGAACCTCAGAACCACGCGCCCTGTGGGCAGGAACACACAGCAGAATAAGAGTCAAAAAGTCTTGCTGCAAAAACTTGCTTTGCCTGTACTACATTGATAAGGCAATGTTTTCCAGAGGAGTCAATCAAAGAAAGTTTTTAAAGAAGAACGAAGTAGTGGGATGTCAATTAAATGAGATGTGATGATTGCAAGGGGATTTAAGCAAACAGTGTTTGTTACCCTGAGCAGCACCATGGCTTGTCAATCCTCCGGAGCTGCAGATGTTTCCGTGTGTTGCAGATTCCCTTGGAAAGGCTCCCTTCTTGTAGGTGCTGCTGTCTTCTGCTGGGCATGTCTAGTACTTATAATTTTTTATAGAAAGAGCCATTACAGCTGTCTGGTCCCTGCTCCAATCCCAGGTTTCTGCCCAGTAATCCCCCCATCAAAGACATACCTTGAAGTCAAACACCCATCTGTTTCAATGCAGCTATTTTGGTTTTCATATTTAATAAGCACTATCTAATAAAAATTGTATCAACCAAAGTGGTCTAAAAACATAAGTAAGTCCTATGGCTAAGCATGGAAAATTACTTTCAAACATGATCTTACATTCTATAATTGACCAAGCATGTTTTTAATATCCTTCTGATACATTTCAATTACTTTTCTGAGAAGTGACCAGTTCTAAGGATGTTCAATGCAAGCTGGTGATCAGAATGCAAGTGGATGTTAATGCTCACAGAGCTGTACTGGCTCATCCTTCACATCTTGTGCAAAATGCTGACTGTCCTCTGGTGTCAGTGAATTCCACCCATGGGAGGGCACCTTTTTGGTGGTGCCAAGCATTAGGACAAGAGGCAACAGGCAGAATCTGATGCACAGGAAGTTCCAGCTGCACATCAGGAAGGATTTCTTTCCTGTGCCGTGACTGAGCACTGGAACAGATTGTCCAGACAGCCTGTGGAGTCTCCCTCACTGGAGATGTTTCAGAAATGTCTGAATGCAATTCTGTATTTCTGTGCTCTGGGATGACCCTGCTTGAGCAGGGAAGTTGAACCAGATGACCCAGTCTAGTCCCTTGAACCTGACCCATTCTGGGATTTACCTGACCATTACCCAGAAGCTGGAAAATCAGGTAACATTTTGATTGACACCATTTTGTAGTTCTCATTCATATCGATACAGGTAAAGGTGTCAAAGATACAGACACACAAAAAATGGACTGCAAAAGAAGAAAAGTAACTGGCATGATCAAACCTAGGGAAGCAAATTAGTTTAAGTTCAAATATTGTTATGGGGGGAGTTGGACAAATTATCAGCCCAGCCCAAAGAACCATGAATCCAGGAAGGATGTGAAGCCTCTGGGACTAATCTACACAAGGAAAAGACCATTGAACAAGAATGCAACCAAATCTTCCAAAATACATTACAAACTGCTAATTAACGCACCTACATGCCAGAAGTGATCCTTGCAATCTCTTCTTCTGGCTTCCTACTCTAATGGAGGCTGCAGGATTTTCACTAAATAATTCCTGTTTGAGTTAGAGCTGATTTAAAGATTTCTCATGGAGATGAAGCGATTGCAATTATTGATTGGTATTCATTTATAAATCAGTATTGCCAGTTCACATGTATTCCTTATTATAAGGTGAATTTGCAAAATTTCACTTTCCAGTTATGATATCTTTGTGTCTCTTGGTGAACTAGCAGATGAATTCAATTGTCCTATCAATTTTCTATTCCGCATGTAAGTAGTAAATCATCCCTTAACCTCTGCTGAATAAATGAGGCATTTTATATTCAAAAGATCTCCCAGCACTTCTACCACCCTCATGGCTCTTTCCAGCATTGCAGACTACAGAACTGAGCAAACTATTTTTTAAATATCTGTGTGAGACCTCTGGCCCTCCTCTCTTCTCCTGCATGCTCCTGTTTATACATTCATGGATTGCAGTCAGCTTTTTGGCCAAAGAACAGCTCAGAGCATGTGTTCAGTTGATAACCAACCACCACTCCCACATCTGTTTCAAAGTCACTGCTTCACATGACAAAGTTCTCCTGTATCTGTAAGCACAGGAATCACTCTTTGCTCTTCCACCTTCAAGACTGTAAAGAGTTTTACAGCAACGGAAACACATTATTTACTTGTGACAATATTACATAGTGATCCCTCTTACTACTGTGTATCAATGACCTATGGGATGAGAACATTTATTTAGGATGTATCTGTTAATTTTTGTCACCTTGATATCTTCCTCTACTGATAAAAAAACATCACAGTGGGGCTGACATCAGTCCATTTTAAGGTCTACTGGAAAGTCCTCTATTCAATAAGCCAATTTTAGATCCACTGGCATGGGGTTTTTTTGTATTTTTTTACGTTTCTTATTCAGGGTACCATGAATTCCTTGCAGACCATGATGGAAAACCTCATGATCCTCTGTAAACATTATCCAGCCATCCATATACCTACTCCTTGAGAGCCAGCTTGACAAGATTTTCTACTGATGATCCCAAAATTGTCTGTTTAAAAGGCATTTGGATTATGCCTTTAATAATACACAGTAATTTTTGGTCAGCTCTGAAGTTACCAGGCAGCTGGGCCAGCTGATCATGGTTGTAGCTCCCTTCCAAGTGAAACAGTCTATTCCATTTCTATGACATCCTAAACCAGAATTTTGTCACTATTACTCACCAAAAACACAGATAAGAAAGACAAACTGAACAAGGTACAAAACAACATAATACATTTCAGAACAGTAATACTGACACAAGAGTCAGAATTTATTTTAAAATGTGAACACTAAAAATCCACACTCCCTTTGACCTGAACTTTTTAACATTATAATGTAAGGTCTTTACACTTATACTGTTTTTATACTATGGCATGCATACACCTGTATTAGAGATGTCTTCCTCAAATATACCTAAAAACAGGAAAACAAGTTGTAAAGATCTACCCTAATCCATCTTAAATGTGTAAGTGTTGATCCCATATTTAAGCTAACACTGTAATCTGTTGTATAAGATATGCATCACAGTTTAAAAAAAATATATGGTGTGCTGATTTTTTTTTCTAAGTTGTTTCCCCAGCTCTCTGGCAAACAGCAAGGAGAAAAGCATCCACGGGTTGTGGCTTCTCCCCATAAAAAAGTCCAAAGTACCATCCTCATATGAGGGGCCTGTCATCAAATCCATCTTCACTCAGCTAGGCCAAAAGAAGCACTTCTAAATTAGCAAGTGCTGTTTCACAAGGAGGAGCAAAAGGAAGGTTCAGTAAAACCATTGTTTTACTTTTAAATCCAAGAGCAATGAATCTTTTGCAGGGGAAAAAACAGTTCCAGCATCTTGTGCAGCACTGTCACTACTTCAGTGTAAGGTGGTTACTTCACCTTCTGTAAGGTTAAACACTTCACCCTGCTAGTGCCTGGGACATTCAAGTTGATACCTTCATCAGGATCTAATGTAGTTCTGATGAATCCTGCTCAGTGACAGGTTTATACAGGTCATGCTCAGAAGTTACCTTGGCTAGTGACAGTGATTCATTTTCTGATAAGAAGCTAATTATAGAAGTTTGACATTTTCAAATGCTCAACAGAAAGGCAACAGTACTTCCTTTAAACAAAGTGATACACGCTGTATTAGTAAATATATTTATAACAATAATTCTTTCCCCACGTTTCCTTTGTCTGCCTGTTCAAAATAAAATGCTCTTGTTGTGCACCACAATCTCAGACCTGGAATGATTGTTCACCCACCACTAAATAACTGTGAACCAAAAATGTCCTTTAGTACCAAGTTTCAAGAAGGAAATTTTTTGTCTTCTTTCTTGGGGGAAAAAAAGTCAAGCAAATTTATTCTGAGATCACTTGTATAAACAAATAATAGCACCACTAGAGAGTCCTCATCACAGCAGTGTTATACCTATGGACCATGCTAACAAGACAAACTTGTCCCAGTACATTATTGCAATGGAGAGATTGAGAGTTTGCTATGGGAGGGTCCCCAAACTGTGCACTACTGGGAAACTGGACAGACAGAAATGTGAGAAGGAAGCAGAAATAAATACTCCCCCTTGTTCCCACAGGCAAGCCTTCTCTTCTTTTCTCTACAACCACCCAAATGCTTTGGCTCCCTACACCAATGCAAAACTCCAGGCCTGCAGCAGTGCCAGATAACAACTGTGGCTGTTGCTCTTTCCATCACCCTGCATTTCCATTCTGTTGTCCTGATGTCCTTCACAACCACTTCTTCCCTCCTTTCCCAACTTTTCTTTCACATCAGATTTTCAGCCCAGTTCACGGTGCAACCACTGCAACACTTCTACACAAACAGGACAGAGTGATGCAGAGGCAGAGGAAATAGTTGGGAATGTCCCTGCATCCCCTGTTTCAGCCCCACATATTCACACTGCAGCATCCTCAGTGTCTGTGACAAGCTATTATGTTGCAGCATAAGAAACATTTTCAAACCAGGGCTGCACTCACACATTCTGTTGGATGTGCTAAAAATCTCCACTGCTTCATCCTCTGAGGAAGCAATCTGAAAACAACTCTCAGCTTAATGTACTACCAGAATGTGCTTAAGAAGCTGCAAAACAAGTAACACTGGAAACTAACAAAAACTTGCAAGTGACTAAACAAATATACTAGAAAATTCTTCTGTAAGTCTATTACAACTTGTTGTAGTATTAAAAAAAAAATCAACTAGAAGAAGGGTGGTCCTATGCATAGTAAGAAACCAACAGGAGGGTGCAGTGGAAGGGCACATTGGGGACATTAATTTATTAATGGTGTGCCAGACAGTGTCCTGTTCCTCTTGGATGGCAGGCTCCTCGACGTCAAACCCAGAGAACACTTTGCATTTGTCTGACTTTTATCAGTTGACACCCTCTTGGCCTGTATTGTACACCAGTTTCTCAAGGGAAAAAGAAGAGCTAAGATAAGTATTGCCCTAGTGCCCCCTGCTTTTTCAACACAGCTACTTGTCCACGAGATGTACAGAGGTGTCCAAAACTTCAAGTGAATGTGGCAGGCACTGAAGACTGGGATCTATTCTTATCTCCCTGCCCTCTATAAACACAATGGCCAACCATGTCCCTTACAGCCTCATACAGCTGTCAGCATCTAAATGCTTTGTAGCCTCCAAATGGGCCAGTCCTACAATGACAGACTGAATAATAGAAAGATTACAGGTTGTGTAACTCCATTACAGTATGGAGGTGCTTTGCAATCAGTCAATGTTTCTTTTCACACTCCTGCAGGGAAAAATCCCAGCCCAAGATTTTATTGCTCTTTTGCTGTAAGGCAAATAATTTCTCAGCTCTCCATCACCTCTGGCCTCTGTGTTTATAGCTCCAGGCTTTCTCAGGTCCAGCCTACTTTGTTTCCTATTGTTTTCCCAAATGATTTAGAAACTTTTGAATCTGAAGAGGCGCTTTGAATGTGCTATTATAGCAAGTCTTAGGAAAGCACTTCAGAAATGGTTCTGCAGTTTTAGGAAATCAATGTACTGCAAGCTTTAGTTACTTTATTGAAACACAGTGAATCGTTACAATCAAGTCCCCTATTCTTTACAACAGGGAAGGACTGAGCCCTTATTCTGTTTACAGTGGTTATATAACCAATCAAATCAAGACTGGTTAGAGAAAGACAGAAAACCTAATAAAAACTAAAGTACATCATTATTTTCCACCATTTATCCTAATTTAAATAGTTCTCAAAAGGTAAACACTTTTTTGAGGTCTGGAAAAAAACAGACCAGCTCTTCTACAGAGTTGGTACAGCCTATATGTAATATATATATAGGTGGGTAATGCAATAGATAAGTAGATAGGTAAATATAATAGATAAGGAAATTAAAAGCCCATGAATTTTTAGCCTCAACTTTTCTAGAGGCTTGCTTTGTGCCCTGGACACAGCATTTCCCTTCTGAATGTCCCTGTCTTTCAAAGGGAGTAAAAAAAAAAAAGCTTTTCCTTCTCCAAAGCAATTTATGAATGAACTGAGTATCCCTTTGATCAGATTCAGCTTTCTAAGTTGTCCACAGGGGAGTAATGAGAGCAGCTCTTCTTGACTATATCAACTTTGAACTTGCATTTGACTTATATGCATTTAAAACACCCACACCCTCAGCCAGAGATTGCAAAAAATATTGAAAATGAGATGAGCTTTGTAATTGTTTTCACAAAGAACAAGTCTTAATGGCCCAAGTAAGGATCATTTTGTAATGAGGCATTTCCACCCCGTTCCAATGACGTTTTGACATCTCTTCTTATAGCTACAGGAGGCCCTGGAAGTCCTCAGTGTTAAGACATAAAAGGTCAGGACTCTGGAGTTCCAGGCAGGAAAAGGCAGGACATGAGAAAAGAGGCACAGTCAGATGACAGCCCTCAGCTGTGCCGTCCAGGAGCACTGCTCACTGACCTAAGCAAGTATCTGAACCTGTCCCTGCTATTTATTTGAATGAAAATGAGGTGCAAATGAAGGCAGAAAAAATTCAAATAACAGAATAAACTGAATGGGGCTGTGTGTGTTCTCCAAAAACGCACTTGACAGAGTGGGACAGACATAGCCATAGTTTTCCAGGGTTGTTGCCAGCTGGCCACTGTGAGACACAAGGGTGTGGGGAGCTAGTCACTCAGGCAGAGGGACAGCAGAGCACCTCCTGCTTTCATTAGTGAAGAGACACTGCCAGAGAGTGACCTCAAGCACAAGCCAAGGTCAGGTGTTTCAGCAGGACACTGCAGAAGAGTTCTCATCTCTGTGAATGCCTATGGAGCACTACAGAGAAGGATTTGGAGGCACTGGTGGATGAACAGGATGGACATGATCTGTTAATGTGTGCTTTCAGCCCAGAAACCAACCACACCCTGAACTGCATCAGAAGTGTGGCCAGCAGGTCAAGGGAGGTGATTTTCTCACTACTCTGCTCTCATGAGATCCTCACCTAGATGCAGTACTGCCTCCAGTGCTCTGGTCCCCTGCACAGGAAAGACATTGGGCCTGTTAGAGGGGATCCAGAGGAGGCCATGAAAAAGGGTCAGAGGGCTGGGGCACCTCTCCTATGCAGACAGGCTGCGAGAGCTGGGGCTGTTCAGCCGGGAGAATAGAAAGCTCCAGGGAGACCTTACTGTGTAAGTTTCAATACTTAAAAGTTTCAATACATTAAATACTTAAAGTTGCCATACATTAGAAAGACAGAGAGCCTTCTTACCAAGGCTGTATTGACAAGATGAAGGCAACAGTTTATACTGAATGAGGGCAGGTTTAGGTTAGATGCAAGGAAGAAATTCTTCCCTGTGAGGGTGCTGAGGCACTGGCATGGGTTGCCCAGAGAAGCTGTGGATGTCCCACACCCACACACTGGAAGGGTTCAAGGCCAGGTTGGATGGGACTTGGAGCAACCTGGTCTAGTGACAATGTCCCTGTACATGGCAGGGGGCTGGAAGTAGAGATCTTTAAGGTCCCTTCCAGCTCATGATCCAATAATATAGATACAGAGTTGGCAGCATTCTATGAATTTCACACTCAGATCCTCAATCTTCAAAACAATATCTGTGGGAAAGGCTCTTTGACCAAAATTACAGCTTTTACAAATAAAATAATTTATTTCATTTCTTCAGGCTGAAAATTGTACTTTCCAGTCTGAAAATGGCAACACTTGATGACAGTGCCTCAGGAACTTGTCTCCACTGTGTGACTCACCTTCTATTTTCTTTTAGGTACTCTAGATATGGCAACATTGCACCCCCAAAAGTATGAGGTCCTCCTGTCTTCTTGGAAATCCCTGCTTGTAGCAAAACCATAAATTTATCCATAGAAGAGAACAAAAATATAAGTTCCTAACTGCAATCCCTATATAGTATTTTAGTGTAATTTCCAAACAACTACATGTTTGGTTTGTGTTTGGGTTTTGTTGGGTTTTTTTTCTAATGCAGTGTAAAAAATTTCAACACAAAGCTGCTACTTTTAAAGCTGCACTAGCAGCAATTTGAAGAGGTTAGGAAGTAGAAAAATATTTTTTCACTTTGGTCATTAAAAACTAGATAATGCAAATGTATCTGGGAGTGTCTTTTTTGTAGAAATCACCGATTGGAAAATGAACTAATCTGGTGTTACGTCTTTTCTGCCATCCAGCAGGAAACCACCTTCAAAAAACAAGTCTTCCATTTTTAACTGAGGACAAAGTAAGAGAAGACAATCTTGCTAAATCAAGGTTGTCACATCATTAAATGTGTAAAGGGAAGTGAATTAGAGTAGGAAGAGACAACTAAGACCCAAATAACTATGCAGGATTAAATGGAAAAGATCTGGAAGGGGTAACCACACTTGGGATATCATAAGAAGAGACAGAGGGAGATCTACACATCAAATGTACCTCACAGCCACTGCTATAACATTGAGTTTTAGAAGTCCCAGGGTGTTGAATGGGAAAGGACTACACTAAGTACATGGACCTGCTGCCTTGGCTACAAAAATCCTCTGGCTCTGCTTGATGACACCACAGCTACAACACTTAAGATCCCTCACACTGAGTGAGTGATGTGCAAGGGAGTATAAACTTCTGCAGCCAGCAGTCTTGTGGGAAAAAAAAATTAAGAAACATTTACAATGCCCTTGAGTAAGTAAAGCTAAATAATATGTCTCAAGTGAGAGATGTTGCTTTCAATATAAAGCCCCCCCACCCCCTGGCCCTGGTTCAGCAAGACTCAGCAGAACTCCTGCCAACACCAGGCTGCTGCTTCCCGCGGCACAGCGGCCGCAGGCTCAGCTGCTTCCCAGCGCCAAAAATGGGGACCATGTGAGCTCCTTGGCAATGCCCTCCCCAGGGATCTCCCACACACATCCCTGCAGCACTTGGACCAACACACTGAGTGCTGCAGATCTCTGGCTGCACAGCATCTGCTCAGGTGATCCACCTGAGATGTGGTGCATGGTACATATCCCTGCTGTGTATCCCCTGCGGAGGGATGACACCACGTGCTGTCAAATTAAGAAAATATTCCCCCTTCCACACTCCCTGCCTAGCTGAGCTGCCTGACCTGGGAATCACATTTTGCTCTTTATCTAATCAATAGAAAGAGAGGCATATCCACAATCTAACTATTTAGGTAACCCGTAACTAAGCTTTTAGATGTTTAGACAATTTAGACTTTTTAATTAGGTAAATACGGTGATGTCAGTTCTATTTTGTCAATAAAGGGATACAAGCCTATCACTGGTGCCAGCTGATAAGAGCTTCTCTTTGGCTGATGCAGGATCATTTGTACATTTTACACTAACAAATACTGTTCATTGCACAGTTTTTTCGACAATTCTTTGATTTTTGGCTGCATAAATTACTAGAAAATGATGCCATTCTTGTAAGGACCTGGAATTCTAATGATCAAGAATTGAAGTAAATCTTTCAGGTCTAAGTTGTCAAATACACGTATGAGCTGCAAGCAGGGCATGCTGAAATCATTTAAAATAAGTGCAAAGAGGATCCAGCAAAAATATCTTGTTTGAAACAGCAATCTAATTTTCTAAAAGATGGCACTTTCTTGGATCAGCTCTGAGCTTTTAAAAAACTTGATGAACAGAGGCTATTAGTTCTCTGGTACTTCAGATAATCTGCTTTGTGAGCTTTTTTAAAAATATCTTGAAATCCACTTCCTTAAGGCTTTTGTGAGGTAGGGGTAGGAGTAGGAGGTTTAATTATTCGCTAGCAGTTTCATTTCTGTGCACAATAGGAAGAGAGCATGATGCTACAATCCCACCATGAAAGGAAATCCTGTAAAGGTTAGCAAGTGTTCCAAAATCGAAGCTAGCAGTCACCAAATCACTCAGCATTTCTCATGCTGACAGAGAAGTCTCTGTCAGGGGAGAAAGTACCCGTGTATGCTATCTTGAAGAAATCTATTTATATTCTTCTTTACGCTGTAAGAATGAAACTCCTTCTGTCTTCTTCCCAAATGAATATAAGATGGTGTTCATGGGCAATCCTGAAGCCTTCCCTTTCTTTGCTCAAAGCATATCAGCAATGGTCCAAACAAAATCTCAGTGAGATGGGGAGTCCCCTTAAGGGGAGAAACTTCCAATTCTTAGTCAAACCAAGGCTTCACAACTGAGGTTGCCAATAAGAACGCTGTTGAAATAGTTCAAGGTCCTTTTCTGATTCACTTACCCATATTAAGCACATCTAACACCACAAGTGATTTCAGTGAAACCAATGGGCACCATACACAGCAAAACAGCAAAGGAGGAGCAACTGGGAAACTTGAGGCTACAGTTTATTACGCTGATCCTTTTCCATAAGGCAACAATCTAGTGTGTTCAATTTAAACTCACTCACTCTCCAGCTGAAGCTGCTACTTTTTCTCTTACAAATCTCTGAACCTTTTTATTAATCAAATCACTTTTCCACATCAAGAGCTTCTTACAGCGAATCTCACTGTACTTGCAAACATTAATTGCATGACAATTTTGAGACGCCCCTTTTTCTATCAAATTTAGAAAATCAAAGAGCAAGTAATATATCTGACGTCAGTCACTAAGCTGGCAGCAAAATGTGGAGGAGAAATCTCTTCTGCTCAGACTTTTGCTTCTGGACTCTGATCACTATCATCACTATCAGGCCAAAGTCACTGCTAAAATACTTCCAGGGATAACTAAACTATATCAAATAAGCAAAGATGAGAATTTTTATCCCTTTATTGACAGAGTTTAAGACTTACAAATTGTTTCTAGAGGCAGCAAAAGATTCCTCAGGGAGGACTAAAACTACTTTTTTTATGATCCACCAAAGAAAAAAGATCTTTCTAAGTGCTTAGCTGCCACCAAGATCTCCACAGAAGCAAAAGGATTTCATACCTCCAAACCAGGGCATTAAATTAAAAAAATACAAAAAATTGGCAGTCCTCAAAAGATGGACGGACATCACACTCCTCTGGTATAGTGTATCTTGGGAACAGGCTTGATTAAAGAATTAAATTCCTTCTAGGTAAGCAAGATTTAGCTGGCTTTAAATCAACGTTCAATTATAATGTCTGTTACAATACAATTCTTATTAATGATAGTTCTAATTGCAGTGTTCACTATCCTCTTCCAAACCCAGCTAGACAGCCTCCTGGAGACAAAGAATTTTGATTAAATGCCTTACTTAGTTCAATTTTCCTCTCAGCTACACATGCAGAGCTCCCACTTGAAGTGGTACAGATGTTTCTGAAAGTGGGACCAGAGAAATAACAACCTCCTGTACTCACCTGGCACAAAGTGCTTGCACAAGGCTGATGTTCATCCAGTCATGCTCACAGACAAACAGATGACACTCTGTAAAGTTACTCTGAATCTACATTAGTCTTTTTGAGAGCATGTCAGTATAGACAAATCTCTGGCTATTACTACGTACACTTAAGGCTGGGTTGATTTTCATCCAAGAAAAATAGGCAGATCTTTTTGGCAAAGATTATTTCAAGGGAATTGCATTACATTTCTATTGTGTTAAATGGAAAATAGTGTTTTTAATCATGATAAATCAAGCATATTCTATGAATTAGTGCTCATCTATATCCTGGCACTATGCTTTTGTTATATAAAGAGCTGTCAACTTCACAGACATAACCGTAATTCTCAACACTACACCACTGCCAAAGCTGAAGAAACACTATAAAATAATTCTGGCAATATATGGGAAAAGAAGATGATACAAATTTGTCCTCAGACCACTAGGAAAAGAACAATTAATCATTTGTTCTGCTTTAAATAAAACCCTGCTTCCTAAAACAGAATGAATTTGTACAGCTCAGCTGCAATAAATGTAGTAGTATTCATTTATTTCAATGTGGAATTTCACTTTACGCATTAAAAAATAATAAAAAATCAACTTCTCAGTACTGAAATATTGAAGTGGAGAGGGAGATGCTGGGCTCTTCTCCCTGTGATCCAGGACATATGGGAATGGTTCCAAGCTGCTCCAGAGGAGGTTTAGACTGGACATTAGGCAGCATTTCTTCACTGAGTGGAGGGCCCACCACTGGAGAGGCAGTGGATCCCTCAAATCAGTCAGTGTATAAGAGGCATTTGGACAATGACCTTCACAACATGCTTTAACTATTGGTCAGCCCTGAAATTCTCAGGCAGTTGGAAGAGATGGTCATTTTAAGTCCCTTCCAATTGAAGTATTCTGTTCTTTTGGAAATCTGTTTAGTGCAATTTTGGGGCAATAGTCCTAGCCTAAAAAGTCTATGAAAAATCTTCTGAGAGAAGTCCATTTTAATAAATAATTAATGATTTACTGTGTCTTTATAGTCTCACTCAAATAAGTCAGTTCCAGCCGACTAGAAACACTGGTTATCATCAGTTCCTTAAAAAAGGCAACTGTATTATGATCAGAGTTTTACAGGTGGCCAAGGAGAAAGATGAAGGGGTTAAGAATTCAGCTCTGCCAGAAGCTACATGGGACAACACAAGTGAATGTCAACTCTGAAGAACTTGGGGAAAAAAGCTATCCTCTCATAATCATGAGCAGATTTAGATTCAGTACACATAAAGCTGGTGTGAAGGCACACCATCATCCAGCAGGAGGGCCAGGAATGGGATTCAGCTTCCTGGAGTGCAGGTTTTACCTCACAGTCTCCAGACAGAGCATATCCCTCCTCAGTGAAGGTTTTGTTGAGGAGCATTTCTAACTGAAAGTTACGTTTTGTATCATCTTCATAAATCTTTGAAAATTCTACACTGCTAATTCCCATTGCCAGAGTCAACAAATTTAAATCACAGGAAACAAAACTGCAGAAAATGAGTCAATTCCTTTTATGCACTCCAGGATTAATTAGTTTGCTTGTACTACTGTCAGTAGCCCAGTGTAACCTGAAGACCCAATCAAGATTAGGTCGCCATTACAACAGACATGAAGAAGGAGGCAGCTCATATCTCAAACTCCCTGCAATCTCTCCACAGGAGGCAGACAAAGTACAACTATCATTTTGCAGATGGAAAACAGAAGGAGTAAGCAGATTGCCAAAGGCTTTGAGAAGCTTGCTCAAGGAAATCTGTGACAAAAAACATGACATAAACCAGTGCTGCTGCAAATGCATTTCAGTGCCAGTGCTCTGCCTTATCTATTAATCCCATTACTGTAATATTGTGTCAGGTAACTTTTGAGACTCAACATGGATGCTGGAACCTAAGAAGAAATTATTACATTTGTTGTATTTGTTAACAAAGATAAGCATACAGGAATCTGGCCACATTTTTCTATCATATACTAAGACTGACACTTGGTTTCATGTTCTATCACAGTCCCTCTTATCTAATCTTCTGCAATTATCTGGACATCTATTTGTGTACTTAAATCAAGCTGCGCAAAGCTGAAAAATTAGCAGGTGATTTACAGGACCAAAGTTAGGCACTAAGGCGTCTTATGAAAGGGCAATTAGGCACTTCTGAAGGGTAATCCAAAAATCCTGCTCTAATTGAAAAGCAGCTGAGAATTACTCCTAAGGGGAAAAAAATAATTAAAAACAATCTGCTGAAACGAAGAGGTCCTTTCTGAACTGCTCCCTAGTGAGGTTGCACCTTAATTCCTGCTGCCACTGGAACTTAGGTCTGCTCCTTAAGGCATCACAATGCTTTTGGGAATCAGGCCACACCGTACCCTGAGATTATACATCCAGCTGATCAAGGAGAGAAAGAGGAAAAGCTGCCACATGTAACAGCCTAATAGCTGGAGTGCTGACAGCAGAAGTGTAAAACTCACAGTTCCTCATTTTGAGGAGATTCCAGTTCTCACTTCCCACTCCTCCAGAACATGTAGGGTTGTCAGACTAGAAACTACCCTGCTGAATCTCTACCTTGGTGATGAATCATAAAATCCTAGAGGACAAGCAGACAGAACCCTAAAGCTCTGCCAAACATCTGGAGGTCCAGATTTTGGTCCTCTCTGGATTTTTCCTGCACGGACCACCAGGACAAGTCATACAGACAGCTTACTCCTAAAAAATGGAGGCTGCTATGGGCCTTCTACTCCTGCAGTGACAGCAGTCCCTTCCTGTCCATGCTGTCTGCCATCACTCCCCATCACATGGTAAATGCATGCCTACAAGAGCAAAGGCAAGAGGGGAAATCAGACACTATGGAGGCCACAGACCACCACTCACTGGAGTCTCCCTTAAGATTCACAGCTTGCTCTGGCAGAGGAGAACCCATTTTAGCCTCTTCTCTCCTTCGAGACAGGAATAATTAGTGGGCAGGCAATGTTTTTTCTATGCATGAACAAAAAACTAGTCCTTCAGGACCAACCATGTTTGTGCTAAGGAGCTGTATCACCACAGTGTGTGTTAGTATGAAAGCAGAAGGGCCACTGCAAGAAGTTACATGGCCAGCCCAGCTGGCACCACCACATGGGAAAATCATAGGATTAAAAAAAAGGTATTGAATTAATCCCCAAAGACAGGGATTGCACTACAACTCCTTCCATATCCCTGCATGAGTATCGTGCACCAAACACTCATCCTCATGCCTGCTCCCTTCCTTGCCCTGGCTCTTGCACTCTTCACTGCTCAGTGTCCCAAGCTAGAGTGAAAGGAGTGGGAAATTTCAGCTTTCTTCTCCCCAGGAATGTAATGGTTGCAGTTCAGGATGTGGCAGGCAGTGTTATGACCCTCTTCTATGGCAAGAGCCAACTGGAGCCAGGTTTGCCATGTCTGAAACACCTGTTCAGTTATTACACATCAAGTGGGCTCCCACAGGCCATTTTTGGTTCTCTGCTCTGCCTGATCCTGGATTCAGAACTGTGCTCCAAGTACACCAGGGAGGTCAGGCTTTTCTGGGGATCCAAACAATCTCTGGATCTTGATGGAGCCCAGTCAGTGCCTGCTTCCCTCGCCTCCCATAATACAGTACCCCCTCACAGGTATCTGTGCTCAACTCCAGAGTGTCACATAAGCTAAATACAGAGACAACTTGAGAGTCATACATGCTATGCAACATTAGCAGCTCTGAAAAGCAGCATTTCTGGATCATTTCCTTGCACCTAGGTGTCTTAGTTTTTCCTAACTCCCATTTTAGGTGCCAAAGCTGAGGTTCTGGATTTCTCTGCAGGCTTCCCTGTAATTTAGGTACCCAGTTCCTAAAGCAAGACGCCGAGGAGTGTGGTGAGGATAAGTATTAAGTACATTGAGGCCTAATAAGATCACATAAATAAGACAGAGATCATTCCAAGATAAATACCAGACACATCCAGAATCTCATCAGTACAAAAAGAAACTCTACTGGATCCAGACAAAACTGTTTTAAACTAAAACTCAACACTTACATGTCATCTTACCCACATGCTTTAGAGATCACCGGAATGAAACACTTTATCCACTAACCATAGGCTCAATTTAAAAACATCACCACCAAAGACTGCTGGCACCAGCAGTGGAACTGAGGTGATGAGCCTCCCCTGCAATCTGTTCTAATCAGGGAGGCAAGAGAGGTTACATAGCACCAGCAGCAAAATATATGGAGAAAGCACAGTTTATGCTAGAGACTGATTTAATGAGTTTTTATGAAGTCTTTTATGTCAAAGCCAGTTTACGACAGCCTCATCTAAGACACTATCTAATATCAATAGGAGTATGCAGCATCTTGTTATCTTTTCACATTTACCATTCACACTCTCTGAAGTTATCCAGAAAAAATGTGCTTTGTGGGAGCCACCAGGCTCAAATTTTTTTGCCTATTTCAGTTCTGACATTTAAATTTATCTTGAACTAACTAGGGGTGGGAGGTGACAATTTTATTTCATAAAACCTTTTGAATATTGGACAGGAAGAGAAACATTTTTCAGCATCTTCACAAAAATAATTTCAAAACATCTATTTTCATGTCTAAGTTACAGAGAAATATCTGTAAGAGCTGAGACTGGAATGGGAGATCCATGAGTTTAACATCTTCTAATTCAAAATAGAAATCCTCATTAGATCAAAATACTTTGAATATATAATGTATATATGGGAGCTTAAAACCAGACAACCTCCACCCCAGGCCAGTGCACTAACTCCCATATAACCTTTGCAATGGTGATATTATTGAAATGATATAAAAAGTTTATTGAAAATACAAATAGGTTTACTTCATTAGTTATATTTATTAGCAAATGTTTCCATCTTGCTCCAGTTCTAAGAAGCAAATACAAAACTGAAGAAAAGCAACAGTTACCAGAGAGAACTTTCCTATCATCTTGAACACTAGAGGAAAACATTATCTCACTATCTAGGCCCGGATCAGAAGCTTCAATGCCCACATAACCTGCATGTTAGCTTCTTAAGGAAAATATCTCATAAAATGACAGCTTTTGAAGTGAACTTTCCAGTTGGAGACTCAGACTACAGAGATTTTTGCATCCTTTTGACAACTTACATAACTACATACAAAGCATAACACCATAAACTGATTTAAAGAATATTTTCTTCTTCAGCATAAGCAGCTCCATTAACCAGCTCACCACTTAAGATTAGCACAAGTCCATAAAGCAGGTGTTTAAACAGACCTGGTATTGATGTCTTCAATCTGGAATCAATTTCACTGCTAACACAAGGACACATGCTTTCAAGATATATACAATCATTAATTGTCTGTGTCAAGATCAGAGGCTGCAAAAATATGAACCCAGCATTTTGACTGTTTCATGCTCAATTTCACTAGCTAATAAAATAACTTAATGAATGAGGTCTGCAGCTTCTTCTGCAAAGCTCTCACCATTGAACATTACCCATGGCAAATCTGCCAGCAGGCATATCTAGCTACTGTAGCCTGAACAGCTCAGCTAGAAGTGAAATAGGCAGGAAACCCATCCAAACATTATCCAGTGGATTATGAGTGACAGAACAAAACAAAAAATACAACAGACATCTGAGATAGGAAATCACTCTTGGATGTGAAGCAGTTGGTATGGAGAGAGCATCCAGAACAAGCCTTACCTGTGTAGTGCACCACACACGTCTGACCCTTCTTTGGAAATGTCCGTCCTGTTAAAATTATAAAAGGTTATTCTTTTATTTTCTCTGATTGACCTGGCTATGCAAGATCATCTTTTAAAGGGAAAATGCTGAACAGAGATCTGGTATTAGCCATTTGCTTGCTTTAGGACACCTGGGAAAGCCACATGACAGCTGTAGATGTAAGTGGTTCCCCATACAACTTGGAGCACAAGTCTTATGAGGAGAGGCTGAGGGGGCTGGGGGTGTCTGGCCTGAAGAAAAGGAGGCTCAGGGGGGATTTTATTGCTCTCTACAACTTCCTGACAGGAGATTGTAGTGGAGCAGGGATCAGTCTCTTCTCCCAGAGAACAAGTGGAGGGGAAAAGTGAGGGCAAACAGTCTCAGGCTGCACTGGGTTAGGTTTAGATTGGGTATTAGTAAACATTTCTTCACAGAAGGCTGTAAAGCGTTGGGTTGTAAAACATTGACTGCCCAGGCAAGTGGTGGAGTCACAATTCTTTCAAGTGTTCAGAAAACACATGCATGTGACATCTGAGACATGGTTTAATGGTGAACATGGTGGTGGTGCTGGGTTGATGGTTGGACTTCATGATCTTAGAAGTCTCTTCCAACCTTAACAACTCCATGATTCTATGACTATGTGCTACCAAATCACTAACATGAAAGACAGGAATAGGATGGTTTAGGGCAAAAGGTCCCAGCTTGGCTGCTATTTAGCTTTTAGACCAAGTAATACTTTTCTTAGATAACTCTCCCTATATATGTGTGCATTACATACGCATTTACATTCTATAAGCACAAAAGGACAGCCAAAACTTAACGAATTACAACTTTTAATAGTTCTCAGAATGTTTTTGCTATAACATTTCAAAAAAAGTCTCAGTCTGACATTGTGAGAAAATCCACTTGTATTGACATCTCTAATGCCTTTCACTCAAGAAAGACAGCTCTGTGAGGGCATCTTTAATTAGCAGGGCTGGGTTTTACAGAAATTTTCACAGACAAAAGCAATTTAATTTTGCAGCATGAGGCAACAGTAAAGCAGTAGTACACTGAATTCTTTTAAGACCCTGGTAGCTCCTCCTAAAATGTTCATACTGAAAGGAAATAAAGCTTAAATTATTTGCTTGACACTGGAAAACGGAATTACCATTTCCATTTTACTGTTCCAGGTACTGTCAAAGGTACTAAAAGCTACGGGATGACTCTCAAGGCTCAATTAGGTGCCAGTGGTGCTAACCTTGATTTCTTAAGGCTGGCCAGGGGAGTGCCCAGGTTCAGAAGAACTTAAAAGTATCAATAAGGTTAATTATTAAGGAACATCCTGACAGAAAGCTAAAAAATGGGGATTGAGTTAGGTTGCCCACAGAAGCTGTGGATGCCCCATCCCTGGAAATGTTCAAGGTCAGGCAGATGGGGCTTGGAGCAACCTGGTCCAGTGGAAGGTGTCCCTGCCCATGGCAGGGAGGTTGGAACAAGATGATCTTTAAGGTCCCTTCCAACCAAACCATTCTATGATTCTATGAAACTGAGGCTCATCCCTTAGTTGGCTTTCTGGCTCTTTGGTGAGAATTAACATGATAACAAGTTCTGCATTACAGGGCGCTTCACAGGGTATAAATCAGCAGGTAATACACAAGCTATGGTCTTTGGGCTCACATACCAAAACCACATGAGCAGTGAGTGGTGGAGGGCAGGCTAATACAATGAACCAAGATTTACAACACAAAAATTGAGAAAGTGGTGCTTCCAAGCACCACCTGAACAGCCTTGGCTGGCTGAAATATTCCTAGTTGCATGTTGTACTAAATGCAGTACAGCAGGTATCTGGTAAGAGCACCATGGTATGCTAAAAGAGGGATTCATCTCTTTTAAATTCCCAGCCATCTAAACCACAGGCAGCTATCATATGCCAGTCTCCTGGGCTTCCTCTATTGACAGAAAAGAATTAGCAGGGCTTTGAGAGAAAGCAAGCCTATCCAGAGAAAGGCAAGACAAATTAATCTCTGGAGATGGCCACAAAGAAAACCCAGAAGACTACCCTGCTAACCTGAGAAGAGTTATGTGAGATGAATCCTACCCCCAGTAAAACAGGTATTATTAAAATGAACCACTATTATACAGAGATCTGAGAAAAGCAATTTCAGACCATATAGACACACACTTTGCTGTGTGAGTGTACCACCAGCAAAGCAAATGAAGCTAGATAATTTCACATCAAAGCCATATTAAAAGTAGAGATTCGCAAGACCACTGACTCACTGTGGCTTAAGAGTGTTTAAAGTCAGCTGGTTTTGATTAAGACTTGCAACCAAGAGAACTAAACCATATAGCCTTATTTGGAATCGCGTATTACAATGATAGCCCTGATCTATCTAATAGATAGAAAGTACTACTGTGAGGTAGTTCCACCTCCCTTCCTACTCCCAACTCAGCACCATTACTTATGTGGGTATAGGAATTCTTCTTTTACATCTCTGCAACCAAGAGAAGAATTCATCTAGAGCTAAACAGCACACAGAGACAAGCCAATTTTAAAGCATACACAAAGAAAGGAAAGATACTGGGCCAAGAAACTTAATCTGTGATCAACTTGAACGAATTATTTATGATTGTATATCAGCCAACGATGAATCTGGCCTATTATATAGCTACATATGTATGTTACAGAGATTTACATTTTAAAGAAAAAATCACATTCTCTCTAAAAAAACCGAGAACACAAAAACCTTACGGAATTATATTATAATGCCAAGGGAGAGCAGAATGTTGCGAATTGGCTCTGGAAAGCCAAGCGTGCGCCAAGGAGAGGTGACTGCCACCCGGGCTGCACATCAGCCCTCGCCAGCATCCCACGCTGGACCGGGAGGCGGCGGTGCCTTGCCGGGGGATGCTGGCACGAAAGGCCGGTAGCCCCGGCGAGGCCGGGCTCGCCACCGGGGAAAGTTTGGGCTCCCCGCCGGGCGCGGGCGCTGACGCCGCGCTCGGGCCGTGCAGCTGTCAGCGGATGCCACCGAAACCCCGGCCCCTCGCCGCCCCTGCCGCGCCGCGACCCCGGGCGGCCGCCTGGCCGCGCTCCGCCTCTCCCGCACCGGGGCTTCGTGCCCGCGGGGCTGCGGGGGCGGCCGTGCCTCCCCTCCCACCCCGCCGCCTCCCCGCTCCCCGCGCTCCCCGCTGTGCCGCCGGCGGGGACGCGGCTCCCTCGCTCCCGGAGACCCCGGGGTGTCCGGCCGGACCGGGCGCACCCCGTCCCCACGCCGCAGGGCTGCTCCCCGCACGGCCTCGTACCGTCTCCCGGAGAGATGGTCTCGATCTCCACCCCCATGGCAACACCGGCTCGACTCAGCCCCGCTCCCCGGCGCGGCCGGACCCCCAGTGCGGGCAGTGCCCCTGGGCGGCCGCGGGCAGGGGCCGCCCCGGCTGCCCGTCAGCGCCCGCAGCCAATGGGGGGCAGGGGCGGGGAGCACGGGGAGGGGAGGGGAGGGGTCCGCCCGCCCCCGCTCCGAGCGCCCGGGGGCCGCGGGAGCGAGGGGAGCCTTGCGGCGGAGGTATTCCCCCGCTGGCATCGCCCCCCACCCCACAGCCGTGCAGGGGATGCTGCTGCCATGCCCCGGGCAGGGCTCGCTCAAGCGATGGTGCCCGGCGTAGCGCTCCCGCGGGGGTCTCGCCAGCGTTTGCCCCCCGTGTGTGACCGTGCCCGTGCGGAGCCCGGGCGGCCGAGGGCTCGGGGCGTGTACCGGGGGGTACCGGTGGGTACTGCTGCAGCCGCGCCGGGCAGGCAGGGAAAGCGAGCGCCGCGCTTCAAACCATCCAGACACCAGGACACAGCTGAGTGCGAGTGGAGGGTCGGCATTTCTCGTCACAAAGAGCCATGGAGGAAGGCATCCTGCTCGCACATTGCGTGTGCGCGCTGAAGGGAAGGGAATGTCCCCCCATTCTGTCGGTGAACCGCAGCATCAGGGCAGCGGTACCCACCGCTGGTGACCCCACACAGCAGCAGCAGCGGCAGGTCTCCAGCAGGCTGGCAGCGACCTTGAGTTTCAGTGCAAAACTATTTATAACTTCTTGTTCATATCCATGTTTTAAATTGGAAGGTCTATGTATGTATGGTGTTCCCATGATGTGAGATTACATATTCAACCTTGCTACAACTACTTCTGAGGAATGCACCTGAAATAGACTATTTCCTCAAGCACTTACTGTGTATTTGAATCTCAGGAGTTTCCACTGCCTCTAAAGGAATAGTTCTGTTTGCAGTTCTGTGTTTTCTGAGTTAAAAATAAAAATGGAACCGCAACATCATCAATTTTCCAACTGAAAGAGCTGTCTGTATCCATCTAATTCCAACCTGCACTTCCTAGACATTGCTTTTTCAGGATTTTCTTCCTGATTTTTATCCCAGTTACAAACTGGGTTCTCTTCAGGAAAAAAGATCTCCGTCTATATGGGCAGTTGTCAGGATGACTGAACTGAGGAATTACTGTGCTAGTTTGTAGCTGTGATAATGTGGCCCTTGAATTCATGCTCTGAACTACACTGACCATCTCATCTCTGACACAGCTTTTCCCGTTACTCCAATCAGACTATTCCTTCAGCTGCTCGATTGTATCTATCTTTCCTTGTGGGTCAGACATTCTGAAATACCAGGGCTGGCTGGCTGAAGTTCCCCAAAAACGGGCAAGTGAGGAAAATCATGGGATCACACGAGTTCAGAAGCAGTAATGTGGACTGAAGACAGATTCCTTTCACCTGCCTCCCATTCTGGTGAATTCTGCATCTGTAGGTAGCATATACAGAATAAGCAGGCACTTACTGCAGTTTATCAGAGGACATCTGTAAAAGTGCAAATTCTGAAAAGGGATTATTTTCCATTGCCAGTCTCAGAGTGTCATTTGGTTTCTGATCAGTAGAAAGGTACTAAAAATGCATTTGAGAAACAGGAAAATGCCAGATAGGAGGTAAGTGGCACAGAAGCATTAAGAACCCATGAACATTGCTAATTCCAGAGGTGCCTCTGAGTCATTACAGAACAACAAGGACAGCACAAGAAAAGCTGAGTGCATAAGAGGAGTTACAAAGGGAAATTCTAGGTACATGGTGTCCTGTTAGGGCTCTTGACTTTACAAGAAAGCACTGCTTTCATCCAGGCTCCAGGTAGATGTCTGTGTCCTCTCAGATGATCAGAGTATCAGAAGGTATAAATCAAATTAATAAAAGCAGATTATTCTTTGCTGGGTTCATTTCAGCTTTTATAATTACATGTTTCCTTTGATCAGGCCACACATGTCTCCACGATGGGAGCTGTTCTTGAGTTGTGTCTTCTGACAGGAGATTGGACCTAATCACATAATAGACATAGTTCAGACTGGATCACAGAATATCTGCTTCAAGTGTCATCATAAGTAACAGAACTTAAAGGAAGACCACAGCATTCTCAGGCAGATTGACAATCATAATAAAAAAGCAAAGCCCACCAACAGCAAAATTCAGAAGCTACAAAATGGGATTAGGAGGTACCAAACTGTGACCTAAGTCTAACATGCTGTATTTACAATCATCCTATCCCATGGCCTCCTGCCCCATAGTGGGACTCTAAATGCTTATTTTGGGCATGAGCTAATTAGATGCCCAACACTCATATTCCCAAGACTATGGAAAGAAAGGTAAGGCCAAATTCCAAGACAGAAAATAAGGATCTGTACAGAGTATCTCGAAGTTGTTGGATGAATATTTTAAAAAATCTTTGACACCACAGATACTGAACCAAAAATAATGTTGTTTTTCCCCTCACATTATTCACTGGAGGCATCAAGATCCTTAATTACATGTTAAGAAGTCTACAGCACATGAATATCATGGAAGAGTAGACTGAAACAAGGAATGTCCATATCTTCAGGAAAGCCTCTGAAATACAAGAAAAAGTGGTTTAAAACTGGCAGGGAATTGGAAGGGAAACAGAAAGGACAAAAGGACTTAAGAGGGAAAGTCCATGACCAAGGAAATGGCTAAAACCAGATTAACAAAGATTAATGTATTGAGAATGCTCTTTGAAAGTCATTGCATGTCATCCACCATCACCACCTTTGGCATCCAGTGTATCTGTATCAAGGGCAAAGTCCAGAAGTCTCTCCAAAGCTCTGTAGAGCTCCTGAACAGTCATTTACCACAAGAGCTTCCCACAGCACGTTTTTCTATCCTGGCATCAGAAAGAAGCAAGCTGGAAAAGTGGGGGTTCTCTTGACATCCCTTCCCAAATGTTTTGATGGAACCACATGACTCCAACATCTAAGATTATTCAGTGGTCACAAAGAGGACAATTTGCCACAGGCATTATGAGAAAAACCCAAAACCTCAAAGTTTAGCAGATGATTATCCCATTTTCTTTAGTTAAACCCCTACAGCCAGCACTGTTTACAAAATATTTATGCATTTCCACTTTTAGGAGGACAAACAGTTTTCAAACTTTTAGGGTGTTTTTACTTAGTTCATAGTTCCTATATTGTGAAATCCCATTCTTCATTGTTTTTAAAATCTACAAAGGGTCTACAAATCATGTGTAATAGATTCCATATGCACACGACGAACACCCCTGGAAGGCAAAGCACTAAATTGCCCATAAATGGAAAGCACAAATTCTGCAAATGTAAAAATTCATGGAAGCCACAAAACCCCCCCAACAACACTCACTTCCCTCACCAGCATCCATGGATAAAGAATCAGCATTACTTCGAAACCCAACCAGTGCAATATGAACAGTGAAAACAAATTAAAAATGGGTTACCAATACTGACCTTTCCATTCAGTGAACCAACATATGCAACCAAGTAATTTTAATCCCAAAGTGTAAAGGTCACGCAAAACCAGCACCACACTGGAAAAAATCCTGATCAAAATAAACAGCAGCCTGCAGAGCTCAGCAGGTCGTGTCACTGTGAATGTTCCTGTGCACCATGAGCATTGACAAAAGAGAGCCAGCCAGAATCCATTACTCCTCTCAAAGCACATGCTTAGGTTAAGTCTGACAGCACACCCGCAGTGATGGCCATGTGATTAACAGATTAAACCCAAAAATCTCCATGTGCCTGTCTCTCTTCTCACCACTGCCAGTTACCACAGGTCTGCAGCACAGTCACCTCCTCCCAACTGATACAGGTTCCAAATGTCCCAAAACAGAATAAAATTTCCTCCTGAAACAATTATTCCAAATCCTTATCTTCCTCTTGCAACTCCTTATGCACATCTGTATCTATGGTTTCCTCTTTAAGCTGTAGCTGTGAGGGCAAAACTGAAGCTGAATTTTTTCAGTAGCACTAAAACTGCTTTAAAAGCCACCACCTCTCTCACCAAGCTCTTCCCAACTCAGATATTCACATATTCTCTCTCACAACGCTTTTATGTGAATCATTACAAAGGTCTTGGACCTGATCTTCAAAGCCTTTTACAGGACCAGGTGAGGTAACCTCAGGTATGCACAGGGAAGACTCCAGCTCATCAGGATATACACCACCAGCTATTAGAGTCAAGAAACTGGTAACTTATGTTCTGGAATGGAGGCAAAAATTCCACAAGTCCAGGATCTTAATAATGGAGCTTGCTTCCAGAAGAGATTAATGTAATTTATCACTTCCAAAACCACATGGGTTTAGACAGACTCATGGTCTCCCAGACTTGTCTCCCCAGTACAAAGACGTACTGAGCAAGCCTAATTATTCCAATGTTGTTAGTGGCTGGAGAATGTGGAGAGTAGGAGGGAGCTGGCTTTGTTCAGCCTGCAGCAGACAGAGAGAAGCAGGATCTTAGTTACTGTCTGCAAATACCTAAGAGGTGGTGGAAAGGATGGTGTCAAACTCTTTTCAGAGATGTCCAACAAAAGGACAACAAGCAATGGACACAAGTCATAGCAAGGGAAATTCTCACTATATATAGATTTTTAAAAAAACCTTCACAAGATGAGTTATCAAACAAAGCCTTAAGGAACTGGAACAAACTGATGTTAGCCCTGTTCCAAGCAAGCAATTGGACCCTATGGCCTCCAAAGATCCCTTCCCCTAAACTGATGTATGAGTCTGTAATATTTTTCGTGCAACATGGGGAAGGAAATTAAAAAATAGTAGTGAGATTAACCACAAATCCAACATTGACTGCATGATCCTAAATCACTTTGGATGTGTTTGCAATG
Organism: Sturnus vulgaris; assembly: GCF_052056855.1. Taxonomy (NCBI): domain Eukaryota; kingdom Metazoa; phylum Chordata; class Aves; order Passeriformes; family Sturnidae; genus Sturnus; species Sturnus vulgaris. The sequence goes on along the minus strand of NC_142245.1, from coordinate 108,093,211 downwards.
CATAATGTTCCAAAGTGGCTAATACACTAGCTAGCACCTCAGATGCAATATAAATATGAAATTGCAGGATCCATCCAGACTAATTAGCACACATGCAGATTGCTGCAGTGATATCACTTCACTGCCTACTCTTTTGAAGGCAGCTTGCTGAATTGAAGATAAGCTCTGAATTGCTCTGTGTCTCAGTATTTAATTTATATAACAAGAATGATCATTCTACCTTGTTTAGATTCCAAGTAGTTCAGGGGAAGAGATCCTCTTTTATCATAAATAAATGAGAGCAAGTAAAACCTTAGGACCCAGAGCCTAAATTCAGGGTCATGTGGTACAGTGTCACAAATAAAATTTCCAATAATAACGATATCTTAAGCAGACACTCCAAGAGGATTAGATTTTCTCTTCCACCCAATCTTTCATAGCAAAAAATGGATTAAAAAATGTAAATATATCTATCTTTCCAACTGTGGAAGAGTACTGGAATTACACATATTGCATCTATTCAGTAAAATAATTATTCTGGTTCTGTTATTTCCTTGCCGTGGAAGTTACAGAAGGACGTCAGTGGCTTTGAGAGATTTTGTATTTCCAGGGCAACACATTGGCTGCTTTCTTCAGTAAAACTATTTTTCTATAGTTTTGGTATTTATTCTGCTTGTGGAGAAATGTCACTGGCAAGACATACTGGAAGCAGTTCAAACAACAGGAGAAAACCAAACAAGCTGCAAATATTAGCTACAAGCTTTTGATTAGTCTTTCAATGATTTTGGAAAACGTAACTGTGGAAATGAAATTAATTAGCATTCTCAATCTTCCAGATAAATGAATCAAGGGAGCTGGCTAATGGACTCAGAAAATTAACGTTGTATTTGTTTTTCTTCATTCTGCATGTGAAATTATAACACTATTTAACGAGTTTCTAGAACCTCCTGACTAAAGTGATCTGAAGTTATAACTAAAAGTTCAGCAGCCAGAGAAGCAGATTGTAACATACCAGGGCAGCTACAAGTAGGTGAGCACAAAAAGATTGTAAAAAGTTGGGGTTTTTTCTGCGTGATACTCCAGGGATGGCTTTAATTCCAGATAAGTGTCAACAGATCAGCGACAGCCACCAAAAATCTCAGACTTTTTACATTCGTCTCTAGGAGAAGCATAAACACTAATCTCTCTGGTATTCAGCTCCTCATCAAGGTTGACTCAGCATTTAGCCTTTAGCTCTCTTAGAGAAAGACAAGGCTGAATCAGCCATTTCAGGTTGTGCACCTATAGAGTCAAGGTGGCTCAATCTTGGAGAGCCTGTATTTAGGCTTAAACTGACCAAATGGAAACATTTCTAATCCTTCCTGCTAGGGAAGCAGGAAAAAGTATTTTTAATTTTATTTTCCATTACATTTGAAGGCCTTCTCTAAGATAAAAAAGAGGGCCAAAACAGAACCATTACAGCCTTTCAGTAAAAATGTAGACCCCCCCCAGAGGACATTCAATACAATTCTAGCTAATGCTTCAACTATCTTAAGGGCTGTGGATTAAAAACATCATCCACTATTGCTCTGTTTCAGCCTATACAGACAGTTACAGGTGAACTACTTAAACAAGCAGGTGGATAACAGCACAATTTAGCACTGTTTCATTTTATTTAGCAGGTTTGTGTTAGAACATGTTCACCAATATTTTTGTCTATATCAGGGAAGTACTGAGATCCTATTAAGTCTAACTAGCAAGAACATTTCTATGGGAGACCAAGTTAAAGATGTCTTATTTCAAGGGTTTACAAATACAGCTGGGAATCAGCTTTCTTCAGACACTTCTGAAATTGTCCCAAGTAGAATCAGCAACAGCAAGCTATTCAACTATCTTGGGCATCAGAAGTGTTATCATCAAATACACCCCATACATCAAGCAAAATGAGACCCCACAATCTTTCTCAATCAGTATTCTCAACCACAGTTTAGTTGCCTGAATAGATGCTAGAACCCATGGGATTCAGAAGTAACCAATTCTGATATACTTTATAAAATTTGCTTTCTAGTGCACTTTCCTAAACAGGTGTTGCTAAGAGTTTGACTCTGTCGACATTATCAACCAACAAGTTTGGATACAGGATTATGTCCAGCTCATGCTGTCCTGAGTTCCTTCACAATAATAAATTATTTTCCCAGAGCTGACAGAGTTTAGTGACCTTTTCAACTTACCAAGCTGGGACAAATATAAATCTGCTAAAAATATTACTATCCTTTGTTCTTCTTCAAGTCTCAATGGGTTTTCAATTGAGAGTGATCTAACTGAGTATGCACACTGTGGCAAAGAGCATTTAGCCATGCAAGAGGTTCCTAACTTATCTATGTGTCTGATGGGAATCATAAAAATATCACTTCAAGGGTATAAATTTACATCATCATGTAAAAAAAAGAAGGTACTGATAAGAGACATCTTCAAAAACAAATACATTTAATGCCTATGAAGAAAAAGGCTGTCATAATTTTGAAGCTGAATGTTGACTTACAGATGGAAAGATCCATTAGATCATTCATTCCCTCTATTTGCCAAGACAGAAATATATCCTAAATAACATTTCATGCTCTTCTGCCCAGTATAATTTTTGTAACATAAGTGCTGGAGTTTCTGTTGAAAACCTGATTGCTTTATAAAGCGTGCACAAGGGACTGGCATGTACATATGGGAGCATTAAGTCAAAAAACAGTGGTTTGAGACAGAGAGGGCATTCAGCAGTGGGAAAGATGTGGGTAGGAATCATGTAGCTCTAGAAAGACTTATTTGTGGGCTGATCAGTGATAAATGTTCTAGTTAGAAGGGACATGCACGTAATGACTAAGCAACCATTCCTTGGCATTCATCTGTCCATACCCATTTCCTATCTGAATACTTCAGCTAGACTCAAAAGGCAAGAGTTATTCATCTATTTTAGGTACTTTAGGATGGAATGAATCATGCCCTAAAAGTATCTATTTCTCACCACTGACTTTTAAGTGGATCAGGAAGCAGGGTCTGACTTAGACAACTGTAGTGTGCATGTGCAGAGATATGTTAGAGAGCTGAGGCTCCATGCTGTTGCCTAATAGGAGCTTGGCTACTACCTGTATGTAAGCAGCTATACCTATTTACTTCAGCACAAAAATACTTATTTGTGGGATGAATCCCACATCTACAATTAAATGGGGAATGAGTCTCATTCTCTGTGACCATGTTTGCATAACCATCCTGCTCCTTCCTAATTGCTCACCAGTTTTGCTTTAGCATTGTGAAGGCCCAAAAAGCATTAAGCCTTTGATGAGAGTGAGAATTAAGTGGCCTTCTGAAAAGACTTGGTTCTCTTCTTTCCACTCCAGTGAACTGCAAGAGTCTCACTCTAAACCATAAAAGGGAAGGCTTGGGTGATTAACAACTGCTTTGCCAACTCTACTCCCCCAGATGTGCTGGATTTCTATGTTAGAATTGCATATCTGACTTTCTGTTATAGAGGAAAGGGAGTTCCAAGAGCAACAAACATCAAGAAAGCTGTTGACGACCCTCCTGCAAGTCATGGACAGCTCCAGCTGGAATGATGTGAGGGAGCATCTCTGGTGCCTTCCCTGAGACCCAGGGGGATTTCAGAGAACCCAAGGTCCAGTGTCACAGAGGTCAGTGCAGTCAGTTATACACGTATGACATTTGGAAAGTTGCCATCTAGCAGTATATCCCTGGGGGTGGAAATGAGCTCACAGAATTTATAAACTTCTACAAGAAGAGGCAAAACTTTTGTCTTGCTGTAGCAGAGTCTTCTCCATCATATGTGTCCCCATGCTAGGTGCCTCTACAGATCACACCAGCCTGGTACCCTTGGCCCAGGATGTTGCTCCAGAAAGGTAACACCAAGGGTCTGCATGTACGAAAAAAACATTCTTAGAAAGAAGTGGTGACTTTCCTGCCTGAAGTCTCCTTAGTTTGAATGTAGCCTACATAGAAAAGATGAGGGGCTTGCCTTTACACAATAATTTGCATTTGTAGGGGTTTTTTAATTAACCAAACTTCTTAGCAATTTCTTAAATCTATTTATGTAAAAATTACAATATTTCATTAAGTGTTTCCCACTTTACATGGCATATGAACAAAATTGTGTCCCTGGTGAGTAAAATCCTATTCTGAGAGCAGTAAAAGCACACAGACATATCCCTGTCAGAGAAGCACTGATTTACAAGGCATGGATCAGTGGATCTGCTCTGACAGATTACGTATTTTGTTTCTTTATTAACTGTGCATAATTTTTACATTCTGTTCAAGTTAGCTTATGACAGATAACTACTTTTTAAAATCAGATCTCAAGGCAAAGAAATGTCAGTGTGAAAGAATAAAGACATTTAGTATGCATTTATTGCATAAATAAATACTCAAGCTTCTCAAAAGTGTTGAAGTAAATGACACATCTACTTAAATTGGTGAATTCATGGTGAGGAGCTTTAAACAGACATACTTTTGAAGTAAAAATACCACAAAGTATTAGACATTTCATGAAGTTGAGTTAAAATAGTATTAGAAAAATTATTACTCTTGCATTTTTATTACATATTGAGCTGGATCTGTCTTCCTCTGAAGTCACCAGGAATATTAACATCAATTTAATTAACTTGAAGCAAGATTTAGCCTGGGAGAATTATTTTAACATGAGTAAAGGAGAAAATGAAGTCTGAAATTCAGCTTTTACAGCAAGGCACTGAACTCAGATCCACAGAGATATTTAGATACCAATCTCCCACTGGACAAGAAATAGACAGGTAAATATATTTAAGAACCTGGAAATCATTAGCTCTGATCCATTTGGACACAAGAAGTATTCACTGTTTTCCTGAGTAGCAAGTAGAGCAATGTGGGAAAACATCAGTGTAAATCAGTATTATAAGAAAAGGCAGCTCACCCTCTGCAATGATGAAGGCTGCATTAATTTTCCAAAACTCATTATGAACCATGGGAACTAATGTCTACCAACTGGCAGCTATGTGCAACTCAGTGTTCAAATTTGGACTTTACATACAAGTTCTAAAAACCATCTCCTCCAAAGCACAGACTGGCTGGCTGGAATTACTGTGCAGGAGAGAGCCAGCCAAGGTCCCACCAGCTGAAACACCTTGTTTAAGCCACAGGTGACATTCTGATCTCAGTTACACCAGAGTTAATCAGAAGCACAGAGATGCTTATAGGTCAGAATCCAGCTCATTGTAGGTGTAAAGACTGTGTTTGCTCACTGAAGTGTCTCAGATTTCTAACTGTGGTATTTCCAGAACAGTTTTCAATTACCACTTTATTTTGAGTGTGTTCTATAGAGATCTGTGCATGCCAAGGTGATGAAGAATTTTTTTTTCAGGAAAATATGCTAACTGATTGAAGGGAACTTGTTTTTTCCACTCTTTTTTAATCCTGTTTTCTAAAAATGAGGTTGTGCCAAACCAAAGTTCAATGTCTCACTTAGTGCCTTCTTTGATCTCCAGTACAACTTGTTCAAACTCATAATCATGGCATAACTTAGGTTTTATTCCCTGCTGTATATTTTACAAGTCTTCCATTATTTACAGTTTTTTTAAAGACACAATCTGAAAGATAACCTTATTTCAAATTAATTTTGTCATATATGGTGTTTATGAGGGTACCAGAGGATTCTGTTCTCACAGGAGTTCCTTGCCCACATAATTGCCTCCCACCAGAACCATGAGAGGAAATTGTCCTTGAGATTCTCAAATGTTATCCCAAATGGAGTCTGAGGTTCCAACTCAATTGCTGCAGAATAGAGCTCACAGTGTGTCTAAAGCCTGCAGAGTACCAGGAACTCATGGTACTGAGCCTTAGAGAGTTTTGAAAAGGCCACAGCAAATTCATGCTTACTTGACTCCCCAGCTCAGTACCATGCCAGTGGAACTTTGTGGATGTTGCCATCTTTGTATCTCAGAAAATTAATTAGAAATAAGTATGCTTCAGATGAAGTATGTCTTCATATGTGTGTCATAAGTATAACTTCAGATGAAGTCCTATTTCCTAAAGCCTTCATAAATAGATGAAAGTCTCACTGTAGCTCTGCTGCAAATATTTTTCAAGATTTTAGTGTTTGTGAGATGACCTGAATTCCAAAATTGAGGGTGATCCTGGCAAGCTTAGTGGCAAACCTCACATATGCAGCTTTGTATTACCCTCTGATGATTCCACAGACACTGCTGAAGAGCAAATGCTTTAAGAGATGATGAAATAAAAAAAAACCAAAAAAACCAACAGCAATTAAAGTCCAGTCTTCCACACGAGTAGTCAGTCCATGCTCTGAAGATGTCAGCATAGCTAGCAGAATGCACATTATCCCTAGCAAAACATCTGAGCATTTCAGTCACACTGAGGAGAAGTTTCTGCATCCAAACTTCATTTTAGGTTGCTAGAATCCAGCTGTGACACAGTTTTGTTTAGGATAGTCAAAGCACAGTGGTGCAGAATATGGATGAGATGCTGTGCCAAAGAATAGGTTAATAACAAAATACACCCAGAAGACAACAAAGCAGTGAAACACCATTATTTTAAAGTAAAAGAAATACATATTATACAGATTCTGTCAAACTATGGAGCTGCTAGAATTGTATTTTAATGCAATCTACTCATTATAACTACTATGGGTAAGAAACTTTCACTAATATAAAAACCCAATAACTCTGCTACAACTTGGAGGAAGTCATCAGAACTCCTTGTGAAATAGGTATGGCAGAGTGGCATCTGGATAAGGGTAAAGGTACAATCATTAAAAAACATGGTTTCACCACAAGCACAGACAGAGACCAAAGAATTTATGAATCTTGCATTAAAAAAAAAGATCTTCTAACCTGCATATTTAGCTTTTTAATTTTTACATATTCTAGTCATCCTTGCTAGCTTGTTCTTGAAGAATATAAAAAAGTTTTTCTTTTGAATGTAATATTCGTAATTCACAAAAGAAAAAAAGGTAGCTGTGAATGAGTATGTGATATAATTACAATGATTTGGGAGTTCTTTAGTGGTAATAACCATCCTCAGTAAATACACTTGGAAAAAGGGTATTAAAAATTCTTAACAGAGGTGCAACTGCCTTCAACAAAACATTTTTTTTCCTCAGGTGGTAATATACAAATATATAATGTATAAATGAGCTAAAGATGCACAGTGTGTATTGTTAAGTCTTATATCTTTAACCACAGTTATTACATTGATAGCTTGTAAACCTTTGCCCAGGTTTAATTTATCCACTTTTTGTTAGTTTAAAAAGCAAGACACTGGCAAAACAAGAATTACACAAAGATGCTAAGGATGGGATTCAGTTACCTGCTTATAAACTTCTAATGCCATCTTAGGCAGTCCAGGGACTACCTGGGGATCATCTCTGTTGCCAGCTGCCACCCCAGAATGGCACTACTCTTCTCTAAGTCCTATTTTCTACCTGCCAGCCCAGTATGGCTGTCTGAGATATCCTGGGGCACTGAAAATAGTAAAGGTTGCTTACATTTAAATTAATTCATCCCACGCTGACTATTTATGCTCAGCCATACACGCACTCTGTCCAAGCTAACCCCAGAGAAGGCTGTGCTGAGGAGGGAAGGATGGAGACACCCAAGGCAGCCCATCTGGCCCAGCTCTGGGCCTGAAACAACACAGCCCACCCAAAATGCTGTATCATCCCACAGCCCCACTGTGCTACAGCAATTTATTAGTCGGGTCTTTTGGGTCTTTGACAGCTCAAGGATCTTGCATGATGTTATGTTACATATTGTGGAAAATGAAGAGTTAGGAGAAACAGGAAATTTTTTTATTCCATGCTGCATTCCGTCTGTATAATGAGGGAACACCTCTCAGATATAGGTGGCTGGGAAGACCGAGAAAGAAATCAATATTTGTGGCTAGGAAGTATGTCCCAGTAAAATGAACACTAATCACTAATCAGCTCTCTTTGCTTCTAGACGACATACTGGGATTTTTTAGTTTGGGTGTTTGTTTTTTTAAAATCTCACCTTCCTTCATTCTCTGATAACTACTAACAGAACAGAGCATGATTTTCCTTTTCTACTTTCCTTTCATAGCCATTTCAGATCTTATCTCTTGGAAAGATGCTGCCCATCACAGATTGCAATCTGCCTTGTACAGTTCTCAGTTATGTTTAAATCTTCTTTCATCCTTCAAAGGCTGGCTGAAAGAAGTGTCAGGTCATTATTTCAGGCTGTAGCTTAATACTTAGGCTTACCAGTGTATGATCTCTCTCTTTGGTAAAGACCTTCATTCACTGAAGGTCAAGGTATTAGTGTTATTTTTAAATATATTCCCAGCATTGAAGAGTTAAAAATAGCCTTCTACGAAAACACACAGTAATTGGTTAAACCTTGTTAGCAATCACATGAAGATGATAACTCCTCCCAGGAAAAGACATAGCCAAAGCAGCTTTGACATGGATTTATACTTAGAAGAGCAGCTGGAGGTCTACTGAGAAGGAGTTCACAATATAGACTCTTGGATTATTAGCAGAAAATAGCAGCTTGATGCTGGAAAGGAAGGGAAGGAGACATGAGAAAAAATTTTACTCATGGTGATCTGCAAATGAATTCCATGGATTCTCTACCTTGGAACAATCACCATTAGAAAGAAAGCCTAAAAGATGGATCTGGGAAAGGCAAAGCTGCTAAGAACTGGACTCAATGCTTTATATCAAGCCATCCACCCGGTGCATGGAATTGCCTGGACAGATGGGAAGCAAGTGATACTGACTGCTCTATACTATCAAAATGGAGAGCTGAAGTTTGGAGACTCAAACATTGTTGGTCAATTTGAACATGTACATGGACTTTATTGGGGCCCGTGTTGCTCTACAGACACCCCAGCTCTGCTTGCTATTCAGCACAAAAAGCACGTAAGCATTTGGCAGCTGGTCTACAGCAGTGCAGAGAAGAAAAAGCCCTTGATTTCTCAGACTTGTGAAGTTGGTGAGCCATTTCCACTGCTTTCTCAGGGCTGTGTCTGGCATCCAAAGAAGGAGGTCTTGGCTGTGCTTACAAAACGAGATGCTTCAGTCTTGCATGCCGTTCGTACTGACAATACGCGGGTTAAGGCAGAGATCAAAAGCAGCGGAGTCATCCACTGTGCTTGCTGGACTAAGGATGGTAATCGTTTAGTCGTTGCTATAGGCAGTGCCCTGCACTCCTACATATGGGATAATGCTCAGAAAACTCTAAGTATCTGCTCCTTTTGCCCAGTTTTTGATGTGGGAGGTTATATCTGCGCTATAGAAGCTACTCTGGATTTCCAAATTGCAGTAGCTACTGAGCTTCCTTTAGATAATATCTGTGGTTTCAATGCAGGCATTGCATTTGATGTGCCCTCTGGTACAGAAGCTGGTTCTTTAATCTCACAGTCTGCTTTGGTGCTTGGTGATGAGGAATACTCCATGGACACACGAAGAAAGTCCATAGATTCAGATAGATCAGGTGTTGATTCAGTTGCTTCTTCTTCATCAGGTCCTGTGGATTTGACCCATATCCTTGCAAACCGCCGTCGGTCTGATCCCAGTCCTCTCCTTACTCTGAAACACAAAGACTCTGCAGCAACAAATGGTCAAGATTCTTCTCACTTGATCTTGGTGACATTTGAGAGGAAGGTAACGACCACCAGAAAAGTCACCATCCCAGGTATTCTGGTTCCTGATATAATGGCTTTTGACCTTAGAGCTCAGATTGTGGCAGTAGCCTCTAACACTACTAATATTGTTCTGGTATATTCAGTAATCTCTTCCTGCATGCCTCACATTCAACAAATCCAGCTGGAAAAAAATGAAAGACCAAAGGGCCTATGCTTTTTAACAGATAAACTCTTATTGATTCTGATTGGCAAGCAGAGGTTCCCCGAGCCTAATCTCATTCCATCTTCAAGTTCAGACAGGTATGTAATGCGTCTTATGGTCAAAGAATTGATGCTGGAAGAAAACTCTTCGGCATTGCCTGAGACTAAGCAGAATGTGCTTTATAACTTTGAATCCTCTGTTAATATACCTGGAAAAAGAAAATTCTTTGAGAATCTTGCCACAGAAGACCAACCTCAAATCAGGGAGTTGTTAATACCAAAAAGCACAGTTATTCAGTCTCCAAGTGGCAGGAGAAGACTCATTGAAGAAGTAAAGAGCCCTAGTTATGAGCAGAGCTCTTCATCAAGTGTGAGTGACCTGGATGAAAAAAGGCTCCCAGGTGACTCCTCGGTGGCCTTGGAAGCACTGGATGCTGAACCTATGAATCGCTCAGTGTCTCTTCGTGGTTTTGGATCACCCAGCAGGATTTCCAGCAGACCAACATCCCCTAAAGTGCAGTTCAGTGTGATCCAAGAAACATCGAATTCTCCTAAAAACAACAATTTGCCAAGTGAAAGGGGAATGAGTCACATATCTAGAAATTTAGAGAGACTTTGTGGCAGTTTCAACGAGCTGCAGCTGAGTCTTTCTGAAATCACAGACTTTGCTAGGAATGGGAGGAGGATATCCTTCGCCTACCCATGCTCCCAGGAACCCCCTGTCGTGCATGTCACTTACCAGGTAACATTCTGTCAGCTTAGAAATACTGTGATGGGAACCGAATATTTAAACCATCTTGCATTCATTTAGCTTGAAATCAAGAGGATGCAGTTTATTCTTATCAACCCATAAGAAATGTAACCTAGGTTTGGCATCAAGCATAATCTAAAATGTCATTGGAAAAATAACTCAGGATGATGTGGGTAGTTTAGAGGATACTTAACTTTAGAGGTTACTTAAATATGGGAGATTTGTCTGTTCTTTGATGATGCACAATTGTATTGGACACTGGTTGATTTTGTGTGCATCTGTCAGAGAAAACAGAGCCAGAGTTGTTAATCTACAAAAGGCTTATATTTTAGTTTAGTGCAGAGATAAGATGATGAATGGTGGGGCTACAGTAGCTCACCAGAAATGTAACAAATTTAAACCAGAGCTCAAATCCATAGTCTGAAGATAGCCAGACTCACAGGAAGACTGAAACAAAGTATTGAATCTCAATTTATGGAAAATTTAAATGGACATGACATGAATTTCGATTATTTCTGCTTTGATTTCTCAACACTATTCTTCAAAATATTCATTATTCAAAATAAGATGCACTCAATTTGTAAAACACATAACTACTTAAAATTTTCTGAAAAAAAACTTCAAACAAACAAAAACCTTCTAACTCATCAATATGTAATTATGATTTCATTAAGTAAGTATAAGAATTTCAAACCATCATGTTTCTATCTACCCTTGTTTAGGCAAATTTCCTCCTGGCTTCAATAAGAATTTCAACTAAGGAATGGAGGTTAGGTAATTATTTCTATCTCCTATTTTTAATATTATTCACAGGAATATATAATAATAACAACATTATACTGAACAGATTTTTGAACATGCTGATGGTAGTGAAAAAATTGGTGTCCCTTTCAGGATGTAGATGCCAATTATAAATGCATTCTTATCTACTGCAACATAAGCAGCATTATGTCAAAATAATACACTGCATTGTGATGATGCTGAAGCAAATTTTACTTCTTTTAACTCTAAAGGAATCCATATAGACTTCTAAGTACCCCTCCTTAAATACTCATTAAGGGAATGGTGACTCGATTCAATCATGGTCATTACTTTCTAGCAATTGTTTACTTGGCATTTAAACAGATTCTGGTGTGTTGGATTCTCTGGAAAAAAGCAAAGCTTTCAATCTGAATTAGTCAATAATTTAACTTGAACACATTATACAAATTCTGGTGAAAAAGCAGCATGTCTATTTTAAATAATTTAGGATTTTATTGGCCAAGAAGCAAGCCCTTCTGTTCTCCAGAATGTTCAAATTAATTTTGATTTCTTAACATAAATCAACTTATTTATTTAGCAAGCAGCCCTATTTCTAAGATTCAATTGGATTAACCTTTCCCAAGAGAAGTTTTATTTGTGACATGTAACATTAATCTAAGATCTGAAGTTGCTGTGCACGTGCTTGCACAAGAAGTAAGAATTAGTTAACCTGTTATTTTTCTTTGGAAAGAACAACAAAAATATTAAGTGCTTCTAAAATACTGCTATAAAAATTTTGTTTAGAAAGGAATACTTATTTATCTGAACAGGTTAGTTGCACATTAAGCCAGCAGCAAGCACTGCTAGCACCGCATTACAATGACTCAGAAAAGGTGCCACTAATGCCTCCCACACACAGCTTTGCTGGGGAAGTCTCGACTAATGCCTTGTACAGTTCAGCTCCTCTTCTGAAATCTAACAGGGTCATAGCATGATGCCAAAAAATAATGAAAAATAAACTTGGCAGAAAGGTCTACAGACAGACAGGGAAATATTTGCTTCATAGGCAGCTAATAATTTTCAGAGAAATTGTTGTTTTGATTAGTTTATATCCAGACATCTGAACCTTGTTCCTCCTTCAGGAGTTGTTTAGTGCACTGTGAGCTCAGAGACCAGCTGGGCTGTGGGTTCCAGCCAGACTCTGTGATCACAGAGCAAAAAGTCAGGAAATAGCTTTATTGCCTTATGATATAAATATCAGCCAGTGGAAAACATTCTAAGCTTTAGGAACACTGCAGTCCAGTCAATAATATGGCCATTATCTTCCAGTTCTTTGTGCTAAGTGCATGTCCTCTTAAGTGTCTCTATAATCCCCAGGACAGCAGAAGCTCAGTCTTGATTGAGAAATCTATTGTACTAAAGAGTATAATGATCAGAACTGCATAACCATATTTATGCATTTAAAAAATAAAATGAAAGTTTAAAACATAACAGATAAAAATGCAGCAATAATTAACGAGCAGTTATGAACACTTGTGCAGAAGCGTTATTGACATATTTATGTGTACTTTATGTTCTGCTTGGAAAACTAAAAAACCCAAAACATTTCTTACTTAATAATTCATAATGTCTGCTCATTTAAAAGCCTTCAAAACCTTTGTTTATCCTGTTAGTGCAAGCCTGCCTCTAACTCCTCTGAAGTCACATCTATGCAGTGCTACCAGAATTTGTATTCTTTCTATCCTATAGCCATAGAAGAAAACCACAATCATTCACACTTTGGAAATGTCACTGCACTATCACTTTTGTAATAGCATTCAGCCACCAGAGGTAACTTGATCGTTCAACCCTGAAGAGCAAATATTATTTCTCTTTCATCACATACAGGCTTGTGATTCAGGGGAATGTGGGAGGGCAGACAGACAAATGCAATAAGAATATATTATTTAAAAAGAAAAAAGAAACAGAAGAGGATCTGTCACAGATTTTTTTCTGTTTCATTTTGCAAAAAGATACTTTCATCATCCTTTTCCCCCCAGAAAAGAAACAGCTGCAGAGTATTTAAAATAGTCTCATTCAAAACCTAATTACAGTGGAAATAAAGCCAATCTGGATCTCAAATTAAAGGCATTTAGGCAAACCTCTCCAGGAGGAATAAGATTCATCTTAATCTGAAGAATATCTTTAAACTCCTACATTTTCTTCACAAGCTGTATGATGTCAAAAGTTTATATCACCGAGAGCATGTATTGCATAATTAAACAGGAAATAATATATTTTCAGCAATTAGTCATAATGACTTTCTTTTCTTAGCACTCACCAATAATTGTAGGCAAGTCAATTTGTACTTTTATAGTATCTTGATACAATTTACTACAGCTACAAAAGGTCAGCTACAAAATAAACCTTTTATTTTAACACATATCTGGGAGATGAACAGAAAGGATCCAAACATATGGCAGTAAAGCTCTGATAGAAATACATGACTTAAAGAAGGGGAATATAAGGGAGGAACAGTAAAATGAGCGAAGACCAGGCTGAAATGATGAGCTGTAATAAGACCATGAACCCTTCTGAAATCCAAAGGGCAATTTTGACTTGGGTTGAGCAATAGAAAGTAGGTCATGAAAATGATGGAAGAGGAAGCTGATATGACTGCTCCCTGGAGTAAGAAACTAGTCAGCTATCCTGAAATTTAGAAAGAAAAGATTTAGGATGACTGTAAAAGAAAGACCTGCAGTAGACAAGAGAAAGTGTGATTAATGCATGGATAACATTTTGAGCAAAGGTTGAGGAATTTGTTATGAACAAATTCTGTCAACAGTGTTCTGAAACTGATCAATAGCAGACAAGCAGGGTTTGTAGAGGAGACACAATTCCTTTTGTTAGAGCAGATGATTTGTTTGTTGGATATGCAGGTGCAAAAGGAAAGGAACATGCAATGTCAAAAATGAAGCCAAGTTTTCGTACTGCACAAAGAAAGTAAAGATCATACATAAAGATCATAGAAGCACAAGCACTAAAAGTATATCTTAGATGACAGCACACCTGAAACAGTAGTTGCAGAACTATTAAGAGAGAGCCAGGAGGAGAGAAATCCCAGCATTGTGTCACCTGGAATGCTGATGTGCCCTATAAATGCAAACTGCGCTCGGATTTAAGCACCTCTGAGCACCTCAGATCTCTTCCTGCGTAAACATTTTACAGGCTTATGCTTCTCTGCCAGGTTAATTAAGGTTGCAATTGGAATGTCCCAAGGGTAAGGAAAGGAAAGATATCAATATCTCCAGCACAAGAAAACAGAATGTACCAAAAAGCAGGCAGGAATCACAGCAACAACAGAAAGGATGACAGGGAAGGGGAGCAGTGCAAGCTGTCAAAACTAATGAACACTACCTGTGGCAATGCTGCACCAGGCACAATGAGAATGTAAATCATAATTCTCCTTCCTCTCCAATGCTCTCTTCCTTAGCTATTTAAGTTTCTTTTCATTGCCTTCTGGGACAGAACCTCCACATCTAGCTAATCTACTAGCTTTTTCTCATTCTGCACAATGAATATGGGGGCAAGGTAAAAGGAAGCTGACTAATGGGTACTAAGGTATCAAACCTGAAATCACCAGTGGAGCACAACACAGTTGAGATCAAGGGTTTAAAAGAATGAAAACAGAATCCTAGGCAACTACAGCACTATTCACTGTAAAATGCATGTAGTAACCTGATAGTTTTCCCTTATAAAAGAACAGATTATTAACACAAAGGAGATGAAGAATATTTAAAATACCTGTAATTCAGTACAGTACTTGAAATCATGCCACAGGGGAAATTATTTGTTCAACCATAGAGAATAGAGATTAATAGAAGAAAAATAAGATGGTTAAGGAATTAGCTGCAAAGGAGATAGTAATAGTTATAGTAATATACAAGAAAATGGAAAAACTTACTAGTGGATTTTCTCATGATGGATTTTCAAGCTCATCTAAAAGTTTCATTAATGATCTGCTGAGTTATGCTTAGGAAATGTGCATATGACATGAAGTCAGTAATATTTTCAGTAAAGGATCAGGATTTCACACCTGTAAATTGATGACTACAATTTAATATCTAGAATAAAAAAGCCCCCGAAATTAAATAAATGAACTAATATAAAGTGCATAGTAATATATTCCAGGATTAAGAGATGAAATTTCTTCTTTTGTACATGCTTAGTGATTACAAGGTGACTGTGAAACCAAAATACAATACTGTAATGAAAAGAACAAAGGCAGTGTGTGGGCACATCAGTGAGGCACATCCTTCAGCAGGTAATGAGCACTGGGCATACAGCTGGCAGGTCTCATCTGAAAAATATTTTACATTCCTAGACATCCATGGGCAAGAAAGACACATTGAGACTTCAACTGATCGCTAACCCAGTGTCAGTAAAAACAATTCTCATTGGTAGCACATTCTCATTTCCTCCACTGTTTCATCAGTTGTTGAATTTAAGTTCATTAAGATGATTTCAGCATGCAGGGGGGCATAGGCAGTGCATTAGGAAATACAAGACTAATGAAGAAAAGGTCAAGAGGCAGAACCAGCTCCAGCTGACTGCTCAGTGGGGTTCAAAAAAGGGAGAGAAGGCATGTTCACTTATTGTGCAGACATACCTGAGATATGTAACATCCAGGAATCCTTTTGCCTTAGCAAATTTTTTTTTCTCATACATATTTGCAATCCAAACTGTGAGTTTTGAAAGGCAGTTTGGCACTGCTGTGATGCGCTGGGTGCTGCCCAGAACACCCTTTGTAGGCTATAAAATCTGATCTGGGCAGGCTGACACGGGTGAAGGAAAAAAAAATATTGAATTGACTGTTTCTTTTTGATGGGTTTTTGTTGAAGAAGAATTGGACTTGACATACTACAGGAAGTTGACTAAGAAACTTAATCTGAAAATATACACTAACGTATGGGGAAATATATTTATTTCCTCTGTGATTAACATGTTCTTTGTCTACCAATAAATTTTCTGCTAGGTTAAAGCAACAAACACAAGGGATTTTAATCTGGGAATTTCAAGTCCTCTGATTCCTATTGAAGATAAATAACAACATAGCAAAAACGAACATGGATTTTGGGAAGAAGTGGATTAAATCTAGATTTGACTAGAAAATTTTCTTTGGGTTAAGGCATGAAAGTGGGAAGTACCAAGGCAAGCTTTTAGTTGTACCTCTAACTCTGTCACAAATTACTTCCATGACCTTGACTAAATCTCTTAAACTCCCTGTGTAATGGTATGATCATCTATATAGAGGTGATACTAAGAGTTACCTGCCTCACAAAGAGGTACAGTTTTAAATCAGTTAATCTGTGATATAATGTGTGTGGATACATTCCTCCAAGAGAAGGCACACTATCATCACTTAAACTAAGCATTGAACAAAAAGGCTACAAAATTAGAAGATTATAACAGAGAAAGATTCTTGACCTGACAGAATTTGTAAAAAGTCAAAAATAAATGTATAAGATGATTATGTTTATCATTATAAACAGAAGCATATGACAAAACCAGAGAAAATAGCTCATATGACCACTGACTACTGCAAAAGACAAACAACTGAGACTTGATTTTTCAGTTCTGTACTTGAAAAACTGTTTAGGATAAAAAACAGGTGTTGTGCAGTTTTGTGTATACAAAAATGTCTTCCACTTCCAATGGTTGTTCCAATAATAATGTGCAATGCTATATAGGAAACAAACTAGAACAAAGTCATTTTGAGTATGCATTTCCATTCAACTGATTTCAAGTCAAGAGAGACAGAGATAGATTATTCTCTGATAATTCTTGAGTTGAAGCATATCTGTGTGAAAAATGGACCACTTGGGTCAAGGCAATGAGCCTGTCTCATTTACAGTCCATTTTTTTCTATAATTCATGAACTGAAGTTCCAGTTTGAATAAAATCTGCCATTTCAACCTGAACTCAGGAAAATGAAATAGCTGTGAAATATGCTTGTCCACAATCTGCAGCAATGACAAAGCTTTGCACAAATACCTACACAGGCAAAGAGCACCTTTTCAATGCCTATGCAAAGCACACACTCACTGCTAAACATTCAGCCCATTGGGTTTCAGGTGTGTTTAGGTTCAATAGAATATAGTATTACATAACTTGGAAATACCTAAAAATTACAAAGAACTTCTCTTATATAGTTACAGCTGTAACAAAAAGTTGCTATAGGTTTATGACTAAGAAAATGATACTGCCTTGATGCATTCCGTAGGTATGTCCTTTATTAATTATGCACCAACAAATTTCTGGTTGTTTTGAATGTGGAAAAAAGATAAGAAGACCTTTGAAAGTTGGAAAGTTCTCATTTTTTAATGGAAAAATATTTTGTATGGTACTTATGTACAAAATCAATCATAATAAATAAATAACAATCAGCCATAGACTATCTGCATGAGCAATTTATAGCAGACTAGGGGAAAAGACATTTGCAACAGTCAGCAGACATTCTGATTTACAGAATTCGATGCTGTTGCATGACAGCACAGATACTGTGTACACAAAAGTGAAAGGGATTGATTTAGAAAGGTTGTTATATAGCAAAAAAGCACACATTCACAGAGAGCAACTGTCAAAAGACAGCACAATTAGAAATGAAGACGAGCATTACAAGAGACATTTATTTAGTCAAAGGTCAGATTACTGTGCACACAAATAGAAGATGCAGTTGTGGATTCATTCAACTGTAAGTTTTACATTAGCGAGAAAAATTCAAGGGTGTGTACTAGACAGAGGCAGAGTAGGACTAGATCAGGAGTTAGGATAGATGAGATCCTGTCAACCCATTCTGAAATATTACCTTGGATTCCTTTTGAATGTATGAAACAGAGGAGCCTATGAAACTGGGTAAATAGACTGTTTGTTCATAACAAACATGTAAAATCTGAGGATATTGCAAACATAAAGATGCCAAAGAAAAAGAAAAAAAGCAGAACATAACACATGGAACTACACACGGAGAAAGCATGGAATGAACAAAATGAAATTCACAAGACAAAGTATAGTGATATTATATAGCAATATTATTTAGCAATTTTATTTATAGGAAAATGTCCCATTCATATCTATTTCATAATGACAGGGAGTCATTGGAAAATTTTCAATATTAAAAAGAATTTTAAATGATAGCAGATAGGAAAATCTAAATTCAAATGTATATCCACTCTATGACCATAGTAGCTCAACTATTTTTGTCCTTGCACCTTGCAGTAACCAGAAAGATGAAACAAAAAGATATTGATTCTCAGGGGCACCTAAATGTCATGAAGCACAAACAAGCCACCTTTATATTCAAGTGTATTCTTTCAGTGAATATCATAGTAAATTCCAAGGCTGTAAATCCATACATTCCCTTTCTCTCAAAGCAAGTCACAGGATTCCCAAGCTACCTTCCTGTGGCAGCTTTTCAGAGAGACTGTTGCTATGTCCAGCCTCTCTGCAATACTTCCTGTGCCAAAATAACCCTGAAGTTACTTTACCAGGGTGGAATAGCTGCCCAATGGCTCTCAAACCGACCCACACATACAGCTGAAAGTGAGCAGAGTACTCATTTACTCTGACAGCATCTGGAACAACATTTTTCCAGGTATGATGCATTCTCTTGCACTAAACTGGCTTCAGGCAGGGAGGCCCTTCAGACAGACACACAGATGCCTACCCCAGGACAATACACGTACAGGGCTGAGGGAGCTGCAGAAGCTCACAAAACAAAAACCAAAGAGGCATTTTCATCCTCCTCACGTGGGACTTTGAGATTGTGCTTGGAATGGTCCTGCATGATGATGCCATCTATGAAATGTAAGAAAGACAGACAAAGAAAAGGCAAAATGACTAAAGAATTGAAAGGAGTAAGAGCAGAGGAATAGTTATAAGAACTCGGGCTTGATGTCTAAGCTATTAACAAGATCTTTTCTTTTACCTACATGCATATGAAGAAAAGCTTTTCAAATGGATCAGTTACGGAAGAAACAAAAGATGTTCTCCTCTGTGATGGCAAGATCCATTTGAGTTTAGTCCAGCAGCTGTTTGATCTGCCTGTTATTGAAATGAAACACGGTATGTTCTTTTTATTTCTGCTATCTGGTTTCACCTGAGATTTTTAGCATAAAAGAGGCATTTGTGAGAGAATAATTACCCCAGATTTTAGTAAACTGAGTTAACTAACTTTCTTTTGCAAATGTGTGTTTTCCCTTGTCTGAAACACAGCACTGTTTCCTTTAAATGCTAAGTAACGGCAAAACTACCTATTAGCAGAGTAATACTTTAGATGCCTCTGCAAAGGAAGACCCGAGCTATTTTGCAGCAGGCTTCTGCAGCAACATGATGCAGCACCGCAGGGTGAAGAGGAGCCCATTTTTGGCCTGTATTTCCAGCTCTTGATTTCCGAAAGAAATGCCCATAATAAACAAGGGGACTGAGAAAACCTATTTTCAGCTCTATAGACCAATTGAATATTTAATTAGCAGAACACCTCTCCTCAAGTTAATGTATTAGACTTCAGAGATATCAACAAGATAATGTCTCAGAATCATCCTAATGTGTCCCTCTTTGTGCTCGGATTTTCTGATATTGAGTCTGTACACTTATAGCAAAAAGAAAAACTGGAACAAGAATCTTTCTAAAATTCACCAAAATCCTGCAAAATTATAAGGTTTGGAGAAGAAGCAGTTGTGTAGCTTTTTATTCAGTTCTAGATGGTACTTGCTTATATTCCTAAAAGTTCCTTTGACACAAGACATAAATATTAAATGCGAAGTTTAAAAATATCACTCCCATCCTTTAATACTATATAATTAAAGGGTGTGTAATGAAGAGTATGCTTCTATTATAATGACAGCCTGGCATTTTTTACTATGAGTAAACACTTAAGCATTAATAGATTGGCATGAAAAGCTTCACAACTGTAAGTCAAATTCATGTCCACAACAATGCTGTTAAGATCATCAGAGTTAAAAGAGCAATGAGCTCGGCCTCATTGTTTGCTCTTTAAGCCCAGGACTGTAATACCATTACCTGTGCTAAATATAATCTGTCATGTAGTGCCCTGGTAGCAGCACACAGGAGTCTCTTTTTAGCATAGCATCATAATAATTGTTCTCAGTAAAAGGGTACTACACTCTGCACAGCTTTTCCATTTAAATATCCTGTGAGATATGCTTCCAAGCAAGTGTTATCAATAGCACTGAGAATTTCCAGCATTTCAATGGACGAAAATAAGTCCTAAGAGCCTGACACAAAAGTATGCTTCATCAATTTGATGAGCAATGGAATATCCATTTGGACCATAGAACTTCCACTTTCAGGCCCACTGCTCACAGAACCTGAAGTCTGTTCAGATTTAGAAAGAAAGTATTAAGAGCAGAAGATTAAAGATTCATGGTTTGGAAAGATAATCTTCTTATGATGTAACAGGTGACATGACAACATACAACCAGCCTGGAAAAGTTCTTTGTTGGGAGTTAAAGAAGGGGAGATTCACCTTCTCCAGGAGCATGCTTTGTTATGAGTGACAAAAAATAAGAATGGTTCATTTGGATTTTCTACAGCTCCTTTTTTCACATTCCATTTCAAAACCAGTTTTATATCCAAAATCTAAAATCCCAACACAGAACCTATTAAGGCTTCCTTTCCCTCATATCCCAGCTAATGCCCCTGCTCAAAAATGACAAAATCACATGCTCTAAGGAAAGTGTGTCATATAAGGCTTCCCTCAATGCTTTTAAGTTGCCACAGATTTTTGTTTCCATAAATTGTCAAACTGAAAAAAAAAAAAAAAGAATTCACTCTTTTCTATCAGAACTGCAATATCCAGCCAAAAAGAAAGCCAGATGAATCACTAAAAAAAAAATAAACATAGCTTCATTTTAAAGCTGATTTGCTAAGAAAAGTAAAAACAAAGTTGGGGGAGGTTTATTTTCAACTTCTATGCAATACAGAAAGAGAACCTAAATGGTTTTGAAGTATTTTAGTTTTGTAAATCTTGTCTTTTTTTTTGTTTGTTTTGGGGGTTTTTTGTTGCTTTTTGTTTGGTTGTTTTTTTGAGGTTTTTTTTTAAGAAAAAGAATTTATTTAATTTATTTTAATTTATTTAATTATTTAATTACTACACTGTAGCAGCTTTTGTAAATCATCTTCAAGGTGTAACTTTCTTGCATTTGCTATATGAATTGGAAAACATATGAAACAATCTTGGTTTGGCAGTAATGAGATGGAGACCCCTACTCCCTTCTAGAACAAGTACAGCACAATCATTTATGTTGGCAACTTTTCCAATTATTATAATCTCTTCATCATTTGGGTAGAGCAGATGAGTGAAAAGGCTAAGCAGAAGTAGATGTCATTAAAACAAAAGTCAACATAGAAAGACTGGCTGAGTTTTCAGACGATGAAGATACTTCTAGTTTGTTAGAACTAGCAAAGATGCACCTTGTGTTTGAACTTAATTTATATAAGGGACAAAAGGCCTCAAACCTTGCAAGACCTTTCATTTAGCCTCTCACTGCATTTGCATAAAGGTGTGTTGAGCATGGATTGTCAGACCTTAATGTCATTAGTGTAATAAGGCTTTAGTGCACAAAAGGAAACCCTGCTCTGCCTGCATGCTCACTGACTTTATAAACGTGCTTCTACATTTACATAACCAGAGCAGTGCACTCATTTTCTTTTTCTTGCTTAATTTTTGTAGGCTCTTCTTGGATTGTGCTCACTGCAGACAAGGACGGCTTTGTGCCATTAATATTCAAAGCCACACAAGAGATAATCATAAGGGATGGAACTGACAGTTCAGAAGTCTATGGAGCTCACTCCCACAAAAAAAGCATCCCAATGCGACCACCAAGCAGAGTGACATAATTTCTGAACAAAGAACCCCAATGACCTTCTTTTCTCCTACAATACAGGGACATTCTGTGGTTTCAGACACTGAGAGACTAGAAAGCTGTCTCACTACTTCCCATGTATTGTAACTGTAAAATCTGTGGCGTGGTTACACTATAGCTACATCCTCGGGTTGGCTGGACCATCATGATTTCTTCTGAAGGATGGACCTACAGTGAAGTTCACCACAGCTGCTGTTATTAATGGCTGTCATGGACTGGAGTGGAGAGACTATTGTGTACTTTGATTGAGGTCAGGATGTTCTTGGAGGAACAGTATTATGCTAAAAATCATGCAGTAACAACAAATCTAGCTGGTGCAGGTGTACAGTCTACATAAAACCTGAAGAAAATACAGTCAAAGAGCCTTTATATTCATTAAGGAAAACAAGGATAGGAAAAGAAAAAAAAAAAAAACAAAACCAAAATTGCTTCAGCCTCTTTTCTGTTCCAGCTGGATCCCATGGAAACCTGCAACATTTTCAGAAATACCTAATTTTTATATGAATATGTTCAATTACTAAAAAGGCTGCATCACAGTCTCCTGTCAATGTCTTACACAGCATGTAAGAAGAAAAAGAAAAAAATCTTGCAAGATAAATTGAGGATCAAAGACGTGAATGCAAACTTCATTTGGCTAAATGAAGGTGTATACACTGAACCTTTCATCTACACTCCTGCACTATCAGTCAAAAGAAAAAAAGCACTTCTATATTATTCATGCCCTAACAGATTTTTAAAACTGATTGTGGTAAACTGTCTCTATTAAATAAGTGCCTATTCCTTTCCACTGGCTGCAAACACAAGCAGGGGGACTGGTTTGAACACAGACATTTACATTTAGCCAGGTGAACCTCACTCTCAGAGAGAAGAGACAATACAGATACAGGTAAGAGTCAGGCAGGCAGATCCATGGAAACTAAAGTATCATGATTATGGTGATAGAAATAGGTATAAGGGAAGAACTTATTGAACTCCTTAACTTTTCCTCATTGAAATGCAAAGAGAAAGTAGAGTGTGTACAAGGGCATTTTGTACTGCTGGAGCCATGGAAAGGCATGCCTGCTTCACCCTGTACAGCCAGGAAAACAGACAAGGAAGGACACTTGCTTAAGCTACTATTAGGAGTTATTTTTCATACTGTGCATTTTGGGTCTCTCCTGGGGAGTCTTTTTTCCTTTCCTGGGTACTATGGCAAGCCCATTCATAGGGCACAGATACTAAAATCCAGTTACAATACTTCACCCCATACAAAGGCTGGATCAAGACAGTAGAGCTACACTCTGAAGGACCTTAATGGGTTTGAAGGTTTGGCATTAATACCATTACAATGCAGCCAGGAATCTCTTAAGGAACAATTTCAATTCTTGAAATAAGTAAACAGTTTCAATTCATTGAATTGAAGTGCAAGTATCCTCCCAAGGACAAAGGAACCATCATTCTAAATCATCTACAACCACAGGCATGCAATACAGTGGAGGATATTTGTACTACCTTGTTCGCAAAGATCTCTTTAAGCAGCCTCAAGAAGCATTCCTGATTGTAAAAAAAACAAATCCCAAACAACAAATAAATATGACATTTTAAGCATTAAACACATCAGTTACTTTATAGTTATTGGGTTAATTTGGTTTCCTGATTCTTTGCATTAGAATTGTGTACAAATGGGTACTTGTATTACTACTGCTTAAGAATTTTATTTAAGTCATTCTTTCCTTCACTGAAATCAGCACAAATCACTGAAATCAAATAAGTAACACAGAGGTTCACAGACATAGAATGGGGAGGGAAGACATGATCAGATTTCTAAAAGACATAGCACATTACAAAGCAGCAGATGTTCCTAATCCTGCAAATACCCTTGAATAACATCCTTGTGTCTCATAAGTCTTGGGTATTTACAATGCTTAAGTTACGGCCAAGCAAAACAAAACTTAATTATAACTAACTAGAGTGATGGGAGGATATATTTTAGAGGACTATTTAGGCTCAAATAAAGAAAAAAAACTGCAATGAAATTTTTCTCACAAATTTATATTTCTATCTTCTGTGGGTGATAATCCCATAGTTTGGTCCACTTGAATTGAAACTAATGAAACACAGAAAATGTTACAGGGGAACTCTAGGAAGGTGAAAACCTGAACTAGCAGAGATCAGCAAGTATCCAGGCATTAAAGATCCCTCAGAACTTATAACCTGACATTTCTTTGTCATTCTGCCATATTACCATTTTAGTTTTTCATGCATTACTCTTCTATAAAACAATCTGAGTGTTGAGGAGATCAGAAATTAAAGGAGATTCTTTGAACAGCTATCAAAATTTGGTTTGGTTCTGTTTGGTGGAGCTAAAAAAGAAAAAAATTCAGGTGAAAAAACAATTAGTTTCAGAGAGTAACTAGCTGTAAAATTAAAAATTTTAATTCTGTGGTGGTTAATGAATTTCTAAATGTGTTATATTTTGGTGACATTGTTTTCCCTGCCGTATGATTCAAAGATTAAGTAGGAGCTATCATCAACCTAAAGGTGCCATCATCACCCAGAACAAATAGTCTGCTAACAAACAACAACTCCAGTTTATCCTGTTGGACACCTAAAATTTTATAGGAAGGCTTTGGAAAAGATTCTATACATCAATTAAAATTGTATAATGTCAAAGAATAGAACTGCTCCCGCATTTATTAATATGCTGTTATGTGCACATGCTTTAAAACAAGTGTTAAAACCACATAGATACACTCAAAAATGGACAACAATTGAACAAATAAAAATTTGTTTTCAGGTAATGATTAAGGAGAGCACCGCAGTGCTGCACTTACCTAATGTCTATCACAGGGCTAAAAAGTTAAAATTGAAAGCAATAAAAGCATTGGAAGGAGTGCTGAAAAGATTCATGCAAAGCAGAGGTTCATTTTAAGCTTTGGTTTGGATGGAGAACAGATGGAGAATCAGTGGAGTAGAGAGATAAAAGACGACTGTTCTATTAAGCACAAGCTGTACCGAAGATATTTGCAAAAACAGTGATAAAGGCATGTAGAGAAAGAGCTCATACTAAACAAGTTGAGCAGAGAGGAGGCTGTGAAAAGGAGAAAACCATAGACTGAGAAGCATTCACCCTCCTCCCCAAATGTTATTTTGCAGGGCCAAAATCGATCAGTTTAGGAAAGGGGAGTTGTTCAGATCATCTAAATGTCACGAAGCGCCAACCCCCTTTTTTAACTCCCTCTTTCAGGAATAGAAAGGAGTCACCAGACTAGACAGTCACCAGAAAGGACAGTGTCCTCTAGAAGAATAAGGAGACCACTGGTGTTATGCTCGTGTCCAGGGTCACCCAGCAGGGAAGTGTGTATTCTGTAATCAAACCAGAGGAAAGCTAGGAAAGACTAGGAGCCTAAATTAGAAGTGGAAGCAGAATGGTGACACTCAGTGCCACACCAGTGGCACTCAGAAGTCTAAGTGGGGTACCAGTTCCTCCAAAACATTTCTCCTGTGGGGAATAAACAACATACCACAAAGTCTAAATTTCCATTTTAATTACTCTGCATCTTTATCCAGCACATTTATATGCATCCCAGTATATTTTTAGGAGTTGCTACAGCTTTACTTAAAAGTGCAGTCAGCTCCAAAGTAAAGTTAAAACTCACCTTACAGTTTCCATAAGTTGCCTGCAAAGCAGGCAGCAGTCTGCTTTCTTCTCATGTTTTTTTTGTATTAGTCCACTTCTTGAGAAAACTCTAACAACAGAAGTTCTGTATTCCACATAGGCTTTTCCTTTTTTGATTTTGAAAATGGTTTCATGAGAACAATAATAAAACAATATACAAATGAAAACTAGCAAAATCAAAGTAATCTGAAATTCTGCTGGCCAATTTATGATGCTGACTTTGCACAATGAAATATTATTTTGTTGTTCTTTATAATAGCTAAAAAGTGAGATATCACAGCAGGAAGTATATAAAGTAGGCCCTGCATTAGCTTCAACTAGTTCTTCTATTTTCCCTCTATTACTCTAGAATAGTATTTTCTATATTCATGTGAATTTCTTCAATATCTTTTCAATCAACAATATCATCAAGCCTAACTTCCTTTCCCCTGCTTCTCATTTTCCTCTGTATTTCCAAGCTTGGAAAGTGAACTTATTTTTAGCTATTTTTACTTTCAGATTTTCCTGCCTTAACAGAAAACCACAAGCCCTGGACCATTTTCCCACTCAAAATGTAGCTGAAAAGTCCATCTGTCTAACCCAAAAGAGTGCCAATTATTCTGAAATAACTCCTGTCAGATGTTTATCTAACTTGTTCTTAAAAAACCCAACATACAGTACCTGGCAGCACTAACCCATCCTTTAGAGCTGAACTCACCTGACCCGACTTTTAAGCATTTGAAGTTCGGCAAGGTAAATCCCAGGAGTTATGAAATTTCACACATGCAAGTATTACTTTATTTTCCATTGTCACATGCAACTGAAATTAACTTATGTATTAGTGGTTTAATGTTAATAGCAATTTTTAATATTTTATAGATATGTTAATTAGTCAATGTTATAGCTTCTTTTTTTTTTTTTTTTCAAGAGACTTAGGCAATTTCACAATCTTGATGTTAAATGCAAACTCAGTTTGCTGAGGTTCGGTAGTTCCTGACAATGTTATTATCTAATAACACTAATAAGGAGAGAGCTGGCATTATCCCCCAGCTAATGACATTGATGTACCCCTCATTTGAGTCTCCAAAGTGGGAAGAATCCAGCCCTCTTGTGCAGATACCATGGCATCTTACCAGCCAAGGCAGCACACAGCTAGAAGAGAGTGTCCAAACATCACAGGGTGACACTACAGACAAAACCAAACTGAAACTCTGAGCAAATGGAATCCTTTAGTTCGCTTTAGAGGCAACAGTCACTTCCTTCGAATTAAACACAATAAATTTTAAGAACATAAAAGGCAATATAGAAAGACACAGTTCTCAAACATTATTTTATAAAAATAGTACAAAATTCACAATGATTTACTCATTTCAGCTGTCAAAAAATAAAGTTTTGCTGTATAAGAAAAACTCTGTTGTCCTTATGGAAATTGAGTTGGAGGGGAAGTTTTCCAAAGCAATACCGGTGATAGGGCTCCTCATTCTCCACTGGACTGGTCTTCATTCATCCTGCAGTCACTGGATGGAAATACACAGACAGACCCAAACATTAATGGGGCTAAAAATACTAACCAAAACACTTTTAAAGTGGATCCATTTCTCAATCCAACCCACATCTCAGCTGCACAGTTGTGGCAGCATAGAAGGCACACCAAAAAATACTAACTTGCCCATTGCTATCATAGCTCATTCCTCTTATCTGTCAGTGAATTTTGTGTCCTCTAAATATCAATAAATTTCTTTTTAAGTGTAACACTTCACAGCATTTTCGATATGGCTCATTGCATTTGTTACATGTTTCCTACCTTAGACAGCATGGCACCATTTAATTTGTGTAATGCTAATTGCTTCACTTGCTATCCTTCCCTCAGAAACTTAGCTCACCTGAGTCAATGAAGAAAAGTCAGGATACTGGCTCCACTGCTAATTACCGTCAAAGTTTCCCTTGAATTTCAAACAAGTCGCGATTTCATTCAGTTTGTAAATATGCTTATATTACTCATACACAGCTGTCATCTCCATTTCCATGTCTACCTTTCCTTTTTACCTACACTGCCAGGAACTACCGAACCTCAGCAAAGTGATTTTGTATTTAACATCAAGATTGTGAAATTGCCTCAGTCTGTTGAAAAAAATGAATGTTTCCCTTGAACTTCACATAAGTCACGATTTCACTCAGTTTGTAAATATTCTTATGCTCATGTAACTTGTACACAGCTGTCATCTCCATTTCCATGTCTACCTTTCCTCATTAACATTTTATTTAGATATCAGTGATATTGTTATCAACACAAAATGTAGCTACATTGATCTTCATTGATACACTGTTATCTCAAAACACTTGTACCTCTTAATAGCATGAAAGAAAGCTGCATGACAAGTGTGCCAGAAATGTAGGATTAACCTAAGCAGCTGCAAAGATCAAAGAAGTACTTTTGCAGATTAGTTACATAAAAAGAAAATAGAAAATGTATCGGTAGGAGACAGAAGTATCTAGGACTGAATTGTTTACAGGCACAAGGAAGGGTTCTCACAGCAACATTTACAGAGAAGGAGAAAACATGTGTGTATATGGTGGCACAAGGAAAAGGGAATCCAAATGTCTACCACAAAGATTAAGACTTGAACAACCTCTTTCACAAAATATTGTTAAGTATCTCTAATTATGTGATTTGTATATCAGCTTGGTTCTGGATTAACCACAGTTACAAGGAAGTGTAATTTAAAAGAAGATACTGTTTGCTCTGAAGACATATGCCTGGAAAGGTCCTTTCAAAGATTATTATTCCAAAGGAACACCGTCATATCAAAAATCCTTATTTATAACATGGCTGGTTTACACAAATCAATTTTAAAATGGAAAGACTCTTAAGAGGCTATCTTATTTTCAATCTACATTATGCTATTCTGGTTTTGTGTGTTTTTAATGGTATACAACAAACTGAGAAGTCAGGAGACTGATTTTTACTTTGTAGCACTTCCACAGCAGCACAGAAATAATAGCTCGACATAGAGCTTTTTTGCAGTGTCTTTATTCCAGGTCTGGAAGGTCTGTTTTGACTATTCACAGTTTAGATCCTTATTTGGGGCAGCTGTCTGTTAAATACTTGAAAACTGTTCTGTCCATTAGGTCTCCCTTGAAATTCCTTTTCTCTATGCAACACCACTCTTCAGTCTCTCTCAGACATCCACCCTGGATCTTGTTTCTCTGCCCTATGCCAGCATGCAGTATCTTTCCTGAGCTGTAACAGAATGGTAACTCAGCTGAAAGCCTGTTTCAGACATGGAAAAGCACTACTGCAGGTTTTTACACACAGAAAAAAATAGGCTGTCACAGCGTGACAGGGTGATAAACATTCCTGTGTGAGTTTTGTACATTTCCCATGCCTTCTTTCCTGTGTAGGAAACAATCAGCTGAAAATTAATATAAACAACATTCTGAGTCTCGTTTGTCTCTACAAGAACCAGCAAAGTGTTGTCCCTGTGCAGTACAACCGGCGAGGGCAGGCTTCAGGAGACCTGTAGTGGTAGCTGCTTTAGGAGAGGAGTGGTAGCTACAGCTTCGGAGAAAAGCAGAAATTTTCACTCTGTTGCTGTTCTAATCTCCCGAAATTTGCACTGATCCTCTCCATTCCTCAAAGCCTGGAGCCACAAGGAATCCCCTGCAAGACTTTGTGCTACAGAGCACAAAATTCATGTTTGCCTGTGCTGTGGAAATACTATGACCCCATCTGGCTGTACCCAGCCAAGCCAAGCAGACACAATACAAGGATCCTGTTCACACACCCCCCAGCACTGTCTGACTTCTTCTGACAACATGATATTGACTCAGGATGAGGCAATTTTCTGCAAAATTGCTCATCTTATATTATTTTCATTACTAATCAGCTTTCAGAATGAAGAAGAAACATTTTTAATATGATAATATAAACCATATAAAGCATCTGTATCCTTTAGCTACCGATCCTAGGCTTTACCACATCATATTTTAGAAGTCTAAATTACATGGTAGTGCCTCATTAAGTTTTCCCATTAAGAAATACAATTATGAGATCAATTTGCTCATTCAGCAGTGTCCATAGACTGGATTAAATATATATAGATATTAAAATGATGCTTATGAAGCTAAGAGAAAATATCTTTAAATTATTCTTTTCCCTTTTAACAGCATGTTCTTTAAATGTGTACAAGTTCAGTAAAAGCAAAGAAAAAATTTACAGCGTGCAGAAATAACAACTCAACATATCTCATCACATCCATTTCACCTTCCTTCCCTGCCATTCCCTCCCTCTAGAAGGTATTCATAACTGTTCTGTCTCAGACTCTCCTATATTCTTATTAACGTTGTGTTTCAACTAATTTGAAAAGCAGACATCCAAATGATACAACAAATTAAGTTATGAGAAGGCAAATCTGCTCTCCATGCAGGGCC
Organism: Sturnus vulgaris; assembly: GCF_052056855.1. NCBI lineage: Eukaryota > Metazoa > Chordata > Aves > Passeriformes > Sturnidae > Sturnus > Sturnus vulgaris. The sequence continues at coordinate 108,062,910 of NC_142245.1, read as the reverse complement.
TGAGAACAGATTTGTGAGTCTGCTCAGTGTTTAAGGATAAGCCTGACTCAATGCAATCACATTTTTAAAAGCCAAGATGTGTGCTTTAAATGAGCATGACCACAGGAAACTATTTCTGTAATTTCAGCCTTTTAAACACTTTTCCTTGCATAATTTCATTGACCCACTTTCTACCTTACAGACATCTCCTGAGGGGTTCTGCGATGTTAAAATCCCCAAAGTCACAGACAGATCATATGTATCAGCAGTGAACAGCTTGGAAAGTCTGGAAAAGAAAGAAAGAAAACAAGAGATGTTTATTTGCAGTACAGCTGCTGAGGAATAACAACTGTGTCTATGCACATTGTGGCTGTGTGACCAGCCATGGCTCGTGGCTGCTGGCCAAGCAGCCTCCAGCCTTTTTCATGCTGTTCTACATGTCAAAATAACCAGGCTGTGGTTACACAAATAAGACACACACTGTTGGGCATGGAAATAAACAACTGGTGTAATAATAACTACCTGCACACCATTCGGGCACTCTGGTAGGCTGAGTCAATTCCATTTCAATGAAAATATTAAATTACAGATTTTCAACTAACTCTGAGCTTTTGGGATATTTTCAGTTCATTTGTTGAACTCTATTAGCAGTTTACATATAACACAAGTTACATCATGAAAATAAGTATTTAAAAATACTTAACTGTATAATTATATGCATAGGAAACAAAAATAGACATTTACCATGAAAATGTATTTCAGGCATTCTTAAACTGTGGTCTCTCTGTGGTTTAAATGTTTATTTCTGTCTATTAATATGGATGGTCAAGTTAAGTTTTATATTAAAAAAAAAAAAAAAGGTGAAATCATTCCCGTTCACCATAATTCTTTGTGAGACTAAAATTATAGTCAGAAAACTCTTTTGTCTAATAAACTCAGCTGGTGGCTCAGGGTCCCAGACACCAAGTGACAATCCTGCTTGGCCAAACTCACCACTGAGGAAAATGGATATTATGAAGGTAAGAACAGATTAAACATTTGTGAAACAGAACTTCTTGGGAAACTGGCTTGATTGAGCTGTTCAGGTAAGCAAGTGGTGGGGAGGAAGGAGGTGATAATGCCTTTTGCCAAAGGGTTTCAAGGCCAGGCTGGATGGGGCTCTGAGCAACCTGGTCTAGTGGAAGGTCTCCCTATGCTGCAGGGGGTTGGAACAAGATGATCTTTAAGGTTCCTTCCAACCCAAACCATTCTATGGCTTGCAATTTAAAATGGTATGGCCCTGAAAACCATCAGGCTTTAATGTGAAGATGCTCTGTTGGCAGTTTGTTCCAGTCTGGACCACTGTAAGTAAGTGTAACACACAGATATGTCTTATATATTTGAATCTGTCCACGGCTCTTGTTAAACCTTCCTTCACTAATTTCAGAGCTTTTTTGTGCTTTTTTTCCCCGCTGTACAGGCACTCATGTGATATGACCGAGTCACCCCCTAGTGTTCTTCTTTGGCTAAGTTTGTGCTACTTACATATTTGACCTTGCAGTTAATTTCAAGCATTTTTTCCCTACACGTTTGGCAGCTCTTTCTACAGCACCTTTTCTAGTGTTTCAACATCCTATCAAGAGTGTTGGTTTCATGAATGGTACAATGAGCACACTGCTCTGCAGTGCTGAGGAGTGGCAAAGTGGCACAGTCATGCAATTTAATTAACTTTTAAAAGGCCTTGGAGACTTATAAGGAGCTATCCTCAGTGCAATAAATCAGGACCAGGTAAGTTGTATTGGAGTAGCTCTGCACTGAATTTAGATGCTTTCCTCACTTCAGTGTGAATTCAGTATCTCATGGGACGGGATACACCACACCAAGGACCTGACGTCCTCCCGCTGGAGGCATCTCTGCTCTGCTGTGCCACTTCCTCAGGCCTCTCCAAGAGCCACACTGGTTTGAGCAGGCTGGGGGTGCTGGTGGATGACCCCTGGGGACAATGAAAGTGACAAGAGCAGGACAATCACCTCCTTAGACTGGCTGGGGATGCTTTGCTCGGTGCCAGCCATGCCCTGGGGTGCACCAGGCACAGCACTGATCAAGGCACTGGTCAAGGGAGGGGATTGTCCTTCTCTGTTCTGCACTGCTGTGGCCGTACCTCGAGTCCCATGTGCAGTTTTGAGTGCCACAATATAAAAAGGGCATCCAAAGGAGGACCACAAGGATGGCAAGGGTATGGAAGGGAAGCTTTATGAGGAGCAGCTGAGGTCACTTGGTTTGTCTAATCTGCAGGAGGATGAGGGGACATCTCATTGTGGTCTTCAACATCCTCATGAGGAGCAGAGGAGGGGCAGACACTGATCCCCCTGGCATGGAGTTGTGTCAGGGGAGGTTTATATGGATATCAGGAAAGGGTTCTTCCCCACAGGGTGGCTGGCCATTGGAACAGGCTCCGCAGGGCAGCGTTCCCAGCACCAACCCTGAGTTGAAGAAGCGTTCTCAGGCACACAGTGTGACTCCTGGGGTGTGCTGAACACAAGAGCTGGGCTCGATGACGCTCGTGGGTGCTTCCCCCCCAGCTGGGGTTATTCTGTGATTTGTAATTCCCGTCACCTCCCGCCGCCGGCTCAGCGTCCGCGGCTCCTAAGGGGCGCCGTCGGGACCGGGAGCGGAGCGAGGCGCCCGCCCCGTGCAGGCCCCGCCTGCTGGGCCATAGAGCGCCCCCTCTGCAGAGCGGCCGGGCCATAGAGCGCCCCCGCTGCAGAGCGGCCGGGCCATAGAGCGCCCCCGCTGCAGAGCGGCCGGGCCATAGAGCGCCCCCGCTGCAGAGCGGCCGGGCGGGCGGAGCGGCGCTGGCGCCCCCCGCGGCCGGGAGGTGCTGGGCCGTGCTAGGCGGTGCGAGGCGGGGAGGCGGGCCGAGCCCTGCGGGAAGGCGGTGCCCGCCACAGCCCAGCGCCGCCGGGGCTGCAGGGCCCTGCACCGCCTCAGCGGAGCCGAGCCGGGCCGCCGGCAGGGCGGGTGAGCGAGGCCGCGGAGAGGCGAGAGGCGGCGGGCGGGCCGCTGGGGAGGCGGGGAAAGCCGGTGCGGGCGGGCCCGCGCAGGGAGCGGCGGTGCAGGCGGGCGGTGTGTGAGGGCTCCCCGGCCCGCCGCTGTCGTGGCCGCTCGGTGCAGGGGGGTCCCTGCAGCGGCTCCTCTGCCCCTGGGGTTGGGATGGGCACCGCGTTTCGCCGAGCACCCGGCCTGTGGTGTGACACCTGCCCGGGGAGCTGCGGCTGGGCCGGGCGCTGCAGGAGGTGATGTGGGTTTGGGCACAGGAATGCATTGGCCAGTGGATCTCTCGCTCTTTTTGCTTTTCCAGGGCTGCTGGGATAGTGCAAACGCCCCTTGTGACACAGGAACCTCTCCGGACGGCCCAGGAGGCTTTAGCATCTTTTAGTGTCTTAGGAGGCACATTATCTCGCATCTCCCTGCCATCAGTAAGTATTGCCCAGCAGTGTGTGGGATTCTGAGCACAGCGAATATCCAGTCTTAATTTTCCTGGAACTGGTGGCTGCTTAACACGACTGAGGTTGGTTATAGAGGAGAGGCCAGGTAGATGGTGGAAAAGTTGCACTGGAAGTGTCTTGAGTGCTCTCCTGTGAGGCAGGATTCAGTGTACTTAAACTCATCCCTGACAGACATTTCCTTAATTGGCTCTTACCGATTATGAAATTCATGGAGTGCCTTCCCCTCCCTCCAAGGTAACCTGCTTCAATGCTTAGCTATGACATATAGTCAAAATTTTTCCTTACTAGGTGACCTAAATCTTTGTTGAAACTAAGCTGATTATTATCATGCACTGTCCAGAATATACCTGGAGAACAGGTATGGATGCATGTTCTGTCACTGGGCTGGTGGATGTTCTCAAGTTCCCACTCATAGTCTTCTCCAAACACAGAACCCACAGAGAGCCGTGTATTTCTCTGATCCCTTAGCTTTGTTGAGCATTTCCATCGTCCTTGAACTCAGAAGTAGGTTCTGTGGAGGTGCTGTTAGCAATGAGGAAGTGGGGCAGTTATCTCCCTCGTGTATCTCCATCCCTCTCAAAACATTCCAGAATTAATTATTCTTACTTGGCAACATCTCTCACATTACTGAAATACTCAGTTTGTGATTCATTGTAAGCCAGATCCTCTTTTTCTAAACCTCTACCTATGGAATTCTTCCTGGAGAGGTATCCAAGTTGGGTTTTTTGGGGTTTTTTGGTTTTTTTTTTACTAAGTTTACTATTTTGCACTTGTTATTAGGTTGAGAAGAAGTTACTTTGGTTATAATAACATAACTTTCTATACAATTTTAATCTTTGAAATCCATTCTTGCAGTCCTCTTCCTGCAAGTTTAGGGTCATCCACAAATAATTAAAATACTGAGTGGTGCCAGGCCCCGCACATTGCAATAAACTCTTCCAGTTTGACAGTTTTAGCTGTCAAAAAACTTTCTTCTTGGTTTTCATGTTTTCTTCTAAAAGTGCAACTCATTCTGTGCCATGGTTTACATCTGAGCCACATTGTGTGGAGATCTTAAATTAGGAAACCAGCAGCTAGGAAACCATCAATTCCTTTGAACTGGCTTTTTTCACAGAGTAAGGATGTTCACAGCTCAAAAACTAGAAATCCATGTAAAACTCTGAAATTTTCCAAAGTGTTGATGACTTGTGTATGTCTTCTTTAAAATTCTTTTTTCTTTCATTTCCTCAGAAACTTGCTTTCATCCTAACTTTCTTCAAGATTGCATTTGCTTTCTTAGAGAGCTTTCTGGGGTAATCATCCAAATGCCTCATTCTCACACGCTTAATACAGGATCAGATTTGTAGATAATACATTAATGCTTGGTTATACTTGTAAGGGATTACTTCATCTGACCACAAATGCTTCAGGAAGTTGAGAGTGAGCAGCAATATTTTGAGAATTGTTGATATTGAAGTAATTAGAAAATATTCTGAGAACAGCAATTTACGGATTAGAATGAAAGGACTGATCTTGTGATGGAAATACGGCAGAAATCTGATGGTAAGCCTATAGAAACAGCAAAGTTTCTTTCTCTTAAAATTGCATTTCATGGTAGAAACATCATAAACAAAAAAATTACTGGGCTGGGAATTAAGCATAGGTGAACATTATGTGTATATTGACTTCACTGGAGGGAAGAGTCCAGCACTGGCAGGGTCATAAGCTAAATAATCATCCAGTTGCTGTCCTCTATCCTCAGCAATAATTTATTTTTCCTGCTCATTCTGCTCTGTGTAGATGTTCCACTTTAGCAGTCATGGAGCTGGGGAAGGCGAAGCTGCTGCGCACTGGCCTCAACGCCTTGCACCAGGCCATTCACCCCGTGCACGGGCTGGCCTGGACGGACGGCAAGCAGGTGATCCTGACAGCGCTGCACCTGCAGAACGGGGAGCCCAAATTCGGTGACTCCAGCGTGGTGGGTCAGTTTGAACACGTGCACGGGCTGTACTGGGGCCCGTGTCCCGCCGAGGCCCCGGCCCTGCTGGCGGTGCAGCACAAGAAGCACATCACCATCTGGCAGCTCTGCTTCAACGGCGCCGACAGGAACAAGCTCCTGGTTTCCCAGATCTGCGACATCAGCGAGCCGTACCCGGTGCTCCCCCAGGGCTGCGTGTGGCATCCCAGCAAGGAGGTCTTGGCCGTGCTGACCACCCGGGACGCCTCCGTCTTTCCCTCTGTCCACCTCAGCAACTCCAGAATTAACGCAGACATTAAGGGCAGTGGGCTCATCCACTGTGCCTGTTGGACCAAGGAAGGCAACCGCTTGGTCGTGGGGGTGGGCAGTGCCCTCCATTCCTACATTTGGGATGATGCTCAGAAAACGCTCAGCGCTTGCTCTTTTTGCCCAATCTTTGATGTGGGAGGCTACATCTGTGCCGTGGAAGCTACGCAGAATTTACAAGTCGCTGTTGCCACCGAGCTCCCTCTGGACAAGATCTGCGGCTTAAATGCTGGTGTTGCCTTTGAAGTTCCATCAAGTGTTGAAACCGAGTCCTTCCCCTCGCAGTCCAGCTTGTGTGGGGACGAAGAGTATTCCTTGGATGGAGGGAAGAAGTCCCTGGACTCTGAGAAGCCCTTGTCTGTAGTTACGTCTCCTGTGGATCTAACTCACATACTTTCCAACAAGCAGGGTGCAGATTCCAGCCCTCTCCTTCACCTGAGGCCCAAGGACTACCTTACAGGAAGTGGCCAAGATTCCTCACACCTCATCTTGGTGACTTTTGAAAGAAAGGTTACCTCTACCAAAAAAGTGAGCATCCCAGGCATTCTTGTTCCTGATATAATGGCTTTTGACTCCAAAACTCAAACTGTATCTGTTGCTTCCAATACTTGTAATGTTATTTTAGTCTATTCACTGACTTCATCCAATTTGCCCAATATTCAACAAATTCAGCTGGAGAAAAGTGAGAAGCCAAAGGGTTTATGCTTCTTGACCAATAAATTGTTACTGATACTGGTTGGAAAACAAAAATTCACTGACCCTGCTTTTCTTCCTTCTTCAAGATCAGACAAATACATGATCCGATTGATGATTAAAGAACTGATACTTGAAATGGGTCCTTCAAAGTCTGTGCCAGCTGATGGCAGCTCCAGTTTGAACCTTTCCAACATTACTCATGATCCCTCCTCTAGAGATGTCTCTGCTCTCAGCCGTGGGCTCCTGATACCAGATCGCTCTGTCCTTCAGTCCCCTACAAGCCGAAGGAAACTCATTGAAGAAATCAAGAGTTCTGTTTATGAACAAAACCTGGTGTTGAACATCAGCGACTTCAAAGACAAAAAGATTTCCATGAATTTTCCTCCGGCTGTTGAGACTCTGGATGCTGAGCCAGTGAATCGGAGCTTGGCACTGTCTAATGCTTCGAACAAGCCAACATCCCCAAAAAGGCAGCCTGAGGCAGCTTCCAAAATACCCAATTCTTACAAGAATAACCTGTTCAGTGAAAAGGAGGCGAGTTACTTTTTGAAAAATGTGGAAAAATTGTCTGCTAACTTCACAGAATTGCAGCACCATCTTTCTGAATTAACTGAGCTGCTAAAATCTGGAAAGATAAGTCTTCCAGTGTACCCATCTTCTCAGGAACCCTCGTTTATTAACATCACCTGCCAGGTAATTTTAATATTGAAAGCCTTAATGGTGAAACCTGTTTATGGCTTTATGTTCTTTGTGATGCTCAAATATCAGTCAGTAGGATTAGATTTCCATCCTGTTCCTGCAGGTAGTTATATATGGTTATAAATCCCATTACTTTGCAGGCTTCCAGCAATGGGATATTCAGGAATGTGTAGCTCCCTGTCCCCACCTCACACTGGGACAAACCCCTCAGCTCTGCAGTGAGGCTGCTGGGACTCCAGAGGACCCACATGTTGCAGCCCAGCTGCAGAATTAAAGTTCTTATAGAGGTCTAGGAAGGGAATGTTTTTCCTAGGCAACTTCTAAAGTTTTCTGTATAGAAATTTAGACAAGTGAAGATTTACATGTGGGAATTAGTATCAATCTCTCACTCTCCTGCGAGGAAAACTAAACTAATGAAGACTGAAACAAAAGCAAATTGCCTTGGCTTTGAAACAGAAATGTTGCTCATTAGCATTGAGAGTACCATCCAAAGAGGAAAGAGACCTTTAGGGACACAATAAATAATTCCGTTAACATAGTTTAAAAATGGATTTAAAGTGAAATTTCTCGTGAAACATTTTTGGATGAAAGATTTACTCTTGCAAATCTCATGCTAGAAAGGGTAAATTACCTGATTATTAAAACCTGGCAGAGATCTACTGGGTCACTTCTAGAATTCAGATTAATAAACCTTCGTCAATATTCAAAGTAATTTAAATGGCCGTTTTCCTTTCAATTAGCTCTTACTTTTAAGCTTTATTACTGCAAAAAATTACCATTGAACTGAAGTTCTAGATCATATTCCCTCACTCTCTTCGCTGTTTCCCACTGTAAAAATTTAATAATTGTGAAAACTGATTTAAAAGATGCTTTGCTCTGCCCAACAGGTCATATTCTTTGAAGATGCTTTTTGGATTTAAGGCTTTGGGCAGTGATGGTTAGGGGTGGGACAAATAAGCCCTTCTGACTTGTGGGTCTGTTCCTCGCCCCAACATTCATGACCAGGAGTTCTCACTTCTGAAGTTTTGGATCAGGGGTGGGTGGGGGAAGGTAGGGATAGAAAACTTGTAGTTTTACAAGCTCCTTGGGGGAATGTCCCTCATGGATGAAGGATGGGGATGAGGATTGTGCTGTGGATGAAGCTCATAGTTTCTTCAGCAGCAGTGTATGATTTTCTCTCCTGTTCTGACATTTGCTGGATAAGTTCCTTGCTGCTGTCACTCACTCATCAGCACTTTGACAGCTGAGACTTCAAAGGATAAATCTTGCAAACAGGCCTAAATGTGTGGAGTGTTTGGCTTCCTGTGAGTGATGCCACTGGAGACACATCTGTTATCCTGTTTCGATTAATGCCATTTTAACTATACATCACAGTAGCTAATGACTGTTTTCTTGCATTTTCAGAAGCAGCTTTCCAAAAGTGATGCAGATGAAAGTCGAGCCGTTCTTCTGTGTGGTGGTAAACTCCGCCTAAACATCATCCAGCAGATATTCAACCTGTCCCTTGTAGAAATGCAGCACGGTATGTTGGGATTATCCAGGAGTACAAACACTTCAAACACATTGCCAGAGAAGCTGTGGCTGCCCCATCCCACGGCCAGCTTGGATGGAGTTTGGAGCAGCCTGGTGTAGTGGAAGGTGTCCCTGCCCATGGCAGGGGAGTGGAACTGGATGAGCTTTAAGGTCCCTTCCTACCCAAGCCATTCTGGGATTCTGTGTGTCATAGTGAGCAATAGCAATATGCATATTCCATCCAGGGAAAACCCTAAGGAATAAATAATGAAAGATGAATAAAATCCTGCTTTTTTTTTTTTAATAATGTAAAAATTCTTCTCTGAATCTTCTTTTATGGAAAAGAATCTGTGTATTATTAGGAAAAAAAAAAGAAGAGCAAACTTGCATATTGATGCCCCATATCAAGTAACTAGTTATAAAGGAAAATTGTTTTCAGCCAGTGTTTTACTTGTTTTCAGCTGCTCTATAGAGAGAAGTCTGAGTAACAAGGGTTGACTGGTGGTTTTGAGAGTATAGTGAATCTATATATTTGAATCTGTAGCCCCAGCATGTAGTATTGCTTTAGGAAATCCTGTAGCACAGAAGCAGCTCTGTACACTTCAGCAGTGCATTTCACATCAGGTTTTGCTGTGAAGAAAACTGCCTCTTCCTGCTGTGTTCTCCTCTGCTGTTACCAGTTCATGCCATGCCCATCCCATGTCTCTGTGTATGTGTAAATTCTGAGTGTTTCGCTCTGGGCAGAGGTAGAAAACACACTTTGTTTTCTCACTACTACAGGTATTCCCTGTGCTGTATTCCATCCACTTGCCCCCTGTATCTGCTCTCTGCCTGCTTGCAGATCACTGGGCAGCCATCCCAAAGCCTAAGGCTGCTGTTCTTGCCATTGTCCAAGTTTTAGTTTTCATAAGGAATTGTGGATGGAATGTTTGTTTGGAATATACAGATGCAAAGTAGGAATGGTATTTTCAAATCCTGAGTTGTATTGATTTTCAAGTTTGGTCCAAATTAAGCCAAAAGATTAGAGGGTTGTGTGCTATTAAGATACAATCTTCTTGTGACCTTACTTGTGACGTAAAGTTACATAATGTAAACTTACAAACAGCTGGAAATGCTTCTCTGAATTCCCTTACCCGTCATGAGCTCTATTTTCTTGCTTCATCAGCTTAATGGATAAAAATATAAACATTTTCTGGCTTATCCGTAGTGGTAAAAGTCAGGGTTTCAGATTCAAATTATAAAGAAAAAAGCTAGTGTCAAAGAAAAATAGCAAATTGACCAGAGATGTTGGGTTTATACAGTATTGTAAAGTATTTCTTCCTTGTATTTCCTGGAATTAAGTCTAGTGAAATAACATAATAAAAGCAGTTTCTAAATTGTCTTTATTACATTAATTTGTCATTTAATTTACTAAATCTCTGCTTTTTATAGTATCTGCACAGCTTTAGCACTGTGAAGTGGCTTATCAATACCTAATTAAAACCAAGTGTGGATGCTTATAAATTACGTTCACAATCTCATTCCTCCTCCTCATTTGAAGCATGCCTTTGTTATTTTCTCATCTCCTATTGGCAAAATCCATCATAGTAGCCAAGTGTCCTTTATTTTTGAGATTGTATCTTTTCATACTTTTTATTTTCTAGAAAGCTGTAAGTATACAGAAGCATTTAATTCTAGAAGAAATTTGTTTTTTACCTTAAACACACCCTAATTGCACAAAAACTTATCAACAGCCATGTGCTTGTGTTCACAGGTTCCTCTTGGATCGTTCTCACAGCAGACAGTGAGGGCTTCATCCCATTAACGTTTACATCCACACAGGAGATCCTCATCAGAGATGCCACTGCAAAAGGATACAGTTCCCACTCCTCCAAAACTCTGGACATCATCAGTTCCACACAGGGGTGTAGATCCACTTCTTCAGAAAGCCTGGATATCACCAGTTCTCTGGAAGCCCTGAGGGACTGCTCCTCCAAGACCTTGGACAGCATCAGCCCTTCAGAACAGCCCAGCAATAAAATGTAGTTTTTGACAGTGGTTTTGCAATGCCTGCCTGACGATGGGAGGCTTTCATGTTTACTGTATGGGACTGCAAATTATCAACAACAGTCTCAAATCTCTGTATGATTTCTATAATTTTTTGTTGCATTGTAAATTATTTATTTGATCCTTGGAAACATTAACTTTTTTTTATACTGAACAGTGTTTTTTAACTATGCCTCTTGCAGTACAGGTGAGGTTGAAAATGTGCATTCTTACAAGTTTCTGAGCTCAAGTTTCCATCTTGGTCTTTAATACATTGGTGTTTTTAGATAATAGTGAACTTGGATAATAAAGAAATTGTTGAAAATGCTACATTGTCCCCCATTTCCTCTCTTCTGCCAAAGCCTGAAATATTACACTGGTGTTATTTAGGAGCTGTGCCTGCAGAAGTGCACCTGGGTTTGCACTGGTGTAAGCACCAGTGTAAAATCATGGGATTTGGGACAAAGTAGGATCATGTGAAATATCCGTATTGTGTGGAAGCAAGATCCTTTTCCCTTCCTGTACCTGCCCATAACACCTCTCTGCTTCCATCTGTAGATTTGGGGAAGTGGTTGCCACGTGTCTCATCTTCTGTGATGAGAACGTCCAGTTAAAAGTCTGACAGAGGAAAATGTTCTGTGGGCTTTTATAGTGAGAGAGAGAAAATGCAAAGGGGAAATTTAGAAAAAGTTTATGTAAGCACAAGTTTATGTAACATGGATTGCAGCACTGAAGAAAAGACTAATCCAAGATTGCTCCCCATAAAATCACAGCACGATAACATTAAGCAGTTTATCAGGCTTTCACAGTGGCACTTACTGTGTGAGAAGGCATCAAGCAGCTAGATTATAGAATTGGAGCTGCTGTCTCAGGACTAAGATAATCTCTTCTTTTTTCATTGCCTGTTTGGAAATTTAGCCACTGTCAAAAGAAATCTATCCACAAATACACAATTTTAAAGATACAACACTAGTAAAAGCTGCAGAGGGCACTCAGTGTTGGGTGGTGAAACTACAAGTTACAGCTTTTGATGAACGGGATAATTTGGCAGTTGTGGCCTCAATCCTTTACATAACAGTCATCTCTCCTCAGTAATGGTCACTGTTTAATCAGAAGGTGGACCATGAATACACCTGAAAGTCACTGAAACCTCAGCACTGGGTGTGGGTTCAAAGCAGGCTGGATGCTGGGGATGATCCATGTTTCTTCAGCAGCCTGACACTCCTTTTTCATGCCTGTTTCTGGTTCCAGTGTCCCACTAACGAGAGGAGAGGGTCAGGGCTGAATGCTCTTGGCTCCACAGAACACCTTGACCTTGAATTTCTCATGCCTCAAATGCTGCTTCTGTAATTTTGTTATGCAGCCAAACAGTGTATAAAAATTAGCTGCTTATTTTGGAATTGTTACTCTTTGTGTTAGATTGATAAAAGATAGTGTCTCCCACCAGAAGTGTGCTTGGTCTCAGGTTGCACTAAACACACCTTTGGAGTTCTTCCAGCTCCCCAGGTGAGCATCAAGGACTTACCTGTGCACAGGGCAGTGCTGTGTGGGGTAACTGGAGCAGGTACAGCAAATGCAAGATACGTGCTAAAAGCTGTTAATAGTTTGGTCAGATTAAACTAGTTCTTCATGGTGAGCTCTGTGCACATGCATGTGCATTTATATTTAAAATATAATCCTAGGAATCGTGGAAGAATTAAATTCTTATGTTAAGAGACTTGCTTATTTCATGGAATCATGTGGGTTGGAAGGGACCTTAAAGATCATCTAGTTCCAACCCTTGCTGTGGGCAGGGACACGTTTTACTAGACCAGGTTGCTCCAAGCCCATCCAGCCTGGCCTTGAACACATCCAGAGGTGAAGTATCCACAGTTCCTATGAACAATTTGTGCCAGTGGGTCAGCACCCTCACAGAAAACAATTCCTCCCCAATGTGTAAACTAAATCTACTTTCTTTCAGTTTAAAGCCATTTCCCCCTTGTCTATTACCACAGGCTCTTGTAAAAAGCCCCTCTCCAGCTCTCTTGTAGGCACTGGACAGGGTTCTAAGGCCTCCCCTGATTCTTCTCAGACTCAACAACCCCAGCCTGTCTCCTCAGCAGAGCTGCTCCAGCCCTCAGAGCATCTTCATGGCCTCCCCTGGACTCACTTGAACGTGGCCCCAGAGCTGAGCACAGGACTCCAGGTGTGATCACACAGGACTCCTCTCTCACCTTCTGCCCACACTGCTTTTGATGCAGCCCAGGACACATTTGGCACACTCATGTACAACAAAGCATATTGATGTACATTTGGCTTTCTGGGCTCTGAGCACACATTGCCAGCTTAAGTTGAGCTTCTTGTCAACCAACACACCTAAGTATTTCCTTTCAGGGCTGCTTGACTGCAAATCAAAACACCATTTCTAAACTTTTGGGATGATCTGCACCAATGCTAAATGTTAAAAGAAGGCCCAAATAGTTAAAAAAGTACCAAGCCTAATCCAAGGATCCTTAAGAGAAGACTGCAAGGTTTTTAGGAACTTTCTTCTCTTACAGCTTTTCTTTCATGCCTACAAGTCCCTTTGGGAATTCTGGAGTTGCCCGTTCTCTCTACTTGGCCAGCTCAGCCGAGCTGAGGCTTTGCCAGGAGTCTGGGGTGGCTGCAGTTTTGCCTCATCCCACACTGATATCAGCAGGCACTTCTGTGCACTGAGACTCACAGTCCAACACGGGCAGCAGCAGTGGGAATTCTGAACCTGCTGGATGTGGAAATGTGCAGATTCTATTCTATGACTTTGAAGGTGACCAAAAAGCGAGTTTATTTTGGAAACACAAGGGAAGTTAAGTCCTCATGGGCTGCAGCCAGTTTGAACAGAAACTTCTCAGCCAGTGTAAACCTGCTACAGCATCACGGTGACAAGCCTTAGGCAGGCAAAAACATCCTGTAGGCAAAACAGATGAAGTTCCATGATGAAGAATACTAAGGTGCAAAGGAAATTCTTTTGATCCTTTGCTGAATGTAGATGATTGCATGTACATCAGCAAAAACAGGCTGGCAGGGGATGGGTGCTGGGCCTCCAAAGTGGAGCTTTATCAGTGAAGCTGAGCAAAAGACCATCATCAGTTCCATGAGACCTGAGCAATCTTTCCTCACCATCTACAGCAGAGCACAGCAAAAGTGAGACATCTGAATGGTGTAGCTGATCTAAGATCATTTGGAGTAAGAAATAGATCAGGAAATAAGGTTTATTTCTGCTTCCACACTTCCAGAGCAAACACATATTTCCCTACCATCGAGCAGTTCTGCTGCTCTCCAGCTGGGGTTGGAGGCTGCCACTCTGTAATGTCTCTAAAGTGGTACTGAGGACCCAGCCCCTCTGAAAAGTGCCACAGCTTAAAAGTGCCCTCTCTTTGTTCAGCTGTGTCATGCCAGTTTGTGTCTTCAGAGACTGTGAATTCTCAGGTGCTGCATAGCAAAAATTTTCCTCCTCTGCCTCGGGGACAGACAAATGCTGCTCGTTTGTGCAGCAGGTTTGGTGTTTGTGAAGTGAAAGCCATCTGATTTCATACTCTAAGCCTACAGCATATACACGTTCTTGTAACCATAATACTCAGCACTCTTGCTGAGTATCTGAACTGTGGAATTGTAGATAGTTTAAAAAAGAAAAACAAAAACATTCAGTGAAACTGCACAAAACCAAAATTCTTTCCTGCACTCACCTGTTGTATGAGTCTAACTGAGCTTCCTATCAGTCTAGAAGATTTCTTAAGGGAAAGGCTATTGTAACACATTGACACTGTTTTTACGTAACTATGACATGAAATTAATATGATGTATATGATTAACCACTAAACTGCTTTAGTTCCATCTTTTGGATGGGACTTTGAGCTAACTTGCCCTCTCTTCTTCATCTTACAGCTGGATAACAAAACCAGGTCTGAAAGGACCCAAGCTTCCCTAGTGGAAACTCCACCTCTCAAGAAGATTGATTTAATTCTGTGTTTTCTGTCTTCAGCTCAGAAAGGCAAGCAGATAAGTAAATGAGCAAGTGACCCTTGGAAACAAACTCTGGACTCAAAAGCAGTTTGCTTGAAAGCCTTTTCCTCTTCAACTATTTTGCTTGGAATGCTGAAGGTGAATAAAGATGAGAGGTTGCAGCAGGGATTGAATCAAGCAGCAATTCTTCTCAGGTTCAGGAGTGACTTAAGGAATTAGTACTCAAATCTTCAGAGCCCTTCCTGAAAAGCAAGTGACCTGACACAGAAGGTCCCAGCCTTCAGAGACTCCCCAGGGACAGATGTCCAAGGTGGTGTCCACCTGTTAAAGGGGGCACTCGGCAGAAGGGATCTAATCCAGCTAAGCCAAGGTCAGTCAGCGAGCTCAGGGGCAGGCAGGGGACAGCGAGGCAGGAGGGGAGCATAGAGACACAGCTGGTGGTGACAGCAACCCCCTCCATCAGTGCCTGTGGGAGCAGCAGCTCGGATATGGGGATACCTGATCAGCAGAGGAGCTCTCAGGGAGGTGGGGTAACCTTGGGAGGTGTCAGCATTGTTGTTAGGCAGGAAAAGCAATGAAGCTGGAAGAGAAGACTGGGTTGATGGTTAGATTTGGTGATCTTAAAGGTCTTTTCCAACTGTGGTGATTCCATGATTCTATGACTGGTGACCAGCTCAGCTACTGACTGCCAGTAACCAGCCCAGTATGGAAGATTTGGGCTGTCCTCACTACACTTCAGCAAGGACAAGGAATTGGACATGGGCAAGGAATTGGACATGGTTTGGTTTACAGAGCAATACCCAGTGACACATAACTCTGTTATCCATCTCTTTTTTTCCCATATTTGTTGTAATTGCCTGTGAGCAGGTGGGGAAGTACTGTCCCTTATGCACCCAGCCGGTTTAATCCAAAATGTATTTGGATATTACCTGAAGGAGAACCCTAGGAATTAAACCTGGCCCCTGTTACAGTGGGAGGGCAAGAGGTTTACATTAGATTAGCATTTAATCTGAATGCTTGTCAACATAAGAATTCGCTTCTTTCAGTCACATGTTCTGAACATGCATAAGGCATACACATAATTTAAAACTAACAAGAGACATATAAATCTCTCTCATTTTACTGCACCAACATTGAGGCCTAAAAAAGAAAGTTACAAAAATAATCTTATCCTGCACTTAATCCCCCATTCTCTTTATTTACAAAAATACACCCATTTCCTCAACAAAATTACAACATTGTATTTCTGATAAGGAAATAAAATAATGAGATTTTCAAAATATAAAAATAGTCTGTTTCACTTAATCTACAGAAAATTTATCTTTTCTTTGGGCTGTTCCCATTGCTGGTACCAAATGCAAAACGAGGACTGAGTACATTTCAGTAAGATAAAGATTACATTGTCTCTCTGGAGAAGAAGAAAACAATTTACAATCAAACAAGTTTACCTTCCGAGAGTCTGAATTCAGACTGGATGTTATGCAATTTTAGAGGCAACTGCAGAACTGATCTAGAAATAATATCTTAAGCCACATTCAAATGGTTCCACTCAACCCCAGTCAGCAGTTTCTGCACCCTTTTATCACTGGGCTAAGTGTTCAGTTTATATAAACTGACACGGACCCACTGCCTTGTAGCTACAGATTTATAGTAGCTGAAAACATAACCCATTAAAAAACACTAACAGCCTTTACTGAGCCTTCTGGTTATTTTTAAACATGACTATTCCAAAATATACAAATATTACAGAATACATCGAATGCCCCAAACTGTTCGCTGTGATGTTTTGGAGCTGTGTGATATTGCTACATAACTTACCTACTTCAAAGTGCAGTAAATCTGCTATTTCAAATTCCATCAGACTCAAAATTGTAAACAGGCTTATGGTTTTTATTGTTGTAAACACATATGCCCCAGGCATACATATCTTGGTTTGTCCAAAAACTGAAACAAGGAAGAAAACAAAACACCCCAGCCTTAGATGTCAAGTCAACAGAAATCTTAAATGCAGTTAACTCTTACCCCCACACACTCAAAATATCTCCTTAGAAGCTCCCTCATGATTAAACATTTTGAGGAATTAGGACAGTTCATAAGGCCTTTGACTTCAAACTTGCCTGACAAAATTTCAGTATCAATGAGACATTCTGGGGTTGCACTGATTTGACATCCCAGTGTCCTTCAGCAAAATCTTTCCCAATTTCCAGTCCCAGCACTGTGAGCCACTTCCCAGGTGGCCCTGAGCAAATTACAGGTGGCCCTGAACTTCCTCCAGGTGCTCCTGAAGGGCAGCGAGCCCATCCTCCAAAGGCACTTCTGGGACAGCAAAAGGCACTCTCAGAGTCACAGAGGGAAGGCAGGGGGATGAAATTCATGTCTGGTGTTGCATTGTGCTAATTTCTGCAAGGTGAACAAACCTCTTGAATTCCTCACTCTCCCTGCCAGGTTTAGACACATCTTCAGAGTCCAGTCATTTTAGCTTAGGCATGGAGCCACTCTCTGGAGGTCTCTGTACCTGCACTGACCACAGAAGCCAGGAATGAACAGGTCTGAACTTCAATGCTCCATCAGGTGCCTGAGGTTAAATGTGTATTTCATTTGAAAAGTGTGCTCAACAGTGTAAATCTACAGTAGAAATGAGGTTCCAGTTGATGTATCTAAAGCACAACAACATCCCCGCCTGAAAAAATTCACCATTTAAAAGGCAGGTGTGGCCTCATTATTACAAAATAGGTGCAAGCTAAGATTAATATCTGTGCTGTGGTGTTTTGTGAGGTAGAGAGCTTACACCATGTGAGAAATGGACATGGTGATTACTTAAAGGCCAAAATTTAAAGAAATTTGAATTACATAATTTTTGGAAGGGACAACTGATTTTTCATATCTTCATAGGAGACGTTGATTATGAAAATGTTAAGTTCTCATTCTCTGACAGATATCAGTTTACAGGGTTCAGAAGCAAGAAACATCAGTAATGGGAAATGCAGCGTTCTATTTCTTACAGAATCTATGAACTTAGATTGCCTCAAAATCTCTTTCAAAAAAATGAAAAAAAAATCCTCAAAATATTTTTGCATCAGTGATTTGCTTCATTTCAAAGCAAAATAAATCCTAGATTTATATAGTATACTTCAGCACAGGTTCCCAAGTGCTTTCCAAATACAATAATGTGCAAGTTATAGGTAGAGATTGTGCTCAAAATCCACCCCAGCCTCCAAGGGTGAAGTATATTGTGAGTTAATATTTGGATGGTGCATCATGGATTGAACTCAATAACCCTTGTGAGTATTTTCCAATACCAGAACCTTCAAAAATTCTCTAGTCACATTTACACTGTTTTTTTTCCCCTTGAGCTACAAATGCATAAAATCTCCCATGAACAAGATCACAGCTTCCCATTAATCACTGAAAAACAAACAAAAAAAGCCCCAAGCCTTCAATGGCTTGCATTTCTGAACATGTGTAATGTCTTTTTTAGCACAGTGCATGGAGTTAGGTGTATGTTTGCACAATGATGTCCCCTCTCAATTTCATTACTGGCTATGTCAGAATCATCCTTTGTCCTTTTTGACAAAATGTGAGCAGAGAAATGACCTGGAAAACTCTCACAGAGTTTGTTGGTGGGATGTGAGTCTGTATTTGGAAAGCCACTGCGTTCAGAGCTTTCAGACAGAGGTGTCCTTTTTGTGGCTGTCCAAGTTCTCTGTGCTTTGATGGCTCCTCCTGGTAAAAGCAGAACAAATGATACATGAACACACTTGTGGCTTTCACTTCTCAAGCTGAGTTTGGCAATCTCAAACAGCTGAGAGCCCCCAGCAGGGTCTGGTTGTCCTGGACAATGACTGAAGCTCCTGAACAGAGGGACCAGTCCCATTTCAGATTGTTTACCCCATCCCCTCCAGTCTGCACAGAGGCCTGTGTCATATCTGACAACCCCATGCACATACCTTGGATATTTTAGGGCATGAATTGGTCCCAGACACCCATGTTTAGGTCCTGGAATTGACCCTTTAACATGGAAATCAGTTTCCAATTCCAGTAAATTGGGATAATAAAATCAAGACAAAGGAACAACCTATTTTTTTGGTATTTTATCCATCACCCTGCTAGGACTGTCCTTATGTATATCCTCAAGAGCTGACAGACGTAGATGAATTTGAGCTAAACAAGATTTTCCTTGGGGAAAAAGAAAAAGGGAGGGAGAGTGATAGAGTAAAAAGGGAAAGAACAGCTCAAAGCTGACCTCTTTTTTTCTCCCACAATCTTTTCTGCCTACACTTCTAAATGGTTTGGATGTTTGTTGTATGCTGTAAACACCAAGAATGCAGTCAACAATACAATTTTCTTCTATATAAAAGTAAATTGTAACTATTCACATTTCCTCCACAAATTTAATCTATGTAGAATATTCCTCATTTCTAGCCTGAGACAATGTACCACAATAGTGCTTTGTGAGCCACTCCAGAGAAAAAGTAAAATAGAGCAACTGAAATTTCTGATAAATAGTCCTCTAAGCAGGTTGTATTGCACTAAAAAAAGAAATTCTGGAACATGTCATGGTACCATTCCGTTAATAATTTCACTAAGAGCACGTTGTTTCATGTTGTTGTAAGGAATATAGGGATTCCTTACAATAATAATTTTCCCAGTATGATTAAGAGCTGCTGTGGGGGTGTTGCTGCTGCTTTACTGCCAAACTTACCTTAACTCCTCAAGGGCAAGCTTTGTTTCTTTCCGACTTTCTTCAGTGATTGGGTAGAAAAGGAGTATAAACAAACCCAAAAGGATGAGGATGGCAGGGACTGCTCCAATGAGGAGTTTCAGTGTGAGGATCACATCATCTGACTGTCTGCATATCCCTGGCTTGTAGCCAGTAAACCTAAACAAACAGAAACAAGTGGTGTGTGCATGTCCAAAGCTAAAAGGCTGTTCACCTGAAAGCTTCTTTCTTCCCCCACTCCAATTTTTCAAGGCTTTTCTCCCATTTTCCCTATACCTCTCTTTTTTCCTTCTCCCCACTACATTTCAAACTGTGTTTTTCAAATGTCATTTTTGTGCTCGACTTCAGATAACTGCATTACCTCTGTATTTTCTTGTTACACATAAAATTAATTATTCCTGTTGAAATTGGTCAAATTACTTGCATACTTTTAAAGAAAGGATTGTGAAATCCCATGTAAGGAAATAAACTGGTGCCCAGCAAGTTCCACCTGGACATGAGGCAGAACTTCTTTCCTGTGCAGTGATGAGCACTGAACAGATTGCCCAGAGAGGCTGTGGAGTCTCCCTCACTGGAGATATTCCAGAACCATCTGGACACAATTCTGTGCTCTGTGCTCTGGGATGACCCTGCTTGAGCAAGGAAAGTTGGAACCAGATGAGCCACTATGGTCCCTGCCAGCCCTACCCATTCTGTGATTCTGTGGTTCTGTGAAATTAATCTGTTATGTGTTTCCTATTAATATTCAGCAAAGTATTCAAGCTCTGCTTTAAAAGCATGCAAGTAATTTGACCAATTTCAACAGCAATAATTAACTTTAATTTAAACACGCACTTAAGCACTCGTCTCAAGATAGACAAATTTACTCAAGTGCTCAGAGTTAGGTACACACTTACACTTCATTGATTCGGGGCTTCCATGCAGTCCCACAACTGCTGATATACTTAAATTCTTATTCCCAATTTGTGGAATGAGTTTTTCCTCTGAACATCCACCTAATGAAAGCTACAGCTCATTTGGCATCACTCTGTCTTCTGTGTTCTCCCACAAACATCTGCCTTGGCAAATTGCTGGGACCCAACTGGAATGCAATTGAGAAAGGGCTAATTGGGGAACAGTGAATTGTTTGAGGGTTTTAGCAATAAGCAGCTAAAATTCCTAAGCCCAAAATGTTCAGCCAAGCATTGCCTGTTATTTAGCAATTTCAGCTTAAGGCCCCAAAGCAAAACATTCTGGTTACCAAAACCTACTCTGGAGCCGAGGGCTGGATTTCCCTTCTAAGTGTTTATTGTGTCCTGTAGCAGGGACAGCACAGGCCCTTTCTGCCAGGTCTTGCACCAAGGCAGGGCAGGAGATGCCTGGCCACTTTCTCAATCTGTCTGGTCAGAACAGACATGACAAAGTGGAAAGAGACCACAGACTCTCTCCTAAAGTGACACAGTCTGGGTGACAGGCAGAGCTGTGAGAAAGGCTGCTCCTGACTCTGATCAGCATCCAGTTCCCTAAAACCATGCTGAACAGGCCTCTGAAAGCCCTCAAATCCATGTAAAGTCCTACAAGCTCATAGAGATAGTCCAGGTGCTACACGGAATGCACAAAGCACCTGTGTCACCTGTGGAGGACCTTCATCTGCTGCACTTTCATGTTTAGCTCTTTATTCATATAAGCCACTAAAATTTGCATGAGTAATTGAAAAGAGGAAAATCAAAAGGGAAGTCAGGTTTTTCTGAACAGAACCATGTCAGGGCAAGTAACTTAATGCTTGGTTGTCTGGCCTAGATGGCACCAATCCTGTCTTTAGTGGTCAGCCATCTGGAGCTGCTGGCACTTTCAGGCTCAGGGCACGAAGGCAATTAACTCCACAGGCTAAAAGTGTTGTAACCTCAGAATGCTTTCAGAGTAGATCCACTAAGTGGAAACACAGTGTTACTTACTCCAGTCCTGCTGCAGAAATTCCTAAGCCAATTCCTGCTGACATCTTGGTAAAAAAAACATAAGAAGAATAGAAAATGGTTTCATGTCCTTTCCCATGGGGATTCTGCAGGCGAAAGTTATCAACAACATCAGGCAGCATTGACCTAGAAGTGAGCAAGATAAAAGAAAAACTCAAGCCAACATTTCTTTTCAAAGTCCAAACTTAATGAAGTAGAGCACAGCCCTCCTCCATTTTTAAGGTGATTGATGTAGCCATGCACATGAAAGAATCCAGTTCAAAAGGTTCTACTCCTGGAAAGAAGGGCAAAAAGTGTGTAAGAAAAGCATGGCCATATATTACAATGTAGAAAATCACTGAAAAGCCATCAAACACTTGAGAGGTGACAGAATTTCCTAGTCTGCCTATCATTCCAAACAGAAGTTGTGACATTAAAAAAAAGAACAGCAAAAACCCCCCACGTTTCATAAGATTTCAAGGCATTCTGAATGTCTGAATAGTTGCACTCTGAAATTACTCTTTTGACAAGGCAACAACATTTTCAGAAACCAATGAAACCTATTCTCTCTCTATTTCAAAGAGACTGAATTAGGTAATGGGGAATTAGAATGGAAGCTGCTCAAATGTTAATTGTGAATTGACATTTATTTCCAACATATGTAATCATTTACTGTTCAAAAAAGAAAAGTCTTCTCACCCTCTGTGCAGAAAAGCTTACATAGTCTGACAACTAATTTCAAATTATGTACTCTATGATCTCCTGGAGTTTTTAGGGCATTGTACAAACAAGTTCTGAAAAACAGTGCTCTCAGCAATGGTCTTGATTTCTGGTTAATGTGATCTCAATAACAATTATTTAATCTGAAGAGGAAATGTCCTACCACGCTCATCCTCGAGTTGTTTTTCCCCACTTATATTCAGTCCTCAGGTGCAAAAGACCTTGAATTCTTAGTTTCTTTTAACTATAATTTTGTGTATTTGGTATATAACAGAGGACTAGTCGAACAGGGATACACAGAATCATGAAGTGGTTTGGGTTGGCAGGAACTTTAAAAATCATCTCATTCTAGTCCTCTGCCATGGGCAGAGATACCTTCCACTAGCCCAGGTTGCTCCAAGCCTCCTCCGACCTGGCCTTGGACACTTCCAGGGATGGATCCACAGCTTCTCTGGGCAACCTGTGCCAGGGCCTCACACCCTCACAGTAAAGAAATTATTTCTAAAATCTAATCTAAATCTATCATCCTTCAGTTTAAAGCCATTCATTACCCCTTGTTCTATAACTACATGCTCTTATAAAAAGTAAGGTTAGACATAGTTTGCCTTATGTGTCCTCTGCTACATTCTTAATTGCTCAGCACTAATTCATTTGCCTACCTTCATAATTCCTGAAGCAATGTTATCACACATCGTGTAGCTACTTAGATTATGGATTAATTTAAATACTCTCATGTACAAAAAGTGGCTACAGTTACAGTAGATGTAATCTGTTAACCTTGGGCAACCAAGGTCACATCATTGCAAACAGCATCCACTATAAAACCAAAAAAAGGTTCTTGGAAGAAGAGATTCTTGCCATATTCTGCCTCTTTCAGAGGCAAATTCCATGCAGTAGTACATACATGTAGTGCAGAAATACATTAATTCCCCATGTCAAATGTAAAATTCTCCTACCATGGCAACAGAAGAGATGCTGCAATGCTCAGACCAGAGACGAAGGCCACGAAGTAAGCCAGGATCAGGTTTGGAATGGTCACTAGCATGACTGCAAAAGGAATCATCCACTGAAGAAGAAAAGCATTATATCTAAATTACAGCATGCACTGCTCAATTCTGTACAGATTGTTCCTTTCAAAATACAAAACTATGTTACAGAACAGTTCACACACAGCAATGTCTCACACTTCAGTATTTTGGTCAAATTGCATTTCCAAAAAGCCCTGAGCCAATCTGTACTTAACTATCCAGAATAATTGGAGAAAAGTATGACAAGTGATAGTAGTGTTGTCTCTGTTAGCACTATTAGGGCTACAACTGAACTAGTAAATTAAACAAACCCAAGAGCCTATTTACCAGTCTTGAAGACAACTCATAGACCCTGGCCACATTCATAGTCCTAAATATTTATGGTCTCCAAAAGACCTATGGCCATATAAATACATTTTGTGAAGACTGAAAATGGTTGATTCCCAAACTGTGCTAGATAGAATAATAGAATGGTTTGGTTGGATGGAACCTTTAAAGATTATCTTCTTCCAGCCCCACTGCCCTGGGCAGGGACACCTTCCACTAGACCAGGTTGCTCCAAGCCCCATCCAAGTGTTCAAGACCTGACCTTGAACACTTCCAGGGATGGGGCACCCACATCTCCTCTGGGCAACTTGTGCCACGTTCTCTCCACCCTCACAGTAAAGAATTTCTTCCTAGTATCCAATCTAAATCTACCCTCTGTCAGGTTAAAGCCATTCCCCTTTGTCCTATCACTCCATGCCCCTGCAGGAAGTCCCTCTCCAGCTCTCTTGAAGGTGCTTTAGGCACTGGAAAGGTCTCTAAGGTCTTTCCAGAGTCTTCTTTTCTCCAGGCTAAACAACCCTAGCTCTCTCAGCCTGTATTAATAGGAGAGGTGCTCTAACCCTCTGATCATTTTTGTGTTCCTCCTTTGGACTCACTCCAGCAGATCCACAACCTTCTGAGGCTGTGGGTCCCAGAGCTGGATGCAGCATGGCAGGAGAGGTCTCATTTGGAGCAGAGGGGCAGAATCCCCTCCCTCAGCTGCTGCCCACACTGTTTTTGAAGTGTTTGGTTTTGTAGACTGCAAGTGCACGTTGCTGGGTCATCTCAAGCATCTTGTCAACCAACACCCCCAAATCCTTCTCCTCAGGGCTGCTCTCACTCCATTCACTGCCCAGAGTGTTTTTGTGCTGACCCAGGTGCAGGGTTTGTGCTTGGCCTTACTGAACTTCATGAGGTTCCCACAGTCCCACATCTCCAGGCCCCTGAGGATGGCATCCCTTCCCTCCAGCTGTCACCTGCACCACACAGCTCAGTGTCACCAGCAAACCTGCTCAGGGTGCCTCAGTCCCTCTCTCCCTGTCACTGACAAGGATGTGGAACAGGGTTCCAGTACAGACCCCTGGGGATGACACTCCTCACTGTCCCCACTTGGACATTGAGCCATTGGCCACAACTCTTTGAGTGCCACCATCCAGCCAATTCCTGACCCACTGAGTGATCCATGCACCGAATCCATGCCTTACAGACAAGGATGTTGTGCAGGACAGTGTCAAATGCTTTGCACAAGTCCAGCTAGACACTGTCAGTTGTTCTTCCTTTATCCATGAACACTCATAATTCTCAGGAGATTGCTAATCAGCTTGGGCAAAGATTTTTCTGCCAGTTAAATAACAGAGATGACCAAATGCCCATTTCTATTCTAGGGGAATTATTTAATTTACTATTAGAGACAATGCCTTAAAACATTCTCACACTTCATTCCAAGGGGAATGGCAGTGCTTCAGTGGTCATTTTAAACTGTAAATATCCCATTTCATGGATCACCTTCAGTCTTGAGTGAAGAAGAATTTGCTTTCATTTCCGATCACCACTTTAAAACCATATACATACTCAGCAATAACAAAACCCAAAAGTCAGAGTGGTTTACTCCACTCCCCCCAGCTGGATCCACTCATGACATCGCATGACAAGTCACAGAGGTTACCCTCAAAACCAAATTAATTTGATGTAACAGACAGGGGGGTGTAACAGACTTTTGGGATTTGTTTTCTGACAGTAGTCATAGCCACTAGATTTCTTCAACTTCAGCTTGAAGCAATGGGCTTACAGGACTGAAAATCCACTTTTTAAAATGCTGATTGAATGCCTACTGCCCAGCTGTCCTATACCCGTCACATGCTCCATCTCCCACGCCAGTGAACCACAGGCACAGCAGCACATGTAGAATCCAGAACCAGGGGCTTATCTTCAGGGCTTTTTAATGATGGGGGATTAGTTTAACATTAAGTGTTTCAATCCTCTATACGTGCAGCTTGGGAGCTGAGGGTATGAGAAGAGCTTCCACAGAGAGTGATTCCCCTAAGCACTGCTATTTACAGTTCTGTATGATAAGTGATTCTGGGAGTCCTGCAGTCTAATCCATTATGTTTATGTTTTAAATGCATTTCCTATCTAAAGCATTTGCTCCCAAGCTAAGGAGGCAGAAAATAACCTTTCCTGACTGCAAGTTCCCAGCACAGGCAGATAATCCTTGCATTAGCCCAGTGTTGTGGCAAAATCGTTATTTCACCACAAGAGAGCACTCCAGCAATATCAGATTTTATGTTGTCTATAAGCAATTTTATGACTGCCTTGTGCTCCACACGGGGCACCCACTCAGAAACCAAAGCACTTAAACAAAATTCTAGATCGATAATAATAACCATTGTGACTGTAATTTCCTAGAGAAAGAGAAGCAGGGCCAGCAGGACTGAGGTTACAATGCCCTAAATTCTTGCCCATGCACTGGCAGCACAGTCATGAGGGCAGTGCTCCCACTGCAATAAACAGCTAATGCAGCTCCTTCTTTCTCACTTGTAAAGCAAATACTCTGTTATTGGCATCTGCTCTGTTGTCACAGGGCTGCTGCCCTCTGAGTTATAAACAGCGTCCTCCAGTTATCCCATGCCTTCCATTCCCTGACAGCCCTGTGGAAGGTGACCCTGCTGGGATGCTGAAGGTGGAACTGGTCTCTGCAGCAGCACATTGTGAAGGGCAAATCAGGAAAAGGTGCAGGGAGGATGTGAGTGGAAACAGGATGGGAGAGTGGGAAAAGGGCTGCAGAGCCAGGACTCATCCAAAGGCATCTCTCCATGCTGCACCGTGCTCACAGATGGCAAATAAATAATTGCATATCTGTGAGGAGGTGCTCTTATTTTTACTAAATCCTGCAAAACCCACAGCCAAAAGCTATTATTGGCTAGGATGGAAGCTAGAGTTGTGGGAGAGAGCCATCTTTGTTTTTAGAGACCTCGCCAAAACTATGAACCAAGAAGATGCTGCACTTCTTAAAATTTCTCATGACAATTTCACCTCCAGCAACCAGCTGAGACTTACTGAGTGTAAATTCAGTGCTTGCCCCGTGAGGGCAGAGCAGACACCTAAATGAA